>NC_089556.1:1915713-2234999 GCF_040115645.1 Euwallacea fornicatus
TTAACTTCGATAAAAATCAGAGGCTTACTCCAAGGGCCTAAGCTCTCGTGAAACCGAGAAAAAATCCTTATTTCCATAACTTAATCTATTTCAAGACACCTTCGTTGGGGACCTGGCACGCCCATGAACTGCTCAGTTTTTATCGTTCCACGGCTTCTTCAACGTAAATCCATCTGGTAAGATCAGAGGCATACCCAAAAGGCCAAATCTTTGCTAGTGTCGACCCAGGTTTAAGATATTCAACTCGCATTGTAGGCCCCTCATATCACATATAAATTCATCAATTTGACATCTTAACAGTGGCGTGCTAAAAACTCAAAATTCTCTTTACTTCATAAACCTACAACCCCAGGGAAATGCAGTTGGCAATTTCAACAAACTCCTGCTATAGAAACGCCGCTGAAGTTTGTTGTTTTAACTGAAATCCCACAGCTTAAAGGCTCTGTGAAAAGATTTCCATCTGAGAAGCTCGACATCATCAGTGACGCACTCAAAGGTTTTTTGGTATTTTAAAAATCCAAAGCGCGACGGAGGTGAAATAGTTGCTCCTGTTGTAGATATGCACCTGTTTGTTTATATTTAGTTGAAATCGCGGTTTGCAGTGGCGTAACAAAAGGAGTCGAGAAGTGCTTTGCTCATCGTGCAACCCCAAACGTGAGAATTATTTTTATTGTTGCAGTGCTGTAAAGCCCTTATTGAAACTCTTGGGCTTTTACTCAAATAATGGTAATTTTAAGGGGAGTTATCAAAACAACGGAATGTGGACTCTAAATTACTATTTATAAAGGTAGACGATTTTTGTTGATTTCTTGACATGCAGGGAAGCTATCTTTTAGATAAAGTTGTCAAGACATTCGTCCTCTAACCCTAAAAGACGTTTTCCAGAAACTTTCTTGCCAACTACAAATCTCTTTCCTCAGACCGATTGTGTTTGTGCAATTATTAACAAAAGCGACTCCCTCTGATCCAAAAACTGTAAACTCTCGGCCGAAACTTTGTACATACAAACCCGATATTTCTTTGTCCACAATGGCCTGCAGATAACTTCTTGGAGAGTTGGCAGCAAATGCTCCAATTGCAGGCAAAATATTGTTTTCCAACGACGCGATTTTTCCCATTTGTTCCACATTGCCTGGGGAATTTTAAGCAACTTCAAAGAGGTCTTAAACGCTATGAAAAAGACGTTTGAGCTTTTTCCCTTTGCAGAGTTTGCACTTTATGAGTTTGCTCCAAGAAAGGTGTTGTTTTGTGTGAATGTCTTGCATCTATACTAATCAATTTATAAGAAAAATTGGATTTTTCCAAGAATATTTCGTGAAATAGGGTCATAATAATTTAATAGATAGAGGTTTCGTCGTTCCATATTTCCAGCAACCGCAACGTTATGTGGGATCATAAATTGTCTTCGCTGCGACGTACCTCGGACGTGATTTTTCTTTCCTTCCTCCAAGACTTATATTGTAAATTTGTGGGCTCCGAAGCTTTATGCATTAAAAATTCCGCATTGGGTGTCTAAAATTGCGAGTTTTTGATTGAACTGCACGAGGAGTTGCAATATGGCCATTCGATGGTCAATCGATACGGTGACCATTTCCGCGAACTTCAATTCGCGATAGGGGAACGACCAACTGAACCGAAACACCTTTAAAAGATATTCGAAAATTATTTGATCGCATCACTCTCAAATTTTTTACAATTTTTCCACTGAAAGTGTTCATATCGCATTTGGAAGTCCCAAATTTTCGGGTTTTTGCATACAAACCACTGGCGTACGTGGAGAATTTCTAACGGTTTATTCATTTTTGCACTCGCCATGTTAAGAAGGTTCACATGAGATTCGTCCTTCTAACCCCATAGACATTCACAGGTACCTACAATTATTTGTAGATTTGGAGAATTTGTGCGTTAGATTGAAACCCATCATATGTCCCTTGTCAGATGACTTCATAGAATGTTATTTATATTCTGGAAAGGTTATTTCGCGCCACCATTACTCAAAATGATTTGTTAAACTCGAAGAATCTGCAACATTAGCTTAAAAAACCATCATGATGGGCCCCTGTCAGTTTATATGAGCACCTTTAGCCTGTTCCCATAGGCGTGCCTATTCCTGAAAATTAAACAAATATTCAATAATTCAACAAAATTGTAATGAAAATCTTGTCTTAATTTTATAGGTATTCAAATTTGGCGTGGGCCGCTACTTTCAATGATAATGAGCTGCAAATGTTCCTGTGCAGAAACGGTTTATATGGCCAAACTCACCAGAAAACCGTTGACGTAAAGCAGGCAAATTCGAATCTGCATATTGCCAGAAATTATCCAGATATGACGAGATAGCTGGTCTTAACCTCGTGGGTATTTAAGACGACGTACGTCACTGAGCTAAACGGAATCGTCACGTGTTATAGAGCGACTGAAGGCTCTTAAGACCTCCCACTTCAAATTAACTCTTTTGCAATGCATTTTCTCAATTCCCAGCACTATTTTACTTTAAATGCCCCTACTTAAAACTTTAGAGATTCATCTGTAAAGCGGATATAAAACGCGCAGGAAGAAGTTTAAAAAGGAAAGGGGCCACCTTCCTGCAGGTACAAGAAGATTAATGAAAGCAATTTACATGTTTTTGTCACCCGCCGCTGTTTTAGCCCAACTAACCGAAACTTTCCTGTTTATCCTTTATATCCCCCCTATGGAAAATAACTTTGCTCTTTACGGCCGATGTCCTAAAGAGGTTCGAATGCGATCCTTGTCGGAGTTATAATATAATAGATAAGTTCGTAATAATGAAGGTGGTTCAGGTTAATGGGGAGATTTATACAGGGTGTTTCAGGTTTAATCCGCATAACTTTAACAGTGTATTGAACGTTGCAAAATAATGTCAGTGCTATAATAACCAACGTCCAATAAGGCTTTCTTTGCCGGATATAGGGGGTTCAAATTTAATTTTAAAAATGGAAAATATTAAATTTCTTGGAAAAGGGTTAGTGATTGTTTAACGAAATCTTGAAGGTGTTGAAGACTATAAATAACGAATGTGCTTTAATGGAAAAAAATATGTTTTAGCTTTTCCACTGGCGTGCTCACCTCCATGGTAGGGGATGTTTTTTCAGAAATAAATGGCTTTTCTGATAATAAAAATGATTCTTGAATTTCTCGATCAATTTTGGAGAAATAGCCTTATTCGAAATTTTTCCTTCAGGCTCATCGTTTCTAAGTAAAAACGCTTAGATAATTTTGATGCTCGTTCAGTCTACTTATATATAAATGTGAATTTGATAACTACGTAGGTTAATACATACTTAATAATTTCTTTTCAACAATATTTTTTATTTTCTGAAAAATCTATACGGCACAAATTTTTCTAAAAATACATTCCCTAACATGGTGGTAGGCACGCCACTGGACAAGCTACAAAATATTTTTTCCCACGAAAACATGTGCAACGTTTATAGCCGTCAACATCTCCAAAATTTCGTTAAAGAATCTCAAGCTCTTTTTAAATAAATTTAATATTTTCCGTTTTTTTTAAAATTAAATGTGAACCCCCCATTTCTGCTAAAAGAAGCCGCATTAGAGGTTATTTTACATAGCAAATTGGCATTATTTTTAGACGTTCATTCGCTATTAAAGTTATGCAGGTTAAAACTGGAACATCCTGTATAATGAAAAAATGTCGATCCTAAATGATCCTGAGATTAGAGAGTAGAGAGCAAAGTGCGTCAATTTCCAGCAGCTGCATATAAGTAGCGTCAAGGGAGAGGTGAAGGGCACCATGGCGAAGAGCCTTTTGTGGCTCTAACAGTGTTTTGCATGAGTTCGCACCCAAGTTGATTGTGTAATCACGTTCTAATTAAATTATATGGGCCTGTCGCGTCGTAATTAAACAGGCACACCGTTAGAGCAGAATGTCAGGGGTCCAGAAAACGGCACTGCGAGCCGAGGCATAAATTGAATGTGTAAACGAAGCCAAATTATTCAAAAGTCCCCCGAGCCTGAATAATTTATGTTTAGTTTTGCGTTTGTTTTTTAAATTGGAGTTAATGAAATTACTTTTTGGCTGGATCAACTGAAGTTTGATCCAAGTAAAGCGCACTGCCCTCAGAGACATTCACGTGTCAAGAGGGAATAGGGCCCTTATTCGGTGGCTCCAAAAGAAATTGACTTTGGCTGGGAGAAACCTAGTCAGATTTTGCCACACAAAATAACTAAACATTTTGCCTTGGTTGTCGTGGAATTAATGTTCATCTTGGAACAGGTGTGTTAAACCTCAAAGTGAATGCGTTCAGTTTCGAAGCGAGTGTGTTCATCATAGATTTAGTGTGTGTCATGGATTGATTGTATTTCCCATCTTGGATAAACTGTGTTCATCTTGGATTTTGTATCTTTATTTCCTTCTCAAACGATTTTCCCACTTTCCTAAATTAACAAATAAAAACCCCAGTGCAACGAAAACAAACTGAAAAACGTCCCTCCTTAGGAATTTCGACTTTTTCAAGTCCCTTTTCATTCTAATCAGAGCCCAAATCAGGAATGCCGGTTTCCGTATATAATAGATAAGCTTTATAAATAATTTCGCCGTCACAATGTCGCCTATCCAGAGTCTCCAACGTGCATCCAGACACTTGAACACCGATAAATCTTGGAGCACTACGGGGACATACTAAAATGGGGTTTTGCGATCACATTTCAAATACAGGTCAGAACTCCTTTAGAGAGCCTCGAGTGATCGTTATTTTTTGGTTTTTGCATATTCAATTTTGGTCATATATCTTTCCTCAATTTTGGCCAATACCGGATTAATGCGTGGACTAACAAACCGATATGAAGAAGCTTGAAGCTGCGAAGTTGTTCAGCATAGAGAATGTTCCCGGTTTGAATGGAAGAATGGGTGTATTTGAAAAGGGTGCATCTTAATGATTTTCAAACATTATAATGGATAGAGATTCGTCAAATCTAATAAATAAAGGGTGTGACGCGAGAACCAAGCGTTTGTTTAGAACAGTTTACAGTCGACAGTTTACGATGGAAGGATTGTGCTCCAACAGGAATTTCACCCTTGGGCTAACTAAAATGCTACGTTTCAGACCATGCTGTTATAATTAAAAAAAAAAAACAAAATAAAGGTACATAAAAAACTAACAATTCTATGATTATTGCAAAAACACTCGGTTTTCCTGTCGCACCCTTTATATAATTTGGAGTGCTCGATACTCTTACAAACTCGCCCTGAAAAATACAGCAAACCTTATCTTTGTGTTAAATTTAATAAATGAGCATTCAAGAAGATCACTATCAAGCTATGATATCATCTGACAAGGGCATACTTTAATTATTTTCCCGCTGATAATACAAACCCTTGAAATCTAATAAATACTTTTGTGCAATCAGTCCGCCTATGATCTCCGGTTGGACAATGCCGTATAAATCTTGTCACTATGTTGAATGTAATAAACGAACATTCCAGAATATCAAAACCAAACTGTGGCGCCATGTGACAGAGGCGTATCATAAGGGTTTTGAAGCTTCTTAAAATCTATAAGTATAATTCTCAGTAATCGATAGGCCTATATATTCGGACTGAAGAATGCAGCGAACCTTGTCCCTATGTTAAATTTCATAAATAAACATTATAAAATATCAATACCGAACGGTTATTATGTCAACTGACAGAGGCGTGTTGTTATCGTTTTCAAGCTTACGAAATCGACTCTTCAAATCTAATGAATAATCTTAAGTAGCCGGACGCCTATGGTCTCGAGTGCAAGAATGCCACATAAATCTTGTCATTATGTTAAATTTAATAAATGAGCATTCCAGAATATCAATTCCAAACTATGGTGTCATGTAACAGGGGCGTATCATAACGGTTTTGAAGCTCATGCTGTTCTTCAAATCTCTAAATGTGTTTGAGTAATCGATCTGTCTGCAGACTCGAACTAAAGAATACCGAGTAAACGTTGTCATTATGTTAAATCTAGTTAATGTGGATTCCGGAACTTTAATACCTAAGTGTAGAATCATCAAATAATCGCGTCGCATGGCGTTTTCTCTGCTACCTGAATAAGGAAGTAAAAAGCCTGAAAGGGAACGTTCACTGCACGTCCATGTAAACCGGACTTTTCAGTATTTAATGAATCTTTCAAATCAGCAAATCAGGGTATAACCTACTATTAGTCGGATAATGTAACATCTCTATTGGTTTTTGAGATATCGATGGATCTAAATTTGTTCTACAGTTTGGGCCTCTTCATGACTTAAAGTCACTTTAGCAGCTTCGAAATACCTTACTGTATGAAACGCAGAATTTTTCCTCTTTAACTAATCTTGAAATATACAGGGTATTTTAGAACTATGGGCTCAAGCTTCTAGGAATTGTCCACTGCAACAATGGAAGACATCAGAGTATAAAACCCGTGTCCTCAAATATCTACTTAAGCCGCTACTGCCTTTTGATTCTTTAAGACAGTTATGTACAAAAATGTTTTATCGAGCTTTAGTACGTTTCATTTGAATTAATTTATACAAAATAACATTACAATAATTTTTCAAAATGTCGTCCTTGAACCTCATTGCGCCCTTTTAAACAAGTAGATGGTTTCTGCGAATTTGGCTAAAAATTTAATAATCGTTTTCCACGACGTCAAATATCGCAATGAATCGTGCACTCAGGTCTTTTTCTGTTTCGACCGTAGTTTCATAGACCAGAGACTTTACATGTCCCACAGAAAAAAATCGAAAGGTGTTAGGTCGGGCGGTCTAAGGGGCCACCTCCCTGGACTGCTTCTGCCAATCCAATGCTATCTAATCTGGCGATCCAAATAATGAATATGAAATCCAAATACACTTTGAACAATCACTATATTATTATATTGTACAAACAAATTAAAATAAAACGTAACAAAGATTGATAACATATATTTTTGCACAAAACTGCCTTAGAGTCGTAAGGCTGTAACGCCGTAAGGAGGCATATCCAAAAATGCGTACTTATAGTTAAATGTTTTCTATTATTGCAATGGACGAACCTTAGAAGTTTAATACCATAGTTCTGCAACACCCTGTATATAAGTTAATTGATTTCAATGACAGGAAAACAGATTTTAAAGTCGAAAATTGTCTTTATAAAATGCTATTTTCGTCATCTTTAAAACTGAGTTTAGTGGCGAAATTTGTTTTACGTTATTAACGTTAATTTAACGTCGTTTTTGTGAGCTTTGCAGTCATTTTTAACAAACTCGTAATAACTTACCTTATAACCAGCAAATGTTCCTCAAACTTATTATGATTTCACAAGCAAATTGTCGTTTTGAAATGGAGGTATTTCATGACTCAGAACCATTTTTCTGCGGGTAAAATATGAGTTTTACTTTGGCAAATGGCGTGATTTAAACGCCATTTAAAGCAATTTGCGTTTATAACACGCCATTTTCACTACCCTTAAATCTGACTTTAATGACAAAGTTCGTTTCATAATTCGACCTTGTTTTATGATTTTCGGGGAAATACAGGAAATTATATAAATTACAAATTTATTGTTAATCATAAAGTGGCAGTACTTTGAAAGTAACAAACATCCTTATTTGAATCGCTTCGTCACAGACTGAAAGCCTTATAACTATTACTATACTAGTCATATAAATTGCACATTATTACAACATACTCCGACATTTCAACACAGTGCATCTACACAATTTTGTCAGGTTAAGTAATTTGTAACTAATCGAAATTAAATTAATTTTTTAATGACTATTGAAGAACTATGTACATTATAGTTACATAGACCCGGTTTGTATGTCGCTCTACTTTAGAGCGAAATTTGAGTCACTAAATTAAGAAATATGGATTTATATAATATACATTTATTTACACTGATAGTTAAGTAGTGAGTGCTGACGGTAATCTTAAAATAATTATATGTTACACTACACGAGATATTCTCTATAAAACTAGAGAATTTGGTCATAACGTCGTAAAATTAAAATATAAAAAACGTTTAAATCAGATCCTCCCTCGATTACATTACCATAATCACTTAACAAAAATAAGATACACTTTGAAACAAATTCATAAATTATATAGACTACACCAGTCTTGATTAAAAAAAAACTTACTTAACTTACACTTGTTTTGGAGGCTCTTTGTCTATTCTCATATCATCGATTTTGGCCACGATTTTCAGCGCAGGGCCGAGTTTCATGGACATAGCGGTCATCAAATGGTCCTCCTTCAGCAACATCAGCGCTTGCCCATCTATTTCCTGGATGAGGAAATCTTCGGCGTAATCGGAACAACCCGGCAAGTTTTTGATGAATTCAAACACTTCTTGGACCTGGAATCAAGGTTGGAAATGAGGAAATTTAAAGCGTTTACACGAACGATCACGGGGAAAAATGTGTCACGTGACAGCACCCGTGAGAGTTCTATTGTATTGTGGGGGAGGGTTATCCTTGAAACGTATTTTCTTTATCTTAGCAGACATACCAAGTACAGCAAAAGTTCCTGCCGCTCTGCGGCTTTTAGGCCTAGTTTATACTCGAAAAATAAAACTGAACGAATTCTCTAAAATGCTCGTCATAATAATTGTCCTTGGGACTTCGAATATCAACCAATTTAAGTTTGAACGACCTTACTTGTTGATAAAAAAAAACATCTGTTAATCGTTAATGGACCCGACGTGTTTATCATAATGGTATAAAAATTGGAGGTATGTATACATGTGATTAAAAAAAACGGGACCATTTTTTGCGGTACTTGACATTTTTGCAGGGAGTTTTAGAGAAATCGTGCGATTGCAGGTAATTTTAGCGCGCACTTTCAACCAATAAATAATTCGCATATTTCGTTGCTAAATTCTGATTCGCTGTGACCTTTAGAATTTCTCCTTTAAAGTGTAATTTTTTTAATTCATTGCAACTCATATTGCACCCCTAAACTCAGAATTTTCTCATCTCCCTTTAAAATGACGAAATTTCAAGATGGGTGCACCCCTAAAGTTAAACTCTATGATATTCTATCAAAATCTTCTGTCCATTCTCCAAGACCCCTCCAAAAAGGGTGCAAATAAGCTTATGCACATCAATAATTTGCTCCCATAAGACTTTTGCTATAATTTCATTTCAAATATGCCATTAAGGCTACGAATTATAGTGCCAGTAAGAATTTGTATCTTTAAAGGTGATAACGTTAGACGCACTCAAAACTGAACTGAAATTTTAGCAATTTTTCTGGAAAATTGTTAAACTTAACTCTAATTTTCTTACGCTAGATTTCAGGTATTCATATACAAAAGTTCTTTTTAATGATCACCCTGTCCAGTCAGCGGCATCCAACGGCAGTTTAGATGCAACTAAAAGTCTTTCGCGAGTTTCAAGAATACTCTCCCCGATCAATACATAAAATGCCATCTGGAAAGGTGGAATGGAACTGTTCCAGATATTGATCTGGTATACACCATGGATTTTCTTCTCCATTGTAAATCCATTCATTGTATTGTTTGGGGAATTTAAACATGATATAACGCAAAAAAGTACTCACCCCCCATTTCAGAGGATCCACTCTCGGTTCATCGCTGGCCCCCGAAGCACTAGTACTCTCAGCTTTGCCATCATCAGATCCGACTTCCTCCTTCTTTTTATCGTCCTTATTCTTACCACTAAAAGTTAAATATTAACAATTAAATTTCAATTATTTGGGACGATTGAACTACCTTTTGACGCAGGCAGCAGAACAGAATCGTTTATTCTTCTTGAACTTAGATTTGTGATCAATTACACCGCAAGATTCGCATTTAGCCAAATCGCCTTTAGGGGATAAAGCACTAGGCGATAAAAGGCCTTTTTTCCCTAAAGAGAAACTTTAATTAAATACGAAAACTTGAGGAAAAAACTACTTACGTAATGGGTCATCTTCATGGTCGTTGGTCGAATGGGGCCGTTTTAAATCTCCAATCATTCCACTTCTGGTAACAGGGAACGGTTCTGAAGATTCTTGTATCACAAAATCTTCAATTACATGAGTCAAAACCTAACAATTTGTTTTTTAATTAAAGGGTTTTAAAAATTTTGTATTAATACAGAAACTTACTTTATTACTAAGCTGAGGCTTTACCATTGCCTTAGGAGGACACCTTTCTTTCACTTCTTCGGCCGTTGCCGCCACTGGCAGACCAGCTTCTCCCCCGCTGCTGGTGGCAGGTTGTGATGGTACAGTACCGGGCAGGGGTACTGGTTGCACCCCCGGGGTTTCTCCCACTGGGGGCAATTTGGGGTCTTGAGCAACTGCAGGTGTGGCTTCTTTGGGGTCGTTGGCAGCTGCACTGGAAGCTATAAAAAAATAATATTACAGCTGGTTCGTTACATTATTTTTTAGACAAAGAAAATTAGTCATAATTGTAGCAAGTTGTGGATTTGAAACGCCACTAAGGGTGACTGAATATGGGGTTTTATTGATTAATAAAAATAAAACCCATGAAACATGAGAAATTTTCTATGTAAATGCACTTACCGTCAACACCACTGTTTTCTTTCATGGAAGTGTCAACTGTGGTTGTTACAGATACTGGTTGGGCTGGTGGTACCTGGTCCGGGGCAAGACTAGGTGCCTCCTCTTTATCAGCCACAGGTGGTACAACAGGTGGTAAAGGAACCTGGGAAACCTTTTGAAATAATTACAAAAGTATATACGTCTCTCAAAAACACAACTTTAGTTAAACAACCACATTAAATCTCTATTGTTCTCAAATTAACTCCATCTGCAACATCAACATTATTCTTAATGAGAGAAATCAAACGAACTAAAGCATAAATTGAGCCAAGTTATGTTCAATTTATGCTTGACTCTTTTGGGATAAGTGGTCTGCCAACTAACCTGAACTAACTTGAATCAATTTTCAAACTGCATATTTTTTTTAAGTTTAATTTTGCAGTTTTTGAATAAACAAAAAATATTTATTTTTTCATTTATTTGAAAAATAATTTTTGAATACTTTTTCAAATAACTGTTTAACACGTTTGAATTATGAATTTTTAGTTTTCTAACACAAACGCTCAGTTTTCAGCAAATCTCAACTATTACTTACTTGTTGCGGTTGAGGTTGCGACTGCTGCGCTTGCTGCTGATTCAACTGTTGCTGCTGCTGTTGCTGTTGAGGAGCAGAAGCAACAGTGATCTGATGCAGCTGTTGCATGGGTTGCCCGGCCTGAGTCACCACCTGAGACACCACAGTCTGAGTCGCCCCGCCTTGCTGAATTTGGCCTGTGAGGATGGTACCTGGTTGTGTCATTTGAGCAATTTGTTGCTGAAAAAGAGAAAGATTGTGGTGTTCGTGGTTGAAAAAAATTACAAAAGAAACTCAGGATGGTTTCGAACAGCAAAGAAATCACGAAATTTTTATGCGCTGTTTTTGACGCTAAAAAATCATTTTCACGTGTTAAAAACAGGTTTTAAATGGGAAACAAATCGCAAAGAGATTTATTTTAAAGTGCAAGGGCCGTTTTAAGGGATATTAAGAAGTGCAAGAACGTAACACAGCTTTTATTATGTCCCATTGCATTGTAATTTTTTTGGAAACTTTCAGAAAAATCACAGAAACCTCGGAAAATTCAGTTTACTATAAATTTTGAAACATTAGGACAAACCATTAGGTCAATGCGGCAACACTGCCCCATAAGTAGCACAGCCAAACAATGAAATAGCATTGAGGGCTTCAAAGCATCGTTGCCACGATTCATTTTTAAGAATTATTTTAGGAGAATTTATTCGAAACTTGTTTGATGATTGGTTTCGATTGGTAAGCAAAGAGAAAGATTTCAGGAGTGGAACATTGGTAAAATATAGATATTTAACCCGGAAAGGAGAACATTTTGAAACGTTCTAAATGCACAAATGTGCTTTTCTGATATATTTTTCGCAATGATAGTCCTTAAAATCCTCCTAGAATATTTGAAAAATGGTTATGAAACAGTAGCAAAGGGAAAGTCTATTACACGTCGTCCGACCATAGAGTCAATGAAAGGAAAAATTCGAAAATTTGTAACTACAAACATGACTTTTTGCCTTCTCTTTCATCGAAAAAGGAGTTTTCAATGGCTGAAAACTCTAGGTGCAGTTAGCACTACCAGGAGAATAACTTCCATAAAAACGAAGCAGTAACTCCACAATAGAGCAAGCTTGTAAACTTGGTCAGAATTTACGTTTTCACAAAAAATTCCTCCAGTTTAGTCCATACACTTACTGGATGAATTTGTTGCATGTTCATCGGCTGTGTCACCAAGTTGGGCTGCAGAGGGATTCCCTGCTGCAGAGTCCCGGACATTTGCTGTTGCAACTGCTGTTGCACCTGTTGCACCGGCATAATAGACCGATCCCCCGTCATCTGAATTTGCTGCTGAGGAATACCTTGGATGGTCTGAACTGTGAAAAACAAGTCAAAATCACACAGGAGCCAATATATTACAATATAACTTATTAACTCGAATTATTCAAGTGGGTTTAGGCAGCTCTGCTTTTCCAGAGGAGAAGCTGATTTCCTGTCTTTTTTACCATCCACATGAACTCTCGTATTTTCCAGACTGTAGAGCAATGATTTACTTCGACAATTTCTACGTTTACCAGGCATCAAAGTGTTAACGAATTTAACAGCATCGCTCAACACCAACTTGAAATGTCACTTTTTGACATAAAAAAATCCGGCCGAGGAACACGTGTCAGTTTGACACATTCGTCCAGATTCAAATAAGTCAATCCCAACTTACTCATCATAGGCTTGGCTTGAATCTGTTGCTGTGCTTGTTGCCCCTGCTGAATCTGATACTGTTGCATGGCGTGCTGCTGCTGAATTACTTGCTGTTGCTGCAACGTGACTTGCTGCATCTGCTGCTGGTTGTTGGCCTGTTGTGCCTGTTGAACTTGTTTTTGCTGATTTGTCAATGTTGCCGGTGAGCTTTGGGTCATTGTCGTCATGCCCGTTGAGGTGTTCATCAGCAACATTCTGTTAAGGAGATTCTATGAGGTTGATGTGGGATTGTTAAAGATTGTTGACTTGAACTTTGCGAATTCGTAGTGTAGGACGTGACGAGTGTGCTACTTATAGGTGTAAAAGCGCGCATTCCGAAAATAGATTTTTTTGAGAGGAATTTTTACAAATTATTATCTGATTAGATAAAATATGCTTTTATTATCATATATGCCGCTATAATATTAACGAACCTCGTCTTTGAACGATATCACTCGAAGAGTAACACGGCAAATAACAGCTACTGCGCTATGCTACATAGTGCCGCATTCTCACAAATTTTTGCCTATTGCCTTGAAAATATTAGTTGCACAAAATGCGAAAAGTCGCATACAATAGGCAACATTCTGTATAAAAATAGGTCCGGTTTCACGGCCTTAGAGTGCTAGAAAACCGGTTTAGGCCTTTAATTTCCCAAATATGCTTTTTCATCTGTAATAATTTAAAGGCATGTGAGAGGGATTGCGAAGGTGGATATGGAAACACCAAAGGCGTACAGAAATGATCTAAAAATATACTCGAAAGGAACCGGAAGTTTTTAACTATGAATTATTAAAACACAATCAGTGCTGCAAAATAAAATAAGATCCCAATGTGAGTCAAATATTAAAATATCACCGTCAAACACACAAAACAGAGGCGTGCAGCAGGGAGTCTCGGAGACTTGAGCCGTACATTCGGGAAAATTATTAAAGCCAGAAGATCAGTTCAGCGAACGTATAGTGCGTATTTTGGAAATGTAAAAATTCTTCAAAAATATTTCGACATATCTAACTAATCAATAAAAATTCAGAAACGTGCGAAAGCGATTTTGGAATTTATCCTGGAAAACGCTAATGTATTCTAATGGCTGTTAGTGCTTGAAAAATTCTCTTTTAATTTCCAAAATTTTAATAATTCAGAGGCGTGCCATGAAGGACGAATAGAAATTATTAAATTAAAATACCAAACTTACTTATTGCCTTGCACAATATGGTGAGGCTGCAAGTTGGTATACGACTTCATCTGAGTCTGATTCGCAGCATCTGCTTTCGGAGCAGGGGACCTGATTTGAGGAGCTTTGGGCCTAACCTTGGAAGCAGCTTTTCCCATAGCCTGTGACGAATATGTCTAATTCCCGAAAAGGTAATTATACATACATAGAACCAAAATTGTAGTGTTTCCAAAATAGCATCAAATTGAAGCTAAATTCTTGCATTGAACCACAAGTATTGGGAAACGCATGCAGAGCGTCTTAAAAAAAAATGAAAAAGTACATGTTTACTACTAATTATTGAGGTAGTTTTGATTGTACATACAATGTGTCCCAGGGTAAATGTAACAAGAGGGCAAATGGACAAAAAAGGTTTGAATTTGTGAATTACTTTTGGCGGTTTAGGCCTGCTTGTTCCCATACTTTGGTATACACAAAACGAGTTGATTCCCTGTTTTACAACAAAAATTAGGTATTTCGTTATTAAGTAACGATAGCGGCCCTAACGGCCACAAATGCGCATGAAAAATAACTCACCTTGGATTGAAAAAAGCGGATACTTGCACTCGTGCTTCTTTTTAACCCAACTTGCACTCGTGCATGCTCCTGCACTACCTCAAAATGCATCGACAATTTTCAACGCACTTGTTATATTACACACGAAAACGAGAACTGGTCTCTTTCCCGTTTTCAGGACACCCTGTATGATATTAAACACAAGATTTAGCTTCAATATTGTTTTATGTGTGTAGATTGTGGCTAATTTACACCAACTGCAGCATATTTGAGGGACTTACCGGGGTTTGTGCTCCAATAGTTTGAGTGGAAACTGAGCTTGCTGGTCGGATTGTCGCATTGGACGGCAATATATTTAGAGGCCGAGTTGGTTGTTTGGGTTGGATATTCTCGTTAATAGGCCTGGTCTGCTTGGCAGCTTGGGCGACAGCCCCTTGGGCTGCTATAGCTTCTACAATACGAAATTTAGTGTGATTCAACTCGAAAAGGGCTCAAAAACTACTTACGATTTTGTTGAGTCTGGATGGTGGTTTGAGGATTCTGCTGAATAAACATCCCTGGCGAGCCATCGGCTTGAGTTCCTCGTATGAAGATGGGATTGGGTGCTAAGAGGGCTTGGGATTGGAGTCCGTTGGTGGCCCACACTTGCGGAATCCCATTGGCAGTAAATTGCCATGGGAAGCTGTTGGCTGCGAGCTGCATTGGTTGGCCTCCCGGCTAGAAAGAAGAGGTACCATTAAAAACTTGCTAAAGAAAAAAGTGGGGCAAATGAGAGATGAAGCAATGGTGTTCATTGAAGTTGAATCATGCAAAAATACCATGCAAAACTTCTGATTGCCGCGGATGAAACTTCTATCAAACCATCTTCGTAAACCATATCAAGGAAGTGGTATCTTCATCAAGCATTTTCAACTAAATTACGTTATGTGGAAGTTTGTAAACTGTTTTTTAACGTCGCACTAAAATCATTGAAACCTATTCTCTGTAGTCGAATCAGTTTTTCTTCGGGGCCACAAATACCTAAGTTTTCATGCGAAAATTTTGAAAATCACACATGTTTTTCTAAGCTACAAAACGAACTTTTCTAGACTACAGAAGAAGCAATCGACCGCAACCGGCTTACTTGGATGGGGCTGATAATTTGCGTGGTCGGTTGCGTTCCTATCATGGCTTGAGACACTTGAACGCATTGGCCCTGTTGCGGTTGTGTTTGCGCCACTGCGCCTGTATTAGGGGCAACCTTTTGCATTTGAACCTTTTGGCCCATTACCTGTATCGGACAAAAAAAGGTTCGCTAGTACTAATCGGACAACTACGAAAAATTGGCCTTAGAATTAAGATTTCGTACGACACAGAATTTTTTAGATCGATTCTATCCGTGATTCGAAGAACGGGTAATTCCACCATTACAACAAGGAAATGTTCTTCAGAATGGACATTAGTTAACGATAGGAAGATGCTTATTTGTCCCAATTTTGATTTAACTCCGTTAATTCTAAGCACCCCTTATCTGAGTTTTTATAAAAAGTCGCAGCAGGCAAGCGTCCTTCAGAATGGACATGGAAGATTTAATCCGATTACCGATACGTGCATAGTGCCGAAATGTCGATCCGATTCCCTTTTCCAAATCGCTTGGACCGAGTTAAAGTCGAAAGAGTATAAATTGGGCCGTTATGCATACCTTTAATCCGAATTAAAATTATAAATCACTTTCCAGCAATTTCCCAATAATAACGGAAACAATATTTAAACCACAGATTTATTGCCCCATCTTGCAACATTGTCTCCGTCAATACCGGCGTTCTCCTGTCAAATTTGAACGAAAAACAATAGCCAAACACGAAGTTGATAAATTGTGCATAATTAAATTTGACGCTCTGTATAATACCTTATGCATCTCCTGCGGCTTTTGCTGGGTGACTTGAGCGTTGCCCTGGGCGGAATGGTTGGGCAGTATATTCGGTTGCGAACTAATGACCCCTAGTTGACTAAACACCAAAGTCTGCTGGTTCTGGGTGGTCGGAATGGTGGGAATGGTTGTATACCCGGGAAAGGTGGTCGCTTGACTACCCTGAAGCACCTGCTTCCCTTGAGTGGCAGTAATCATGTGGGGCGCGGCTATTTGGTTCCCTTGAAAGGGTTTGGCTATCACCTGAACAATTTATATATAATTAGTCTTTGAAAAAACTGATATTTGGTGGCTTACCTGAATCTGTTGAGGGTTTATGCTCGGATGCAGGGCAATGTTGCTGGGCATCAACAATTGCCCTTGAGGATTGTAGAGCTGCTGCAAATACATGGGGTTTTGCGGTTGTTGTTGAATTACTTGCACCCGACCGTGACCCCAATCCACCTAGTAAAAAACAGTACTCGTGATCACTATTCCCCCCCAAAAAATATCTTACTTGTTGAGGATGAGCAGCTTGTTGACTCTGCTGCAAAGGAGACATGGTAGTAATGGTAGTGCTACCAGTCTGCGCCGCCGCTGCCAAAACTTGCCCTCCTTGGGTCTGAATTTGCACTTGCTGCCCCTGCTGGGCAACTTGTTGCTGATGCATGGGCGCAGCATGTTGGGGTTGCTGAGGGGGGCCCATGTTGGTAGCAGTTTGAATACATTGTTGTCCTATGGAAGAAAATAATCACCGGAAGTTACAGAAAAATCCAAAAATCACCTTGAGCATTCACAGTGACTTGCTGTAAATGAGGACTTTGCGCCTGTACTAATTGCTGCTGTTGTTGCTGTTGTTGCTGCTGTTGTTGTTGTAACTGCTGGAACTGTTGCTGATCTTGTTGCTGTTGTTGCTGTTGCACCGCTTGACCATTCGCGTCCACGATTTGCTGAAGGTCGTACGGGTTAAATGAAGAACCTTTGATTTTGTCGCGAAAATACTAACTTGTTTGTTAATATCTGCCATTGTCGCGTCTACGCTCTGCTTGATGAATTCGTGTCCCCTGTCCAAGTTCAGTAGTGTGTTGGCGACATCATACTTGCAATCATCCGCGGTTATGTCGTGAATTCCAGCCTTCTGAGCAAGGGTTTCTAAGCACTGAAGTGAACGCGAGCCTGGAAAGAGGAGGGGGAAAAAATGGCTGTTTCAGTGGGTAAGTTGAACTGAAAATAGTGTGGAATAAAATCGACCGTTTGCCAAAAAACATTCTCTCCTTATTTGATTAAGCGGCTGAAGAAACAAAAAAAAATAAAGAAAAAAATTGTTAAAATGTAATAAAAATTAATAAAAATACATAATAATAAAAATCAATTAA
Source organism: Euwallacea fornicatus (assembly GCF_040115645.1). Classification (NCBI taxonomy): domain Eukaryota; kingdom Metazoa; phylum Arthropoda; class Insecta; order Coleoptera; family Curculionidae; genus Euwallacea; species Euwallacea fornicatus. Next base: position 1,933,482 of record NC_089556.1, read on the forward strand.
AATTGGTCCTTCCCTAATTATATCTGAAAATAATGTGCAATTCTATAGGTGCGAATCGTTTTTTCAAGCTTAATTTCACTTAGTTTACGATGCTAAAACTCTTTTTAGCTACTTTAATTGCTGCTTCATGCGGCTAATTTACGTTTAAAAACACCTATACTCGTATCTCTCAGATCTCAATCAATTTAAAAATGAATAAAAACTAGCTCTCGATGCTTTTTAAACAGAGTTTTTGGTATGATTCGCTTTAGGTCCTGGATATTCGGTTTTTTTTTACTCCCTGTATATTACCTTGTTGATGATTGGTTACGTTATCCTGTGTGGAAGAAGGTTCCTGACTGTTAACCTGTGCTTCTTCGCTATTGTTCAATTTTTGTTTCGATGGAGTGTTCGTTGTGTCTTTCAAAGGCTGTTTGTGCTGCAACTGCGAAAGGCTGTCAGCTTGCTGCTGTTCCTGCTGCTGCTGTTGCTGTTGTAAGTTGTTGTAGTGTTGCGTTCTGAAATTCAAAAGAGAACATTTTTAATAATTGAAGAAGTTTTGCTTGCAAAGAAAGATTGACGTTCCCCATTTCAATGGAAATTTCTCGCCTTATTCCTCATCATATCAGATTTACATAATGGAATCATGATATTCGGGGCTGTAGGAATTCCAGACACGACTTTTTCTATACGTATACAAGCTTCTACGTGACTTTGGGCCCGAAAATGCAATTATTACATTCCCTGGATGTTCCTCTCCCGTCGCTTCCTGCTCCTTTTTCCATGGGGAATAGTGGAGTTTTTTCCATTTTTACGCAACGATTGCTCCCCAGTCTCGGCAGGGGAGATATGCGATATACGGAGGGATTTCGAGGAGGGCACTACAGTTAGTTAAACCTTTATTAAATTTGTCCAGAGGGCGGATTATCTGGGTGCATGTAGATGGACTGTTTACTATTAAATCAGTTGTTTGTTTGGTTTCAGAGAAAAGAGGCGAAAATTGTGTATTCGGTGATTACACAGGACGTCACACGAATATGAGCCCATATCCGTATCTTGAAAACTGTGATTAGAAAAATGTTGAAATTTAAGTATCATAGTAGAGTGGAGGTGATCCATTCAACGAAAATACATTCAGAAAAATACCTTTTCCGGTTAGACGGGGGATGAATGTCAATTCGCTTATTTTAAACGGAACACCCCGTATATTCTATTAAATTTCGGTTCTTCAGGACATTATGAACGTTTTTCATGTATGATGTTCGATGCCGAAATTTTGTGGTTTTCGAGATATTTAGGATTTTCCAAAAAAAAAGACAATTGCAGCCATTAAATTATTTTCTAATAGTTCGAGGATGATTAAGTATTTTGCAATGAAATTTGCGCTGTTGTACAAACCGCTTTACTGTCCTTGGACCAATGAGTCATATCACGTTTTTTCGTACAACGTGTTCTAAAAGATAATCTAAAACTGTTATTCAAAAACTGTAAAAAACTCGTTTTTTTTTTTAAATAGGAACCCCCTATTTCTTCAATAAATGAGCATTTAACTCTGAAAATAGGTCCTACTTTCAATTGAATTGTCTACACCGAAACCTATCCATTTTCAGTTTATTCCATAAAAGCACTTTTCAATGTTCAACACTCTACTTTTAACATGGCTTCACCCGTAAATTATACAAATGAAGATTATGCCAATATGTTTATTATTTATTGTGCGTGTAACGCAATATTAATCAGAATATGTCACTATCGGTATTAGAAAACAGGCAATTTAATAAGTCTAAAATTTAATATAATATACAGGGTATTCCATTTAAAATAAGCGAGTTAACATTCGTTTCTCGTATAACCGAAAGGGATACTTTCGTGAAAATATTTTCAATCAATAGATCACCTCCACTTTGGTATGATGCCCAAATTCCAACTTTTTCCTAGTCATAGTTTTCAAAATACATGTAGAGGCCGATATTCATGCAACATCCTGTATAGATTCCTAACATTGGTTACAACCCATGCAGAAATACTGCTTTTCACTGTGTTTAAGACGAAAAAGAAATTACCCAAATTGAAACGATAAATCCTGTCAACGTTCTGGTTTATTGGGAAAGTTCGGTCGTAAAATACGATATTTTCAGTCTAGTCCTACCCATTTATCGAAAATATTTTGATTCGCTCAGGGATCAGAAATATCTAACCCACATTGCAAAATATGATCGAAGAAGCCTGTAAATGGAAAACTGCAGTAAATACTAATAGGTTCGTCATTTTTCGAGTAATTTAGATCTTTGTGAGGCCTTGATTTTTGCAATTGCAGAATATTATGCTCATTTTTTTTTTGCTTGGAACGTCATAACTCCAGTTTTCAAATAGAACATTCGGTATATTATGCGAATTTCTTAAATTGCTAATGATTAAGCACAGTTCACCTATGCAACTTTCTATACATATCTGTCTTAATTATCGAGTAATATAAGGATAAATAAGAGCACGTTTTTAATGCTATTCAATAGGACTTTTTGACGTAATTCTGTTTAAGTCCTGGAAATTGAATTTTCCTATGGAACACCCTGAATATAATTCAACATTATGAACCTATTAATCATAAGACAGAAATCCTCAACACCGGTTTCTATCGCTTCTCGAATAATTTTATTTCAAAATTTTGGAAAATTATTTTCGCTTATTTTAGGTCACTAAAACTACATTAATTCATATTGAACACCTTATATACAGGGTGTAATATATCACCATGGAATTATTTCAGGAAGCACTAGTACTCTGAAAAATAAGTAAAAAAGTTGTAATAGACTTAAAGGCTAAAAAGAAAAAATATGACACATTGCGCCTTTATACATCGAAAATTGTGCGTTTTTTGACCATGATCCTATTATTAGTAATTTTTCATAATTTTGCAAAATACTATCGCCCCCTGAAATATCGCCATGACAATATGTTCCAGCCCATATTATTTTGCTATAGGGGATTTGTTTACTATGCTTATCATTATGGTTAATTTACCATATTCAGTACTCGAGTAGTTTATTCCACAATGGCATCAAATTTCTGTATTAAATTCCCATCAGCACTCCCACATAAACACACACTGCATGCATATCTCACGCAGAACGAATATGCCCGTGATATGAACTCAAAACTTCCGTTTCTAGGTCGAAAATTACAAACTAAATACTGTGGAGGACCGTATCGGAACCTATCCAAACAGATTCATTTCTGAGCTATAAAACAGCAATAAACTACGAAAAAATGAAATATTGGCCCTAGCTTTAGGGAGATTTATATTGGTGCTCACAATAGACTTTAAGTCCGGCGGTACCAAAGAGGCATTTTAATCACAGTCTACCTGCCGAAGGTACCCTTGAGGGTTTCCACTAAATTTCAAATGCTTTATCAATTATAATGACTATACAAGACGATTTAAAAATAAATTAACAAAAACATATCTTACATCTTTAGCGAGTTATTGCTTATTCCTTTATCAGGGAAACGCAGAAACTCCTTAACTTCATTTTTTTTGCGACTTTCTTCCAGTAACTTCTTTTTTCGCTTCAGATTGCGATACTCCTTGATGGTGTGTACCTTGACCGGTTTTTTGTATTTTACCCTGAACTGTACCTTTTGCTGGTTCAATGTCATTATCGTCATAAATCACTATTGTTCACTTTGACGCTTTCTTTTAAACACTTTCTAATGCATCTTTGTATCCCATGGGAGGAGAAGCAGGTAGTTGAAAGTTAGTGGATTGTTACCAGTTGTCGGTCATTCTGAAGGAACACTCATATTAACAACATTTGTTGAGTATTTATTTATCTAGTGTTTTTGTGTAGAATGGAATTATGAAAATCCAGGATATTTTAAATGCATTGGCAACGGCACATATTGTTCTTCCCCAGAAGTACGTCATTGACTTGAGAATACAACCCGAGAATATTTTCCAATTTTGAAAATGCTTAATATCAGTGGCGTAGGTCGCTTCGATGCTTAGTGTCACAATAAAACCGGTTGAAAATTCAAATCCAGAAAAACAGAAAACGCCGTTTCAACGCAGTCGCAATCTTGACCCGTTAAAATTTGACGTTTCACTGCAATAATGTCCTGCCGCATTGTTGCCACTGCTATCTCGTATTTCTTCGATAATTCGAAAAGCAACGTCCACACGTGACAACTTGTGGGGAATTGACAGGTGCCTGTTGTGACTTATTTATATGCATATAAATAGTTTCTAAACCGGAAGTAAATCTTCGAGACGCTCAAACTTGCTATCCTAACTATTGCTCCAAGCCAGGGGCGTCTCTTTGAGGACGCTTTACTGACTCGAAAAGAAGGGAATATTGCTTAGAAATTAACTACATGGACTAAAAAATGAATTGAAACCCCTGAAACCAACTTTTAAAAAATGCCGAAACGAATGAGAACCAGGAGGTCTATTCTTGAGAAGTGATTCGAACAATTCCGCATTAGCACAATGTCAGAATGACGAATACTGGAGAATCATTAATAAAAATAGTACAAAAAGCAAGTCATTTTTACGTCATTCGATTGTAGGAATGATTTCAGTCGCATCTCAAGAATTTAGCGCCTGAGGCAAGGAGAACTCTGGCAACACCGACGTGTGCATTTGTTTCGTGTGACAGGCAATGTGGCCACGCGTTTTAAAAGCGCTTTTTTACGCGGATTATACTGGGATTTCCTATGAAATTTATGCTTCAGCAACCTTAACTGGTACCCTGACATTCCAACAGCTTTTATCCCCGAACTCCCACCTCCCCAACTTTCTTTCCCATGATCCGAAACCTCTCAATCACTTTCACGAAACGAGTACTGCCGTCTTCTTAATTTATTTCCGACCGAGAAGCATGATGTTGCCCGAAAGTCCGAAACCCCTCAACTGAGAGGTACCCAACCTTCCTGAACCCAAAAATGTTAATCTATCTTCCTTTATGGGGGTCTATATCGGGCCGGGCATCATAAATATCTGAGTGACGTTTTCTAGAAATATGGCTGATGTCGAAACACATGGAAGGACCCTTTGTTCGGGTCTTGATGGCCATGTTGAAATGGGAGGGTGGAATGTTAGCTGAGGCGTGCTTTTCGGTCTGGTGTGTGAGACCCTTCTCGAAAAAAAACCCATAACGATTGGAAGAGATTAAATAGTTTTGTGCGGTATAGTTTGGGAGCCTGGTGGTGTAATTTAATGCCTTAATCGTTTTTGGGTTCGATGGAACGTCCAACCGGAGATGTTATGCATATGGAAGAAATGCAGGTTCGCGGAATCGGACAGATTGCAGAGGTCGCTAAAGTTAGAGGAACTGCTCGAAAAACGTCCTATATAAATAATATTCATGAAGAAACTTTATCGGAATTCAATTAATCTTGTCGGTCTCAGTTAAATCCGCCCAGAGAAACCAAAATATGTAGGTACTTTCGTGAGACCGAAGAACTATTTCTTTGTCTGCATTCTCGGGGACCTGAATTCTGGATGGATTTACACACGTTTTGGGCGATTTTTTATCTTCAAAACATTTAAAAAACGAAAGAAAATTAAATAAATACATTCAAAATTATCACGTTCGCGAACTCAAAATTCTGAGGTATACCCACCTTTGCCACTTGGCAATTTCTGATTGTCGATATCTCAGAAATTCGTGGAACGATTTACTCCAAAAATGCATGGAGTATATGTCAAATTAATCCCCTCAGTGACCTCTATAAAACTCTCCGAGAACTTGTCACAGTTCCATTATTTTCACACATACAAGCGATTTTTATTCATGATATTGGAAACACCCCTAATTGAGGCTCCCTCAAACTGGATTTTTTTTTCAACTTTAGCCCTCGGATGAGACATCTATATAGAATATGACACAAGAAAAATGTTCATAATGTTCCGCAGAATAGAAATGTTATATAATATACAGGCTGTTCCATTTAAAATAAGCGAATTGACATTCATTTCCGGCATAGCTGGAAATGGCATTTCTATGAAAACATGTTTAATCAATAGATCACCTCTATTTTAGTATCATACTAAAATTTCAACTTTTTCCTAGTCGTAATTTTCAAGTTACGGACAGAGGCTCTTATTCCTGGGACATCCTTTGTAGGTTCAGCATAAGTGGATTTATGGGAAAAACAGCATTTGATATATTTTGGAATTTCCTCCAAAAATTTTTAAAGGGAATAAGTCACCTAAATTACAACGACCTTGAAATTGTGATTGTGAATATCTCCAAAACGGGAGGAACAATTCTCTTCAAGAGATATGTCAAATTGATCGGCCCGATTTATCCTAAGTAAAGATACTAAAGCAGATTCTTCTATCAGTTTTATTTAGAAGGGTGAAGTCATTTTACTATCCAGTGCCCTAATTTAAAAATGTCTTTAAATGGAGGTTTTCTGATGGTAACGCATCTTTACAGGTATTACATCTTATATAAACAGTGTAGTAGAATACTCCTTTTAAATGTGACGATTTTGTAAGAACTCTAATTTCCAGCATTTGGAAACTTCCATGCGGTACACCTCTGAATTTCTACTAATCATGGGTCAAATTTTACAATTTTAGTTGGTACTCGCTATGTCGGTACCTACTATGTCCAGGCAAGGCATTTAGATACAGTTACATTTTTGATGATAATAAGTCGACATTTCAATTTTATTGTTGGTAATATGGTACGTCCTTGGATTCAATGCTATAGAAATGCAACTTTTTTAGATTCTAACTGCGTCTTTCAGGCGTAACTTCTCATGTACCTAAGCTATGGCCTAAATTGCTAAGTCCCCAAAAATTTCCATGAATTACAGCAATTTTCTTGAGTATTTTGAAAAATTCTACCTAATATCCTATATATTTTTAGACATGTACAGCGTATATTTTTCTGTTTATAACGGAGATGTTACTTTGGGACAAACAGCGACATGTAGCCAGCTTTTCGGACGTAACAAGTCAAATATGTCAACGTATATTCGTTACGCGTAATACCCGATAAATAATGCATGGCACACCTCTGGATTTCAAGATGTAAAAATACAAATCTTCTTGATTGTAACTCAGCGTTTCAGGTATTATACCTCATATAATTAGTGACATAGAAGGTCATTTCTTAATACGAGAATTCTCTACGAATTACTTTATAATAACTGGAAAACTATATTTAGTACGTCCCTGGCTTTTGAACAATCACTGAAATTTTTTTTCCTATCGTTGCTGATATTCACAGCTATTACATCTGGGATGTAGACAGTGGCGTGCATTGAGGTTTTCAAATCTACATTGCGGGTGTATAGAATATTTTTTTCACAGGCCGCTTCGCAATTTTCCACCATTTTAACGCTACCAAAAACCCTAATTCCGACCCTGCCTCCAACCAAAAGCCCTTACGTATCTCTGATGGGGGAGAAGGGGAGAGTGTTCCCTACTATCCCTACACTAGGCCCGTCCTGAGGGCGATACGATGTTGATGGTTACAGATATATGGTCCTTATAATGCCTGCCAGTAGGCCAGATGTGGCGGCAAAAATATATTGCAAAATAGATCCAACTCGCCTGAAGGGGTGCATATTTTCTACCTGCCAATTTCGCACAATGCGATGGTTGAAACTTGCAAATATTTGAAGATTGGATAGGCTTAACGGCTTAAAAAGGTCTGGTTTCGTATTCGCTTTATGGCCTGTTTTGTGGAGGTTGAGAAAAACGCACTGACATTTGCAGAAATTTAACCCAACACCTCAGCTAGTCTTGTATGTTCATAATCTTAGAATTGGTCGTTTAAAATTAGCTACTAATTATAGACCTCAGAACTGTTTGTCTCCCACTGGGATGACCTTTAAGCGGTATTTTAATAAGAGCTTTTACTGATGCTGGTTTCCTCGAGCCTTACCGTTGCATCTATAAGAAAAGTAAAACATTTTTTTGTCGATTTATTAATGGTTAAACCGTTTGCAGACGAGATACACGCCGCGACTGTGGGTTCATTTATATAATATGGAAAGTGCGTGAAGTACTCCTGTGCTAGTTTAGGATTTCATGGAATATCAATGTGCTCAAAAATGAAAAAAAATTATAATATTTCCAATTTGCACCATGGAAAAGCTGGTACGAATCGTGGCTTTTCGAACGCAGCTGTCTGAAACAATTGACACTTCCCTATACCATCAATGTAAAATTCTAGCGAACTACGATCGAGAAACCAATGAGTGTGCCAAATGTTGGAATCAAGTCTTCACACCTTCTATAGAACACCCTGTATGTTACAGATTTTCGGAATTTACTACTCGTAAAGGGTAATTTCTCTATAGGACTCCTTATGAGCATCCCAAGTAAATGCTCTTTGGAGGGATTCATTCGTCGACATTTGGCACGCATCCGGTTTCGTCTCGACACCCTATATATTATTGAATATTATGGACCTACCAGTCACAACAAGTAATTGATGATGCCCTTTGCTATATCTATTTTACCAACCCGATATTCTCGTATAAAACACTCTATACATTATCCCGTTTGTCGCACTTTCTTTGCGGTTAATCTTATAGAAATACCTAGATCTACGTCTCTCAGTCGTCGTGTAATATAAAGATTAACAAGAGCAGGTTTTGAAAGCTTTTAGAGGAAGTTGAAATTCAAATGTTCTCAATACCGATCGCAATTCTAATCCCCCGAAATATCATGCATATCCTCCATTGTTCCCTGGCAAATCCACCCTTATTTCGGTCCTGAAAATCGGCAACAGGAACAGGGCAACCCCCCGTTATTTCTGTCGAGCGCAGCCGGTGCAAGTCGAAACTGCCGCCGCGGGGCCCCTCGTCACGTGACCCACCCTCCGAATCATCTGTCGATTCGTTCGACTACACACAAAAGAAACGCCCGACCATCGTTCCCTCTTCCTCCATCTCCGCCCATCAGAGAGAGAAGGGACGAGCCATTATTCCGGCCGGGGGTGCTTTTGAACGCGACCCTCGCCGAAAATTCTGCAGGGGATGTGTATGGAAAAAAGGGAGATTATTGAAGTCGGTCCCCCTAAATACGTGAAAAAGAAATGTGTGCGTTCGGGGGTAGTTAGTGAGCGATTTTTGCCATGGCAGCGGCGTCGCCATAGATCGGCCCATTGCGAGTCTTGTCTTTGTTTTGAGGTTTCAAGGGGTGAGGGGAATTACTGTCATAGAAAAGGACAAATGATTTTCTACTGGGTTTCTACTAGGCCCCGATAAAACTTCGTTTCTTCAATATCTCAAAAAATAACTAACACACTTGGAGACCTGTACATTCCAGGGCCTAATCAAAACTTACCCATTTCTTATATGATCACAAAAAACAATAATTATCCCATTCCATTATTATTACCCACATCTCCCAGCGTGCAACACTACCCACCAGCCTTATCAACCACCGGCATATACCACACACTCCTCATGCAATACTGCAACCCAGTGGTTATGGCTGAATGTGCAATTTCCACGGAACCGCACTACAAGGCTCATGTATTGTTAACGTGGTAAAAAACGACGTAGGTATGAATTTATTGCGAAGAATTATACAGTTGGTAAAGTTCATTAGAATGGAATTGGTGCAATCTTGAGATTTTTGCACCGCCTTGGAAATTTTGCCGTTAAGCAAGTGTATTTCGCGCTCCGATGGACATTTTTGTAAATTTCGTAAAATTTAAAGCGAGCAGTATAGTCTCTTTAAGAACAAAATTACCTTTAAGGCAATTTAAGTAATAAAACCGAAAAATACTGGCAGAAACACTGCATCATTTATTATCTATTCTATCTGTGTCCATGTAGTCTATGTGGTTCGGCATACCAAAACTCTACTTTTTCGTATAGGACAGCATGGATATTGCACGAGTTTTTGATTTTCTGTTCATTAAGATTAATTTAGCCATATCAATCCATGTATCCATCTATCTTAGTTTTCGAGTGATAATAATTAACAATGGGATATTTTCAATACCATTCAAAGGGAGTTTTTGATATGATTCTCTTTAACTTCTGAAAACTCGATTTTCACCCATTCAACACACAATATACTTGTATTAATGAATATTATAAACCTATCAACCACAAGATATAATTCCTTTGTGCACTTCGCTATCGCCAACTTTATCGGTTTTCCAGAAATGTGAAGCTCCATGAGGTGGGCCCCATATATGTTACGTGATTTGGTAAATTAGGTGCTCATTAAGTTGAATTTATCCAAGGAAATCCGTATACATATCTTTCTTATTTTTCAAATAATATGGATTAATAAGAGTACGCTTTCCATGCTTTTTAATGAGAGTTTTTTACTTGACTTTCTTTTAAGCAATAGCAACTCGATTTTTCCCATCAGGCGCCCTATATATTATTGAATATTTTGAATCGCTCAGTCACAGGGAGTAATTTCAGAGCATTTTTGAAAAATTTGAACCGTTATAAGGTCACAATTTTTTTTTTTTTTAACTATTTTCACTTAGTTTGTAACGCTAAAATTCTACATTTTCGTATATAAGACCACGAATGTTATTACGATTGTATGAATTAGCTGCTCGTTAAGTATAATTCATCTGTAGAAATCCCTCTATCTTTCTTGCTATGCGAGTAATGCAGAGATTAATAGGAGCAACGTTCCAATGCTTTTTAATGGTTGTTTTTTACTCTGAACCATAAAAACTTAATAATTTTCCGCTAAATTCCACCTCTATATTATTGAATATTATAAACCTGCCAGTCACAAGGGACAAATTCTTTATACACTTTGCTATGGCTATTTTTAACGGTTTTCGAGAAACTTGAAGTTTGATCGTGCCAATATTTAATTTTTTTTCCTTTAACTTGACTCTAAAACTACAGTTTTTCATATAGAATACCATATATCATCTGATTTTTATCATTTGCTATTTATTAATGTAAATGCACCTATAAAAATTCCTATACCTGTTTCTTAAACATTTCTCTCTCGTAAACATTGCTATAGCTATCTTCACATCAGCCACTTATCAGTATATTTTTTTGTCGTTTTTGCCGGTATAGACGAACTTCCTTTCAGAGTTTCTTCAATGGGTTTGTTCTCTGCCTTCTTTTCTAGTGTGCCCTTTTTAGAAGGCTCAAGACTTTCCTTCCACTTAATGCTTTTTAATTCTTTATTTACTCCCCTCTGTAGGTTTGTGCTTTTAGATCAGCCTTCCATGGCAAAAGTAGTCCTCACCACTGAGTGTTAATTTAGATGTGTAATCCTTTCCTCTTATGATTGTTTTACGTTTTCTTCTTCTTTCTTCCCTTTTGATGTTACATAATTTCTTGTTGAGATTTCCTTCCCGATGGCTGTAGCAGGCTCTTTACCTTCATTTCGAGTACGTCACCATTCTTTTGATTTTCTTTCATTTTATTGTTCCCTTTGTGGGGTTTTCGTCTTTAGTTATTACTGAATTTCATACGTTTGCTCTCTGCCCTCTGTTCTCCCTCCCTATACTCAACTTCGCCCCAGTTAAAACTCCCATACTCAGTTAGTGTTATGTGATGTGTGAAACGGTTCACAATGTCAGCCTCAACATTTCCACGAAGACTTAAGGGCCATGAGGTTCAACTATACAACAACGAACACTTTGCCTCCAGCCTATCCAGAAGGAACTTCAAAATTTTCTTGTTTCCATTTATATTCCAGTTGCTTCATTCATCTCTAATGGATTTTCAATAGATGATTTGGTAATGTGATATTGTTGTTCTGGCACTTTCCTTCAAGCTTTGTTGTTCTGTGACCTCAAACGGAAGATGTTTTCGTGCTATTGAGCCTTTTCTTCAAATTTTACAATTATTATACTCTTTGTCGATTCTCCTCTAAGCTTCTTCTACAATTCCAGGAATAGCCTTCCGTGATTTGTACATACTGCTAGTTCCTGCTTCGCCTTATCTTCACCAAACATTATTAACTCATCTTGCTAAATGGGATGTTTCTGAACGTTTTTAATTGGATTAACAATCTGTCCTTCCGAGATCGCAAATTGAAATGGTTTTTTTTTTCTTCATCTATTCTCTTTCCCAATTATGTAGTCCGAAATGCTTTTTCCCCGCCATTCCTTCAGTTCCTTCTAATAAAATCGTTTTTAAGACCTATAAACCCGTTGAGGGCCGAATATTTACCGAGTTGGGGTGATTATATTGGGTGATTTAAGATCTTCCTGATATTTTTCAGGCTTCTCTACAATATGTCTTTTTTCAGTTATTTCGACAAGCTGTATGCTAGTAGAGTTGATTATTCCGAGATAAAAGATGATCCTTCGCTCTTTTGAGTCTGATTTCTTTTAAATGTTTTATACAAAATTCATCAGGTTTTGCATACATTGTCAAAATATATCTAAATCAACCACCACCAAAACGAACCCTCCACTCGATCTTCCGCTCGAAAATCTCGGCTTCAGCTATCTTGTCACATAAGTGACATGGGGCATAAATTGACGTCACAGGTAAAAGGCACTGTTCCTGATTGGTCCAAAAAGAGCACACTGTTCATAATCAACTCTCAATCGTCACATTAAATATTTTGTTTTGTAGGTTCATTTTTTTTTCCATTTGGAGAGAATAATAGCTCAAGCATAACCGATTTGTTGCCTTCAAAAACAAACTCTTAGCACTTAAACTCAAGGAATAACCACAATAAAAACACTGAACAACCTGTAGCCATGACAATAAAGGCATAAACCGACACGCACTCTTTCCCTATAAGGCTATGATTACATTTCATCTGACCCACAAAAAAACATCGCTGCATGCGAAAAAAGTATAATTACTCCAATGCATATTAAACGAATAATCCCACGGCTCCCTCCTTTTTCTTTGCCTACTATCCCCGCCATTTATTTAACAGCGGGTGCCCATTCAATCAAGCGAGAAACAGAACGACAGCTCCCCTTTAATGTTCAGTCTCTTTTTTCTGCCCGCTTTTACTTTCCGAGCGGTCCCCTTTAAGCGCCGCTGTCGTTTGTGAAGTGCTATAGCGCACAGCGTTGCCAAACCCAGCAAAACTATCAAGAAAAGATCTGTAATGATCGAGAATACTGAAGGCAAATCTGGTGTTTGGGGATGACGTCTTGGCAATCGCGTCTCACAGTGTTGTTTGGTAAACGTGCAAGGCAGGAGATGTTTTATCTTTTACTGTTATTTTCTCCTATAAAGTAATTCCGAGAAAGTGTTAGATTATTAATTGTGATTTTCAAATCGAGGCTGGAGTTTGTCTTTTTTCGGTGGATATAATGGAAACGGTGATTTTTGTATAGTTTGGCATAGTGCAGCGAAACACCGCGTTTTTTCCTGGGGGAAAACATGTCTGCCATGGAATAATGTGGGAATATCAAACTTTGGGCAATTAGGTAAAGGAATTGGAACTTTTTTTCCTTTTTGTCTTAGTGTATTCTCGCACCTGAAACAACATTAAATACATGAAATACAACGTTCAATAGGACCTTGTCGGGGATTTACTTCGACACATCCCGTAACTTTGATCGAGATGTTCACGTCGAAATTCTGCGTCCATGACTAATATTTCGAACTGAAAATTCTTTCTATTCGACTAATTTGAATTTCCGTAATGTCTTCTTCGGACTACCCACCTCTATAATCCACTAGAAATTCATATTTATTGATCACTATATGTGACTTCTACTATGGTCCCTTAACTAAATCCCTTTTAGTTTTAACGATTTTCGATTTTGACCCTACATACTTCGTCCGCACCGCAAGGGAAAGCCTTTGCAGGAATATCAATGGAAAGCGGAAAAAATGTGTCTATAAACGGTCTTTGTGGGTCTTCTCTCCATATCCAAATCGTTTTAGAGTTTTTTAGGTCCAAAGGGACAAAGAAAGGTCCACAGCATTCAAAATTGTAAACAAATGAGCCGTCGCTTGCATCGTTATATCAGTCCTAAACAGTCGGAAACAGATTTTAGATGATACTAAAATATTATTTGATCAACACTGTCACTATCACTAGCCAGACTTAAGTATCTTAAACTTTTTTTGTGATAACTGCAGGTTACACTGGAATCTATTGGCTAGGACTCAATCAACATAAAAACTTTCGTGATCATTTTTCAATGTCTGTAGGATTTTTATGAGTATATTATGAAAATCTTCATTGTGGAAACTTCGTAAGTGAGTTTACACCATCTTGACGTTATATATGGAGCTCTCAAGTCCATTTTCATGTATGGAGACAAAACTATTCAATTCAACCTACTTCCCTAAATCTGCGACAACACAGGTTGTCCTTGAGTTGATTTTTTATTGAGTTAGAAGGTGTTTACTTGCACCATTTATCATCTTTTCACAAGATATATACAACATATCAACATTTTAAATGTACCAAATGTTATTTCGCAGCTCCTTCAATGTCCTCCAGCCCAGTCACATTGATGTTTTTCCAATAACACGTAAGTTTTTAATAATTCAGAAATGGCAACAAATACGAAGGAAACAATAAACCGAGAAGCTTCCAGATTGCTCTCACAGCCTCTCCTTAAAAATAGTCTGAAAAAAGTTCATACAAACGTAGATCTGGAAAGGACTAGTTTCCTAGATATGGGGCATTGAAGTTTTACTTTTAGTTGAAGTTTATCAGGACTGTTCCTACAACTTTAGAAAAGTTACGTGCAAAATTTTAGAAACATGTTGATTTTACATGTATAGTTTGATTTTTTAAATAATCGGAAAACTATGTTGACTTATTTTTTCGAAATTAAGATCAATTCCTAACCAATATTTTTGTTGCGCCTCTGTTATTTTCGTTAAATTAATTTTCTCATATAATCAATTTCGAACGTTTTTTGTTCCTTCGATTTTTTTCGTATTGGTCAAAGTTATGAAGGTAAAGCGACTGATAAAATAAGTTTGCAGTTCATGAGAAAAAAAAAATCTATTAACCAACGCTAAGTTAGCGGCGCATTCTTCATTTAAAAAATAAATATAAAAGTTATTATAAGTAGTTGCGAGCGAACGTTTATTTTATTGAAATACACGGAAGAATTATATTTACAATTGTATTTTTTCTTTATGACTTTTTAAATTTTTGTGTCTTTAAATTGGCATTTTCAAAATATTGTTCATTTCAAATTTGTATACATATAAGTTCATTTTTAATTTTATACTTTTATTCTCTGGAATCAAAGTCCCTTTCATCGTTTCAAATGGGTTTCTTAAATTATCACTGGAAGATTTACGAAAAAATATATATAAATAAGTTGTTTTTAGTATTGTGAATACTTTTTGTCTCTTGTGTTTTCTTCGTATTTGTCATCGTTATCAAAACAAAAATGACTATTGTGGGAAATTTTTATATGCTCAGACAATAAAATTATTATTTAATCAACCAAATTAATGGAGCGCATTGATCTCTGAAAAGCACACAAAAAAATGCATAAAACCATGGATGAGCAATGCTCCTATATTTTATTTCTGAGGTACAGGGCATGGAAATTTTATTGTTTGTCATTTTTCTCAATTGTCTTTACAGTTCTTGAGATATTAACTTGAATTCTTACATCATGTTAATTTTATAACTTTACAAATGGTATTTTTATTTTTTATAATGATAGTGAAGCTCTATGCGATGATATTTGTTGGAAAATCAGCCGCTTTTTAAATTGTCAAAACTTTCTTGATGTGCTAATGAGGCTCTTTTCTAAAAAAATATGCATTTTTTTTTAATGTGCGATTTCCTTGCAATTTTTTGCCTGCAACTGTTGTCGAAATGAAGTGTCCATTGGACTAATACATAAAAAAGTTGAATTACACAATTAAAAAATATATATTTATGCTATCAAACCAAGATCAAATAACACTAGCAAATGTTACCCTTAAAAACAGACCCAAAACTTCATAGAAACTATTTTTTTTTTATTTTTGAGTACTTTCTATGTCACAGAAAGTTGAAATTCTATATTAAACTTTTTTATTGTTCATCCATTTTTCTATAGTTTTTTAAATATTTATCTGATCTTTTCAGAACATGTTAACATACGATTTATATCCATATCCCAACTAACACGACTTAAGAAAGTATTAAATAATGTATTGAAAATGGAGTTCTATATGAGAGATACATAAATTATGAAATAGTTGGATTTTGAGATCTAAATAATGTCTGAAATCCACATGAATCCATTACAAATTTCCCGGTAATATTCTCACAATGGATGTACACCAAAATAATCGAAGAACAGTGTTTTGTACCTTGTACCAACTATCCCCGACAAATAGTCGAATGTAATTCATTGGAGATATACATGAAAATGGGTTGCGCACTGCGCAGCTACCGCTTTCACAACCGGTGTTCAAGAGGAGGTAGGGAGGAAATCGTATAGCTGAACAATCAGAACAAAGAGACGTGTTTCGGTCAGGAGGCGATCGCCATAGTGTAAACAAGGACAGACAATAATGTACTATTTTCGGCCGCCATTTTAGTTTTATTTAAACGCCATGGGGATTTGGAAACACACAAAACACATAAATTATAGACGTACCGTTTAACTACTGAAGAGGTTGCCTCCTCTGGTGACGAACACAGCAAACTAAGGCAAACTAAAATTAAATAATCAAACAAAAACTGACCTTTTCGTATAAAAACCGAAACCCCTATTACGTTCCATATCACAACGAAATCCAACTAAAAATAACTGAAAACATTAAAACAAATCAAAGTTTTTCAAGCCACAATGAAACTTTGCACTGAAACTTGATTATTTTTATTCCCGTCTCTCTACGTAATCACACCTATAGGTGGTCCCTCGAACTACACTGACTAGGATTCGGAATCATCAGAGTCGACCCGAATGTCCTTCGATTCTGGCCTATCGCACTTCGCTTTGCCCCTCCATTTTGCTAGATTGGTCCCGTTTGGGGGGTGAGGGGAACGTCGTCCATATTAATTTCGAGGGTTTCCCTTGTATAATATTCAAGCGAATGGGAAACAAGTTTGTTCGGGTCTTGTCGGCCGGATTCGGCTGGGTTTTAATGCGATGGAGAAACCAGAACAGACTTGCTGTCTGTCTTTGTCTTGCTTGAGGGCTTCTGCGCTTTTCTACACTGTCTAATGGCCGCTTTTAGGCTATCATAATTTAAATATTATATGGCGCACACTCAGAGATAACATGGAGGATGGCTGAGTTATCAGCCTATAGACGTGGTTTACGGAATGTTAGACTATGGATCCTTATGATGAAATATTCTCAACTTGATAAATATACTTTATTATTTAGAGACGTGAAAATCTCGGTAACAAGTCTGAAATAATATTATTACTAGATTTAATGATTCTATGATTTCAATAATGCCTGCATGCAATTGCAAAAACGGTTCAAAATAGAGCATGCGCGTGAGCAAATTTTATAGTTTATAACTCTTTTAAATAATTATTGTTGGACTGATTTTATGAAGCAAGGTACGCTTCTGTAACCCCCTCTCGTCACTCAATTCTGATAGTTTCGTTGTGACTAATCTACATGTGCTCGTTATGAAGTTTATTAAGAAATTTCGTCGATGTTCGACTTGGGCGCGCCACTGCTTCTTTTCTCTCTTTACCAATAACCTTTTCAAGTAGATATATACATAGTATATGAAATATTTCTAAAAACATTTCTCTAAAACCGATGTTTAAGCCTTTTCTCTATCTCAAATGCGCTTAACCTTGCAATATAAACACGATGTTGAATTTTTAATTTGGAAAATTCGTTTAAATTTAAAAATCCATTCAAGTTTTTTCATAGTTATAAGGATTCGGCTACCATTGGCAACTAAGATTTTGGTAAATTGGGGCTTTAGGAATATTTTCTCTTCATTTTTGCCATTTATTTAGTCACGTTAACACATTTGCATCTCGCAGCTAAAATGATGCATTAATGGTAAGCTTCTGTAAATCCCCGTACTATAAGTTCCCAGAGTGTCATTGTGTTTAACATTTACCACTTGTAGAGCTTCGTAACAAAATTTACATTACTGAAAAAAAATCAATTCTTGCACGCCACTGCTTCGTCAACTTTTTAAAAAATGGCTATTTGAAGTATATAACCAGAAAATTAAAAAAAAATTATAAACGGTCAATGGATTCAAGGGAGAAATATATCTAAATATGAATACTTGAAGCAACATACATCTGTGGACTTTTGCTACGCATTCAAGACCTGAATTTCTAGCAATAGACTTTCTAAACTCTTGAAAGTACTCTAAAAATTCATAAAAAATATGTATTAAAATTATGAAATGTCCTTAGACGGGTTAGTAATTTATTTAATATAAATTACTAAGCGTTTTTCAGACTTTCAAGGTTTTAAACAATATTCTCAATATACTGAAAGTGGATCAAAGGAGAAATTTCCTACCAGCTTCAGAAACAGTAAATGTGGCAACAGTGCGAGACTCATCAAGCCAATGATATGGATGAAGTAGGCGTAGCAAATCTCAATCGCCAGTAGTCCATTAAAACTTGTTCCAATTTTTGGACGGAGGGTCGCTATTTATTAGTGACCCTAAGATATCATTTGCAAAACGGCGAACAAAACGATGAAAACGATGTACTAAATGGCTGATGTCATGGTTCTAGATCATTGTATTCGTTGACCATATTACAACATGCATGTCTTATCTAAGTGTCAAAAATGTTCAGATAAACAGCGTGTGAGATAGTAGATTCCATAAAATTGATACCTCATACAATCTCATATTAAGAAATTTGATTATTCATGTGGACGTTACAAAAAACAGATTGAAAAATCGTGTAACAAGCTACAACCAGAAATGTCATTTTTATATCAAAAACAGTGTCATAGCTGTTCCCTTTCTTATGTTTGCATTTTGCCCACCAGGCATCATCAAGTTCATGGAGACCTCAAAGACATCAATCTCTACGAAAACTCTTGTGATTCTCCATTGCAAATTCGAAACAAAACTACATAGATAAAGACGAGAAACAGTTTCGGATCTGCGCACCGGCAATAGAAAAAATGTCGGCCTACTAAAACCATTACGATTGGCCTCGCTGACATTTACAAGATACACGCATACGCCGTGAAAAGGCTTTTTAATTCGACATTAGACAAGTTATCCCCTACTGAATCGTATGCAAATAATCGACGCTGCGGCCATTCCCCCATAAGCAGCCGTGCGCCGGCGCCATCGCTCAAATCGAGCCGCAGGCGCATTACGCAAACCCCAACAACTTGATTAATGCGGTTGGAACATGGAAGGGCAAGTGGCGATTCTCAGAGAGTGGCTCCCTCGTCTCACCGCCGCCTGAGGGCAGCGTCGGCAATAGGAGGAGAAGGAGGAGAGAGGGAGGGGGGAGACCAGCCGTGTGTCGGTGACAGGTGCTGTCGCCGATTCTCTTCTGGGGGACTTTGATCTGTGCGTTTAAATTTTCAGAGTAAGGCAGAGATATCGCCATTCTTGTTTGTAGAGGTTTGTAAATGCATCTTCGTAAACGCAGGCGCTAGCTAAGAAGACGAACAAGCAAAAGACTCGAATCACATAGTTTTCTTTCTCCTTTCAAAGGAAGGACACCCTCCAATCGTTTCGAACAATGGGCCAACTATTACCAATTTCGGATTTTTCACCCAATACGTGATGTTAGAAGCAGAACCAAACTAAAATTTATTTGGATAATCTTCAACTCACGTTACGTAATTTATAGCTCTTAACTGTCACTTTCGTTGACGAAACACGAGTCACATAGTGTTTCTCCAATTGCATGTTATATTTAATAGATGACTTTTAAAACAATGTCAAATCCAATTTTTTAAATTGTCAATTCAGTCAATCCATAATTGACAGTTGCCTTCTGTCAGCTGTCACTCTCACCATCGAAACTTGGATCACACGATTGTTCTTCTAACGGACAATGGCTCTCGTCGATTCCAATAATTTCCCAATATATCAATTAATTTCAATATCGCAAATGACATATGTATATAACATAACTCTGTCAATTTATTGCTACGAATTCATGATTAAAAATCCTTCCAAATTACCGTCATCAACTCCAAAAGTGAAATCCCTGCCCTAAAATCAATTTAATTGCCCACGTGTCATTTCTAAACACCTCTTTGAGGGGCATTTCTGCCTCATAAATTATTCTCCTTTGTTTAAGTCGCCCCTTCGGCCTTTCATTTTCGCAAATTGAAATGGCGTCTCTCAATGGTTAAAGGATGAGTTCTCCAGGAATAAAAAGTTAGCCATAAACCGATATCCCCACCTAACCTATTGATGCAAACATCACTTTGTTTCTAGCTTTACTTTCTCCCCTTTATCAACCCCCTACAGTGACGTACACCGACGAACCAAATTAGCAGGGTCCCTTCTCCCGGGGGCTGCGCCCCGTTGCGTCCCTGATCGATACGCACTCTTGCAATTGAGATTTCGATGGGGTGGAATTCCCTTGCCGCTCTCAGGCTAGGAAGTTGCATAAAAAATTGCCTAGGGGATGTACAGTTACAACCTACTTACGGAAACCTTATTTCGGCAAAGTACTTCCAAGGGTGGAGTTTAAGCAATAGAGCGTTAGTGGGTCTTGGAGAGAATTCATTGAGCTTTGTGCAGTTTTGGTGTAGAATCTGAATCAGGCTCTAATTACTCGAGGCGTAATAAAGATTGAAAGATGAGAATGAATAGTACGCATGGTGCTCAAAGGAAAACAATCGAGCCTCCAAGGCTTAAACAGAATCACGTCAAAAACTCTCCTTAGAAGGCATTAAAGATATCCTCTCATTAACCCAAATATTACTCAGAAACTACGAGAGATAGGAGTTTCCATAGACAAATTAATGCCAACCTACAGAAAATATTCACTAAGTCCCATAATAGAATCCCATTCTAAAAAGTCCCATACCCAAAAGTGGAGTTTTCGCATCTCAAATATAGCGTGTTATCAACCCAATTATTCATTTACGTTCTTCACTATTGCCAGACCACAAATTCTCTAACCTCTGTACACCTACCTTTCCTCCCCCACCATAACATCCACCCAGGTTTTTTTATGAGGCCATAAAGCGTTTTATGGCCCCTTAACAGGACCATAACCATAGAATCAGAGCCGCATCCGACTTGTATAGGACAAACAATTTTTTCCCTTCGAAATGTCGTTTCTAAGGTTACAAATCACTCGGCCTAAAATGCACCTAACGGCATTTTATTGACCAGACTGGACCTTAGGGATCGGGTCCCCACAGAGCCGCACAATGAGGACTTGAAGGTATGCAAATAAAGCCAGTTCAAAGTAAGAGGTATAATATAGATATTTGGCGAATTTGTAAAGGCCGAACTCGTTTTGAAATCGGTTTGAAGGTCAGAAATATTAATTGTTAAGAAATTTTGATTTCGCAAAAGGCGTTATGGTTTCGCTAGAGATTTAAATTTAATAGTTTTCTCACAATGCTGAAAGTAGCATTTGAACGCATCTGAGCGGGAGGAAGTATGGTATGTAATGTATCATTATTAAGGCCTTACTCCTCTACCCATGAGATGTTCACCCTCTGCGGCTGAATTCTTTAATATCAAAATACCAATTAGATATTAGATTTAAGGAAACCTGTTCTAGACAAAGGTTTAACCCCCAAGGCGATGGAAATCTACTTTGTCTACCTCAACAGTCTGAATCGTAATTTTCCCTTCCAAGGCAGGCAAAAATAACGAATAAGAGCTATACGTTTTGTACGGTTTTAATGAAAACGGACCCCTGCCAAGTATAATTGCTTAGGGCAGGCCATCCAGCCATTATGGTCCTTTCTCGCACACCGTAACGAACTAAGCATGATCCGATCGCCATATTTAATGATGAGGGGCTCTGCCAAGCATGACATGTCTCAGCATTATTGTTGTTTGTCTATAGTTGCCACCCACCCCTTTGGAATGTGGAACTAATGTTATTAAATATGATGTGTTGGTTTAGATTATCACTCCCCGGGGAAGAAGTTTTAATTATTGCCCTCATACATACAAGTGAGATTCAGATCAGAGGTAGCCACACTTGTCGGGTATTATCCTGAGTCATGCAATTTACTAAAGGTAGATTCATGAAAAATGTTACGAACAATAGGGCATATTGGTTTGTCAGGGGATATCAGTCATAAATGTCTCTAACTCTGTTAAATCCATTAAATGCTTAAGGACTGGTTAAAATCCAAAAACATTATTTTCTCCATTGACGATGCTGCATATACATATGCGAATATATATATTCCTACGCCACTGTATCCGTGAGCATTAGGAACCCCATATCTCGTTCTATTATTCACTAAAAATTCATGTCAATCAGGGACGTTGTTTCGCATGAAGGGGAAAAGGGAAGAAACAAACAACAGGACGTTATACTGAAGTTTTTGACAAGATCAATTTTGAAAAATAATTACTCCAATCCGGTTCTTTCCGCACCCCTTTCCTCGTAAACATATAAAATAACATATTTTCCTCCATCTTTTCCTAAAAATGTGTATGAGTCAGAGGCGCGTTAGGTAAATGAATTTTAAAGGTTGTACTAAAATTCCAACATGATTAATTGCGCGAAACTATTAGTCCGAAATAGATTTTCCCACGCCACTGTGCTTAGTGTTTACACACAAGTAGGTGCAATGAATAAAGTACGTTATAAAAATGCAAAATAAAAATTTTGAAACTCTCCGCCTCTGTTAAAGCCTAATCCAGCAGCGCCGAATTGATGAGGGTTTCAGGCCTCGGAAGGACAAAAGGGCGAATCCCATGGGTCGTGAGCTTGCAGATGTTACCCCCCGACAGGCAAGTGGGTCTTCGTAGTGTCGGCTTTAGTTAACTGTGAGATGCCATGGGTGGCGCTTCAATTTATCTCCCAGATGGGACAATAATTATAGGACATCTTACGAGTTTTTCTGAAGAATTAAAGTCTACGATTTCGCCAAATATAGATCTGTCTCTTTGAGTGAACTGCGACCACTTACTCTTAATTGGAGCATTACAGGGATAATCCCTGCTCCCCAAAACTAATCACGTGAAACCCTGTGACTTGCAGCCCTATTCCCGGATTGCGCCCGGTTGTCTAGGATACCATGCATAACGCGGCTTCGCATCTGATTTTCAAGGAAATGGAAAGAGATCAGACTAGTTTCTTTCCAGGATTTTTCCTCATAAGGGTTTTATATTGTTAAAGATCTGGAAGGAGACCAGATAAAGTCATGGAAGGGCGATATGGCTCTGAGAACACACCGAGAGACAGAGAGAAGCTTTTAACTCCAAATTGTGTAAAAAAAATCTTAATCCATACATTTCCAGACAATAAAGTTAATGGTAATTAACTCACTCTATACCAATTGATAACACTGCAGAAGCAGATTGAAATAATTGAGTTAGTTGAGTCAGAATTGAGTTAAGGTCATTAGAACTGAGTGTAGAAGAGTTGAAGTTCGTTCTCTGCAAAGCTTTTCATAACAAGATTTTTTTAAAATTTTGAAAATCCAATCACACTCTGTTCTAAGACAAATTTAACTCAAAAACGAATCGGCTCTTCAATCTCAGAATTGAGTTTAAAATTGCGAGAAATGGTTGCAGAGACTCACCTGTCTGTTTAAAATGGAGTTAGAACTGGGTGAGACTCATTCGCAGCGAGTTCTGAAGAATTCACAAATAGGAATAATCGAAGGTCTATGAATATATACGTATCATGGGAGGTAGAAAATGAAGAAAACAAAATTTAGCTTAAATTCGTCGAGTGGCGAGTTAAATTTGGAAGGTGCGAGTTGTGAGTGAGCAGATATGAGTTGTGATGGCGCTACACTGTTTCTCTCTCCCCCCTTTCCCCCCGCCCCCTCTCTATTTTTGTGAATGTAGAGCAAATTATAAAGGAATTTCACTCGTGAGTAATAAGTAACCTAAAATGATAATTGTCGAACTGAGTCGAGGACGGAACGATTTAACTTTATTGTATGAGTAAATACGTTCTGTACGTTTAAACCGGATTGTTCATAATTTCTTTTACTTTTCGAGAACAGTGCCTCACACAACAAATATCTTTTTTTCAGATTTTCGTACCAGATTCTACCGCCCAACACTCCAACAACCCGTCCTGAGCTATGAGGCGTAATTCCCAAAAAAAAATAAAAGACAAAACAATAAAAACACAAATTTAGTTCATGAGTGATTGAAACCTTGAAATGCGATTAAATGAGTTGAACTGAGATTTCTGAAATTCGTTCTGTGTGAAATGAGAATATTGCATATTATCTGAGCATCTATTTAGTAATAAAAAGTGAATTCTGATCGATAGAGTTGAGCTTAGAAGACTTTAACCTTCCGCTTATTCAACGAGTTTAAAAAGCCGCAGAAACAGATCTAATGCGAGGTGCGTGATTTTTTGCGAGTTCACAATAAGGTAGAAACGAGTTTAACCCGCAAGTAATTGAGCCCATTAACTACGATTGGATGATATGAGTTAAAGTTGCGATTATTTAAACTCGTTCTTCGGGTGTGTAGAAAAAAGTAGAAACAAATTTAGCTCGTGAATATTAGTACTCGAGTTGTGGCTGATATGATCTAAACTTGTCCCTGTGAGTTGTAGATCACGTCTCAGGAATGTTAGACTGAATCGCTAATGGAAAAACAAACCCCAAATCCATATAATTTCGAAACAGGGCCTTCGGTAAACAAAACCCTTTTTTAATCCAGACTTGTTTAGACAAGTGCGATTTTTACAAGCCCAAAGTTTGCTTTCAGATTATCCCTTGTTTACGTTATTCGGCATGTGTGAATGTGTACCTTAGCTAATCTGCCATAAAATCCATTACAAATACGCATACATAAATAGCTATAAATGGAGTTTATGGCAGCACCACCAGATGTCAAAGTGACACAATTCTGGCGACAAAAAATGGCGGTCAGACAAAAGACTGTTGCAGGGTTGCCACGGGACGAAAAATTGATGTGTGTGAAAGTTTGATGCGACATAAACGATTGAGGCAGAAGAGAGAACAAAGCGAAGGGACGAATGAAAAAGTAATGAAGTAAAGGGGCCACACAGCCGATCGTCATCGATCAGCTGACAAAGATGGGATCATTGACCCAGTGACGAGAGTGCGACGAAAGCGACGTGAACTTGCATGTTTCGATCATTTCAATGCAGCGTTGCCGGTTTCTTCTGGAAAAATCAGAAGGCACCGAAAAGACTATCAGTTCCTACTGAGACGAGTGCGACGTTCAAAATGGCAGTCGGAAGCCATTTGCTTTTTTTCTTATCTGAAGTAGGGTTACGAAGATTTTCTGTGTGCCTACCGCTAGCTAGATTGCACCACTACATTTCCTTCCACTTTCTTTGATTTGTTTCCTTTTTAGACTTAAAAAACTGGGCCTACGCCTATGGTTCCTTTACCTCCGTGTTTACTAAGAGCTTTGAAATGGGACCCACTGGCGGCGAGGGAGGGGCAAACCGAAACAGAGGGGCACAACGTGAAGCAGGGGGCTCACGTTTCGAGTTGAAGGACGAACAGTTTGGTAAACTCTAGACGGATTATTAAAAGTCTGAAGGCGGCTTTATCAGCCAGTCGAAACATCCGAGTTTTCGTGGAAGTAGCGCCGCCTCGCATAACTTAAGTGAAGTTTGTTTTATCGCGGAAAGTGAACACCAAACAGTGCTTTCAGTGGTTTTAAGTGTGAATTTTCGTGATGAAGGGCTGTCTAGGGAGGACTTGAAGTACACCTTAGGCATAACGACACTGAGGATATGTCGCGCGGAGAGAGGAACTTGATATAAGCCGCAGGGAGAATGGGTTTGGGATGACTAAATTTCATGTAAATTTTATATTCGAAAATCATTCAAAATTTCAATGCTTCGATTTGTGATCAGTTTTGTAAATTGTATCAGCTACTTTGACGAATTTGAATTTCTACGCGTTCAACTAGAATTCTCTTCTTTTCCAGTACCCTGTATATCCCTGTATATACTTACGAGTGATCGTCAGAAAAACTTGGCAGTAGGTAGTGAGCCGTAAACGTAGGATGTTGATGAAACCATTTGCGATATGCCATCAAACATCTGTCTGACAAACAGAACAGATGAATTTATCCAAGACATACCTCTAATGTTTCAACGCCTAGTTCAAGTTTTTTTAATGATCCCCAATTGTTTATGTCTATTTAAGTATTTATAAGTTCCTTTTTGTAACTATTTTATATTTTTTAACACTTTTGTCTTTGTTGTGTTCAAATAAACTCACCTTTTATAGTCTTCATTTTATTTATTATTCAAACTTACGATCAGCAGACATGGAGTAAAATGGAATTAATCGCGATAATAGTGATGTTTGTGTGACTGTCAAAGCTCATCGAACCAATCACAACTCATCTCCTAATGATGCAGTAAATAGTCAAAATCAAAACGTCAGCGACATTCATAGTTTTATTAACGGATTTTCTCCTTAATTTTTTATTTTGGTTTAAGATTGTGATTTTCAGCGCCTCACAGTACTCAAAATTTTTCTGATGTTTCAAAAAGAAAATTTCATATTTTGAAAGTCGATATCTGCAAAAAGGCACATGCTAATTCGATAGTTAATCATCTTTAAATTCCACAAAATGTTCTTTGCAATCAATCGAGAATGTAAACATTTGGTAACTTCACTGGAATTCAACAGTTGAACATTTTCCCCCATCTTCTCCTATAATTTCTCTTTCAGTTAGGTGAAATTCCACTGGCATAAATGACGTTTATTATTCTCTTTAAATGCAGTTAAGAATTTTTCTAAACTCAAATTTTGTATTAGAACCTGTAGTCTTCTGCTGAATTAAACCAATGTTGGCACCGTTGTGAGTTTTCCTAGTGAATTTATAAAAATTTCAAAAACTGTTAACAAATCTGAAGAGTTCCAGACTTTAGAAACTCACTGACCTAACTTCCTTTCAACGATCTTAAAAATCTCGGAATTTTAGGCGAATTTGACTGTTTTAATATATGCAAGAATCAGTGACAAAACTCTCAAAATATTCGTTTTACATTCAATCGTTTTCACCTTAAAATTTCCAAAAGAGGAGATTTCACTTTTTTAAATACTAAAAATATCAACATTTGCAAATCAGTTAGTGCAAAAAGTTTTTTCACGAAACGCCGTCAGTTGCAACAAATCTCTCCGTTCCTAGCAATAGCAAAAGCGAAAAAGTATTTCCATTAACAGGCGTTAAGTTTCCATTAAATCCTTTTCACGAGTGAATGAACCCGAAAAATGTGCTTTCAACCTTGAAGTTCTTTTGAGTCATCGGAGAAACGATGATAAGAATAGCAAAACCTAATTCTAGAGAGGTCAGTCTAGCGTGATGCATGTTATTATTTTATTATATCAGACATACCGTGCGGCTCGAAGTTGTACCTCTCTTAAACCCCCCCTTTTCCTCTCGGCCATCGTTACCTTTTTACAAGTTTTTTTAATTCAAAAGCTGCGTTACATAGGGCAAAAAATACTACCTCTTGACGTTTGTTAATTTTTTTGAATATTGCTTTACGTCACTAACAGCGTAAAATAACTGATTTTTAAAAATTTTAAACATTGGTCAAGTAATATCTCAAATTAAAACCAGTATAAAATTATATTAAATGGGGTATTGAGATTCAAAATTTATTTCTTAGTTTTTGAGAAAAATAGGTGAACATTTGGTAAAAAATGTGAAAAAGCAACTCAATTAAATAGTACGTAAACAATGAAGAAACTTGTTTGTTGAGAGGAAATTGATTTGTTTTCGATTTTTTACTGGTATTTTATTTTTATTTATCTTTCTTTACCAAAAATTTGTTTGTGAGCACAAAATCAAAAACAAACCAATTTTCTATCAACAAACAAGTTTCTTCATTGTTTACATATTATTCAATTGAGTTGCACTTTTGCGTTTTTTACCGAGATTTTTTTGTCCCATTCAATGTTACTTTTGAAGCAAAAAAATTTTTTTTTAAAGTTAACAGAGATTAAAATTTAGGTGAAAATTTGAAAGTTGATTCTCTATTACAGACACGGATTTTTGTGAGAGTTTTAGTAAAACAAATTAACTGCAGATATGATAATAAATTCCCAATTTTTGATACTTACTATACCATTATTTTATTTTAGTTCACATTTTCAATTACCCTGTATATTCTTACATATATAAAAGATATAGATTTAAGGCCGGATTTTTTAATATACAGTCCTATATTTTATGTTTTATCGACGTTCTCTCGTCGAATGCCCGGAAATTTTCCGTTTCAAAGAAATTTCCAAAATTTTTAATGAAAAAATACCATCACCATTTTGTCGAAAACTTTTGAATTTTTCAAATTTATCAAAAAAAATCACAAATTCTGGCAATTATCTCGTAACTGAGACAAAAAGAACTTCACAAATACTCAAAATGTCTTTGTCCTGGTTTGGAACTATGCTTAGTCCTAGAGAAACAAACGTGCAATCTACTGAAAGACGCTTTAAACGTGAAATATGGCTGGAGAAATATAAACGCACAATAATGATCTGTTTATTTTAGAACCCTCGGTCCATGCAGGGCTTCATTACAGTTATTTACACTCCGGAGACCACACACAATTCCTATTATTTACCGAGAGAGAGAAAGAGAAGAGATTGTTGCACGTGTATGTAAGACCAACAAAATCTATACTATAACGGTAACAAATTTCTGAATCGATATGGAAGTTCGACTTTAAAATGACGTATGCTATGCATTGTTGCAACGTCATTTTGACGTCAACATTTCATGACTTCGAGAATTTACCCCCTAAAGCGGTCTATCTAACATGGACTCTCATTTTATCTCACCCTAGGGCGTAATAATTTTCGCCTCCAGTTAATTACTCTTGTAACAGCACTTTTACTCTCAAGTAAGCCGAAATTAAGCAAAAGGAAGCCATTTCCTGTTTCTTTAATCTCCCTCTCCTTCTTTCTAATATCTTCTTCCATTAGGGTTCAATTTGGAGGCGCAGCGGTCTATTCGCAATACAAAAGAAAAATTAAACGAAAACGTGCTTTATTGAAGAAAAAAAGAACGATTCGATTAGTGGATAAAATACAAAGGAACGTGAAATTAGTGGAGAGTCCATGAAAGGAAATAAGGCTAGGAGGGAAACTTTCCTGAAGAAACAATGGTCAAAAATTTCTAGTCGCGACAAACACATTCTCTGTGTTCATTGCAATATCCGCCCTTCTTGTCAAGGGTCAAACAGTGGTCTGCGCATTCGGATTCGTTCACTTTAATTCCGCCTACTAGCACATTCAAAATGACGCATGTGGCTCTTTTAACAATTATATGTTCTAAATATAAAAAATAAGTTTTTCCATTAATAAGTTACCCATTAGATTTGCACAAAAACTTACCATCCTCAACTTGAACTTCTTCATCAACTACGTCAAGGGGTACCGCCATAGTAGCAACAGCGAAAGTCGCGAAAATAGCGAATAAAACAAATAATTTGTTCATTTTTTCTTTTTGTATTTTCATTTGTTATTAAAGTATTAAGTGTTGATTCTTAGTTAAGTCTGTGATCTCTAACACCAGGCGATGGTTTATATACTTTAACAGCATTATGGAGACCGATAATATAAGAAAAATGAAGCGACAGGTGAGGACTAAGGAATTTTTTTCCGATGAAGTTTCGAAAGTTATATCGTAAAGGGAATATTATGTAGAAATTGAAGGGGTGATAATTAGGCAACCAAAAAATCTCCGTACATAAAAATGAAAAACTCCCTCTAAAAGGAACTCACACTTAGTGCAGGGTTTTCAATTCAGACTTGATAAGTAAATCTAATTAACACTTTTATTTCTTATTTATTAAGGGCACCTATTCCAGATATGTCACCGCACCTCTTAGAGATATTTTTGTCATTGTGGAAGCCAGATATTTTCAAAATTGCGAGATCATAAAATGTAATATCTCCAAATTTTAAATAAATACTCGTTTTATTTTGAGAATCGCAATTTTTCAAAAAATTAATCTTAACGTGAAAAGCAGATGTGCAAAATATAGATGAGGGCTTAGCAATCCAGTTTCCATAACTTGATTTAACAGAAAATTTATCAGATAACTAAGTAGATTTTCCACTAATGGTTACATTGAAATGTTTTTGTTATTTTGCGAGGGAGAATTTTCCAATTTGACTTTTTTAAGTAAGCTGATAATGGAAACAGTTATGAAAAATCTGATTTTGGCTTGAAACATGAGTATTTATGGCGTGCTTCAACTAGAAATTTCTATGATTACAAAACACTCTTACATAGTTTCATTATTCTAGAAGCAACAATTTTATCAATATACATTTTTTAATTTTTAATTCAAAGAGTAAAAAATTCTTGCAAGCAGTAAATTCTTCACTGATTTTTTTTCCATTTTACACAGGGCGTTTCTTAATAGATGATAAAAAATGAAGGGGCGAATCATGAGCTTATTTTAAGATAAAAGCTTCATAGAAAGGCATGTCCTAATTTACTTTCATTTTTACTTACCGTTTTTCATATTCATATACCAATCGGGGCGAATATGGCTAGATATTTTTGCAAATATTTCTTAAATTGTTGTTTCTAATAGAAACACTGAAGAAACAAAAAAGGCAATAAAAGAGAGATTAAATGAAGTTAATGAATAAGATTTTAAAATGTCATAAAAAAGTTTTGATGTAAAATATTGAGAGCGATCACGGAAAAAGTAACACTCTCTAGACTATTTTAAGTAATTGTTATTTCAGTTGGTTTGTAATGCTAAAATGCTTGTTACTCCCAATTTTAAATTAATTATCTTAACAAATAACAGAGATATTAATGAAAATCCAAAAAAACTCAACACTTTGTAAGCCGAAATGGAAGCAATTTAAGACATGTCTTTACATGAACTTTTTATCTTAAAATAAGCTCATGATTCACTCATTTCTTAGCATCCATTGAGAAACACCCTGTATACACATGTTTCTTTTTCTGTAATATTCTCTATTCAAAAATGCCTGCGTCCGTCCCTGGAGCTCATTACTCAGAACCATAAAATAGTAACAATGAAACATGGGGAATTACTGTGTTCAATAAAATTGTAAAAGGTTAAACAAATATTAACAATTAAAACAAACATATTGTTATTTTTAATTGTTTTAATCGTAAGTGCAAATCAGTTAAGCTGTTATCACGTTTAAAGGCACCTCATGAATTATGCTTCACCACCAGTCGGTGATGTGGGAAGTGGATAAAGCCCATTGGAATTTTGTGACTCAAAAAATTGAAATTCATGGAAGAAATTTCATTACGTTTTTACATAAATAATCCCGAAAATTTGATGCTTTTTGATGGCTCGTAGATGACTTAGGTATCGAGATGTGGCTTCATGCACGAGTAGCCTTTAAATCCCTCTCCAAGGAGCGGAGATTGCGGTTGCATTCTTGTTTGCTCCATTGAACGGAATCTCCGATGTATTAAAGCTCCCAAAATAAACAGAAATCCATTATTTGAGACATCAGATTTTCAAAGAGGAGAATCTGTAGATGCGTTTTAATTTCTTATGAGTCAAATCTGATTTACTTCGATGCAAATATTTGCTTGGAACTCAAATTTGATCCTCAAAAGATAATCACCATTCACATTTAATTCTACATATTGAACCCAAAATTTCCACGCATAAGTACCTTTGCCTTAAATTTGTTTATGTTGCTTACCACCAATATCCGATGATCAACATAGGATTATCTGCCTGAATATTTGTCACATGTTGTTTTGCAATATCGACCTTATCCAAAAAAAAATCCCTTCAAGGGTACCTAGTTCAGATTATACAGGGTGATTCATGTTATAAAATTTTTCGTTTTTAATAGCTTCAAATGCCGCAGTACCTCGTGCAATCAGGTTTCGCTCCGTTTCCATTGGTGTGGATAAACCAAACTTCATATGTCCCCACACAAAGAAATCCAAAGGTGTCAGATCGAGTGAGTTAAGAGGCGACAGAATTGGATCACCTTTGCCGATCTAATATTGTCCGATCTGACCATTCAAACAACTACTGTAGCGTTATTTTGTGTACATCAATAAAAATAAAACGTGCCCAAGAAGTTTTAAAGTATCATAAGGTGCCTTGGGGACATGTTCCTTGATCTGAATTTTTATAGTTCAATATCTTCTATTGTTGGAGTGAATAATCCCTAGAAGTTTGATCCTATAGTTCTGAACCCCAATACGAAGAGTCTAGATTAAATGGAGTCTGGAGTGAGTGACAGGATCGCACTCAGCTTCTGTTTTTGAAGAAAACGTAGCAGTTTTCTATTTAAAATTTTTTTTTGCATTTTTTGTTTAAGTGCTCTAAGTGCACTTGAATTAGAGGAATCACCCATCGAAATTAACAAGATTTTGTTATATGAGTCAGTTTTTCTTAAAAAATAATTTCTGGATTGAAAGATTGATATTTAAATTGCACATTTTATATAAAGAACCACTGGTAAAAATTAAAAAACGATTTTAACAAATTATATTTCATAACAAGTTATAGTCGAGAGACGGGGTCAAAGGCGTATACAATCAGTATTTTATTACTGAATGCAAATATAGAAACAATTGTTTTCAGTACGTGCTTGTTGCTGTTGTTGATCAAAGAGCTCGAGGATTGGCGATAGTAATTCCCCAAGATTGGGAAGTCCCTTTGCTTAATAATTAATATTTAAAGTCGGCAAATATAAGGCAGGATCGTACTATGTTACTCATTAAAAAGTAACATTTTACAAACCCCTGAAAATGAGAAATCTTCCTTAGATCGTTTCTTTAGTCATCGGCAACCAAAAAACTCTTTTTTAAAGGTTAACACTTCTAAAAGCTTCTTTTTCCTTGAATGTATCATGACTTTTTTATAGGACTTTTGTCAATTTATGCACCGTTTTCGAGTGTTCATTCGTAAATACCTTGAGTCCGGACCTGTCTTAATCTAAAGATATACTATTTGACATTGCGACTTTCTTTTGTATATAAAAGGAGCAGTATTAAGTCAAATAAGCCATCATTGGTTACCTTAGCTTGATCGCAAAGTGATTGCTACTAAATATTACTTCGAAAATGAAAATTTTTTTGTGCTTTTTCGCCATCCTCGCTGCTTTTGTAGTTGCGACCTTTGGTGCTCCCCTGGGTGAGGAGTTTGAAGATCTTCAACATGAAGGTGAAGAAACTGGTAAGTTTAAAATACTGAATTTTGCCGTAAATTATACTCTATAATGCACTATTTATAATGTCCAGGAATGGAAGTTTTTAAACGTGTCCGAGGTTTTTCTCAATTTTTTGACGGAATATTTTTTCCATTAATTTAGAAAGTTGCACTGAAAAAGCACACAAGAAATATTCACATTTTCTCGTTAAATAAGCAACTAGCAAATTTGATATTCACAAATAACTAGTTTCCAAGCACCGCTCCTTACAAAATAGCATTGCAGCTTCAGGGGTGCTATTATATAACCAAATAATTTTCCTAAAAATTATATCCACTTAAATTTTTTTTTTCTACTTAGATCACGTGATAGTCAAACGAGCCACTTGCGACCTTCTAGGATTCTCCATAGGTGGCTTCTCACTCAACCACTCTGCTTGTGCCGCCCATTGTCTAGTTTTGCGCAAAAAGGGCGGATATTGCAATAACAGGAAAGTGTGCGTATGCCGAAATTAGATTTGGTTCAATTTTGTTATAAATTAATTAGTATTTATTGAGTTTTAATTATACATTTATTATACAAGGTCTTAATATAAAAATTATTGAAAGAGTTCTCTCACAAGAATTTTGATTGGTGGGAGGTTCTCACTTTATCTCAAAATAGTATCAAAATTCAATTTCCATCAGTCATTCTCTCAGTCCGAAACAATAATTTTCCCGTCAAAATTTAATGGCAAACCATGAAATATACCACGAAACTTGGAAAATGGGATCCGGTTGTGGCCCATATTCCGTCATTCGAGCACCCTTGATTATAACCATTAATCGCACATTACGGGAGCCTCTTAAATTGCTAGGAACTCTAGATTGGGGCCCCGGGGCTGGAGGTACATTGTATGTAAATGGGGAGTAAATTAAAGGGGGTGCCGTCATTCAGCTCCTGTAACTGCGGGGAATTACTTTCGGGTTCAATGTACCTCATAGGTGTGATAACATGTTGTGCTATTAAAATATTAAACTTCAGTTTCAATAAAAAAGGAAACAAAGATAAATTCTTCAGTACCCCTCCCTATGTAAATGCAATGCAGACATAGAAGTGCTCCCAAGCAAGTAAACATTTTTTTAAATAATTTTCTTTTATGTGCGCAAATATGCTTCTATTCCACCATACAAAGCCCCAAGTAATCTTAACAGCCTTTATCTTAAACCCTGCAAGGGTCCCCAGACAACTTCCACGGAGATAGTGTCCTTAACACTTATCTTTATCAGTAAATTCCCCAATTTACCGCATGATAGCGTTATCTATAGGTCTAATGTAAATTAACTATACGATATCACACAGCACAATCATACAAATATCAGTGAAACTGAAAAGACTTATGATAAACAAAGAGAGACAGACAGAATGTGTTGGATCATTTTTTCAGTTGATTTAAAACATTAAAGAATCACAATGCTTTTTTTTTTAATTGCTGTACGCCTCTGAAGGAATCCACTCAAAATTGTCAACCCACGTATTACAGTTTTGCTCCAGAAAATTGGCCAAAATCAGTGGTGTAGCTTCATTTTACGAGTTTAAGTTATCTTCATTTTCAAGGTGCGAAAATCAAACCTCCACTTTTGCTAATTCTTAGGCGGTTTCAAACTCGTTCGTACGTCCCTGGTTTTTGGAAAATAAAAATGAATATTTCCGTAATGGTCTATGGATTTTGGTTTTTAAAAACAATCTGATCACAGAGTGTGCCTATGTAGTTGAGACGACGGAGAAAAAATAGTTTAATATCGCCCCTGGAATACTACTAGGCAAACAATTTTTTTTTATACATGTGAATGTATGAACACAAGTAAACTCAGTGGTATCGATTTATTTTCAAAAGAATTTTGATTCTGAAAACTCAAAGTAAAAAAAAAATTAGACCCTCACTGGAGCCCATATTGAGGGATTGTGGAAAAATTATGGCTTTCGTATGTTCCAGTTTGACAAACCTACTTCAAAATTCTATTGAGTTTTTCTCGGAACTGCACGAAAATCAATAAAATCGGGGACATAGAGCAAGTTTATCAATAGTTAAATAGCGAATGTGAATTGTGAGAATCTTCAATTTGCACAGTAAGTTAAAATATTGAGACACTCGGTACAAAGCCAATAGAAAATTCCAATTTCCAACAACATGCCGACAAAGTTATCTTCTGAAGGCGATTTCTCCTTAAGCATTAACGGCTCTGTCCAGAAGACAATTTCCATGAAAATTCAAGTTTTTAGGACCAATAAATCAGAGTTCTGACAAGTTTATCTGTAAGAGAATGCTCATATAAATAAAGACACTTAATACCATCATTTCCATGAACAATATCTTCTAAACAAATTTTCCGCAACCTTGTTTTTCTCAAATTCTTAGGGCCACATAGTCCAAACTAAGATAGGTTTACCCGGAGGATAGTTTTCTCCGCGAATAAATTAATGCCGAACACTAGTTAATTCCTTGGTTTAACAGAGTGAGTGATCGTGATTCCATGATTCATAATGTCGTCTGGGGATTTGGGGGGTACAAAAGGTTTGTCAACTGCCTATCTGGATTTATCCCCCTTACAAACCGAGGTGGTTTCTATGGCATCAAAGCCTCATTATATCTCGTCAACTGGTGACAAATTTTATCTCGGAGATAGTCCATAATGGATTGTTCACTTTACCCAGGATTACGCATGAGATTTGATTTATTGGAAAATAAAGTTTGAGCCTTTTAATCTGGAGGAAAGCGACATAAAACTTTGACCCTCTTTTAGTTTCTTAGTTAGAGAGAATAGAACACCATGATAAACCGAGCATAGCCAGTTTAATAGATAATAACATTATTATTAGATCAATAATGAGAATTTTAGGTCAAGATCTTACTAGCTTGTTTGCATCTATATCGGAAATAAACAAAACTTGCTTAAGTTGTCGATCCGGGAAAACCCACGCTACATCCAAAACGAGCCTTAATAATGTGAAACCCCTTGATTCATTTTACGTATTATGTAATCGTTACATGTGGTGAAAACAAATGCATAACCCAAAGCTCCCCCTCCGCAATACCTCCCCTCCTTCCTGAATGCCACTGTGCATTTCTGATGTACAACAGCAGCACTGCACATTGATGTGATGCACTTGAATCACTGTAACTCCTACTCGGAAGTTCTGATCATGACTAAAGTCATAATAAAGACAGCTATGTTTGTGTTCGCCATTTTGACTACTTTAATGATACTGGTTCATGGTACTCCTCTGAAGAAAAGATTGGAAAATACCTATCAACCTGAAGAACTTGGAACTGGTAAGTTGGATTTGCTTGAATTCTCCTCAAAATTCGGAGGTGAACCCGTTGAAAACAACGATGATCATGTGCGAAGTCTCCCACTTCTTCTTGTCCCTAGAGCCCTTTTCCTTATATGGCCGATTTTTGTTTTATTACACCTGCGCAAACTTTCCTCTTTTCCAAGTCACGTGATCGTCAAAAGAACCACATGTGGATTTGGGGAATTCCCCTTAAAAGGCCCAAATGTTTTTGTTTGCACTCTTCATTGCCTTTCCAAGGGCAAAAAGAATGGATATTGCACTAGAAACAATGTTTGCATGTGTAAAAAATAAGAAATAGTTATTTGCATAACAAGCGAATAAAGTATTAATGAAAACGTGTGCAGTATAGAGACGACACGCAGGGGTGGACGCAAATCACGCAGGTGTATTAGTGACTTTCCTGCGAGTAACGTACAATATTTTTATACATTATTATACGTTATACATTATATGTTAATAATAAAAAATAAAACTAAAAAGTTTTGCCTGAGTCGGAATCGAACCCGGATCACGAAGGCGGAAATCCGACACTGCTTCATCGTTGCATATTTGCGCATAATCGCTTTCACTGTGGCCGCAACACTTTTGACATTCAGTGACATGCTGTCAAACCGCAGCCCCACACGTTCGGGGTTTCAAATCGGAAGTAGAGAAAGGAAACAAATAGGGATTTCAAATATTTAACAACAGTAGATATGTGTAGTAGATTTATTTGGTAGATCCAGTTTGGTATCTACCAAATAAATAACTGGGTGATCATATATTTACACAGATCTATTTAAACATATTTGCCAAACCAACAAGAACAAATTATATTTTATATCAGTATATCATAAAAAATTATGGCGAGGTAAGAAATGTGTATATAATTTTTTTACCTTTAGTCTTAAGTTTGCCTCTTGAAAAGATAACAACATTGCGAAACACACCGATATACAGGACGTCCCAACATACAAAAATAATGATATCTTGTCTTACTCACTTATACAGGGTGTAAAATATCATCATGGAAATATTTCAAGAAGTCATAATATGCTTCGAAATATTTAAAAAGTCTAAAAGGCCCGTAGTGGTGGCAAAGTTTTGCATTTTTCTCACGTACGTCCTGAATTAAATTTTTGAAAATACAAAACGTCGGAAATCAGGTTAAAATTCTTAAAATGGCTAAAACTCAGCCATGAGATCCTAATTACTGATCGGAACACGTAGACTGAACTTTCTTAATTTACATGTCTATTTTTGCAAATCTTATTAATATGGTACTACGAAGTGCAGGGTGTTTAAGAATTTGTATAAACTTTAAAGAGTGAATCTTTGACGAATTTTAAAATAAAAAGTCCATATGAATACGGGCTTTGGGCGCTTGTGGTGCAGGGCTTAGTAAGAAGCCTCCCAAATCACCAGATTTAAATCCTTTCGATTATATTCTGAACAATTTTCTCTAGAATTTTTTCGTATTTTGAAAAATAAAAACACTATTGGTGACGATTTTCACAAATTTATTTATAAAACATCCTGCATAACATTGGGTTTAACTAATTTTTTGTATACCACACTTTAACAACAAGCAAGACTTAACCCCCCAACGTCATTCAAAAATTCAAAACTTCTTGGTCAATTTGTCATCTTATTACACCTATCCCGGGACGCAGTAATATACGAAAATTCTGTAAGAAACCGAAAAACTATAGAATTGAAGACGAAAATGAATTTAGTATCAGAGTTTATACAGGGTGTTCCAACAAGATACGAACATAAAATACACGACCC
Organism: Euwallacea fornicatus; assembly: GCF_040115645.1. Taxonomy (NCBI): domain Eukaryota; kingdom Metazoa; phylum Arthropoda; class Insecta; order Coleoptera; family Curculionidae; genus Euwallacea; species Euwallacea fornicatus. Next base: position 1,971,698 of record NC_089556.1, read on the forward strand.
AAAAAACATACCATCCTGTGTAAACTGCTGATGATTTTGATGTTTTATTGTAGATATATAGATGTATAAAATTAAAAATATTAACTCATATATGAGAGAAGCACAAACTATGAGAAAAAATGTGAAACTTTGCTACTGTGTGCATCGAAAATGGTGCGTTTTTGAACATGGGCCTATTAGTATATTTTAATTATTTTGCAGAGTACTATCGCTCCCTGAAGTATCTGCATGAGGATATGTCACACCCTATATACCTATAACAACCCTTTAAAGCCACTTAAGAGTGTTCATACTCACTTATAAACATAACCAACAGAACACATTAACAACAAAATGAAAATTAAACTTTTCTAAAAACAAATTCCAACCTCTTCTTCTTGGTGGCAAACAAATTAATGACTTTATGATTAAAATCATCAATATCATTGAGAAAGTCCTTCTCCACCGACAGGGCACACAGAGCGTTCAAGTCGCTGGCTCTCGCACTATTCGTTAGGAAAGTTTTGATTTGCTTCAGCACCGAAAAACACCTTTCTGCCTCTGTTGTCTCGATGGGCATGGTGCTCAGCACACTTAAAAGTTTAATCAGTTCTTGGAATGCAGACTCCAAATCGGCGTCCGAGACCAAGGCCAACAAAGGGACAACACCCGAAATGACCCTCAACTCGGGCCTCTCGTAAACTACCTGAAGCTCATTTGTAATCTTCTGTTTGTCTAAAAAACGAAACTGCTTTATTGTGTCATCAAGGAATTTACTGGGGAAGCTCATTCTGTATTCTTTGAAGCTGCCAACTCTGAATAAGTTAGTGGCGTTGAGGTAGTCGAGAGAAGTGAACCTTGAGGTCACATGCCGGACAATCGCGTTGCAAATCTCCATGGCTTCCTCCTTTCTTTTGTCCCTGTTAAGGATCCTAGGCTTCTTAGCCACGTGCTCATCCTCATCGTCATCGAAATCTGGATTTGAGTTAATTTCATTTTCAACTTCACTAATCAACACATCAATCTGCTGTTGAATTCCATATAGCGCGTTCTCGAACCTCTTCAACTCTTCATTCTTCTTGTAAGCATCAACCCCCTCTTTTTGCATGAAATTGAACACTGAAACCACATGAGGAATGATTTTGTTGAAAATTCCCAGCCAAAATATGAAGTGTTTGTCTTGTAGTCTGAACTTGTAGCCGCCAGCTTGGTTCACTGTAGCGTCATTAGCAGACTTCTCCAGGAAATCCATCACCATCACTAAATCCCTTCGGTACTCGTGAATGGTCTTCACTCCCAGGCCAGAAGCATCGAAGTCCCATTGAACAACGCTGGAATTTCTTCTTTTTTGGACTAGTTCGTTGAGGATATTGGTAACTTGTGGCGAGTTGCTAATGAAGGAGCAGATGCTGCAGAGGCTAGAAAAGAAGATTCTCGCTTGCTTGTTCACGGAAGCTGCACTGGATATGATTAAGTTCATCGAGTGTCCATAATAGTGGACGTATCTTGCTGAAGGGTATTTTTCTTTTATTTTGTCAGGGATCAATCCCAAGGAACCACTGACAATTGAGGGCCCGTCGTAGCTGACTGAAACGAGTTTCTCTTGGTTTTGCCCAATTAACACTTCGAGTTCTTGTAAAACCCTCCGAGATACTCCCTCTGCATCGCAAGTTTCTGGATGCAGTATGTTCCAGAAATGCTCTACAGGTTTTCCATTGAGCAGATACCGTACTATCATCACCAATTGGCATTTGCAGCTAATATCATTGCTCTCATCCAGTATCACTGACAAATACTCCGCACTCTTCACTTGTTTCAAAATTTCTTCTTTGTAGACCCCAAAAATGCATTCTAAAAGCTCTTGAAGAACATTCAGCGAAATGTCCTTAAAAAATGAAAATTTCTCTATTAGTTCTTTGTTTTCCTTAAACAGTTCATCAGTAAAATTGATCAGTTCCTTGAAGCTGTTCTGAGACGCTTCTTGTCCCCTTAAAGCCAGCTCAAAGGCCCCGCAAAATCTAATGCTGCTGATAATCTTATCCAAGTCATGCCGGTTCTGTCGGACTTGCTCGTTTTGCTTCAGCAATTCGGCTCTCAGGGAAGAATTTAACAGAATTTTAATATCGACTTTTCCGAGCATGTTCAGACTGAACATGTTGTGTAAGTGTCTTGGGCTGCGTTCATGTGACTTAATTTTCTCCCAAATGTGTATTAAATCGTCCACCCCCTTCTCACTCCAATGCTCATCCCCCCCGTACAAAACACAAGGGAAACAGTACATTTTGTTGGTGATTGCGCAGCCGCAAATCCAGTTGCTTTTGTTGTACAACACCGGGTTGAATTTGCGCGATCGGTTGATTTTGTCGCTCTGTGTGGCCTTGGTAATATTCAAATCGGGCGTGTCGCGACCCAAGGCCTTGATCTTCAACTGGTCCTCCACGCAGAACTGGGTGAACTTGTTTATTAACAGGAAACTTACTTTATTCATGGTGATTTCTAGAAGCGGCACAAAAAGGCTGCCTGGCGCCCTTCAAGGCTATCGAAGCGGAATACGCACAAGCACGAACCGAGCAAGCTACTAAACAACTGAATGAATACCGTCTGATGTCGTCATAGACGGACGTTAAACCGACGCGGAGTGAGATCGTGGCACAGCCCGGGCGTTGCCGCCGTATTGCCAGATCGACATCGTTTTCGTTGAAAAATCATGTTATGCCCCCATTTAGATTCATCTTTTATTCATCGCATCTAGTGGCAACGCTGCTTGTAGTGCCATTAATAGCCCAACTAGCAGTTTTATAATTTTAATCTTTAGCCACAATTGCTATTTATTATTATATAACGGTTTCTTTGAGATATACTACAATTTTGTGGAATTTGCTTAAACAATTTAGCGCTTAGTTTCCTCTGATTGTTTTTCCCAATGACAATTTGTTTTAATTAGGGTCTCCTGTCTTTAAAATCAATCGACCAACACATATCTATATCAATGGAAAATTGAGAAGAAAACTGAGGTTTTCGTGAAAAAATTAAGGCTGCTATACAGCTATCATGCCGCTAACGTGGGTTTTATAAAACGTTTTAGTTGCATAAGAGTTTCCTGCGAATCCCCACTAAATGAATCAAATTCTAATATGGCCCATTTATTCTATAAGCATTCTAGGTGAGAATTCCTTGCTGGGTGTTAACTAAAAAACACGAACTGAATTTTCAAGCGATTTCATGATCAGGGTCGTACGTACTCGCGAAATAGCAGGTTTTTAATTGACTGGGGATCAAGATCGCATCAAGTGCTCGCATTTGATGGAGATAGCATTTTAAATACCTACACTGGATTTCTCAACTCTATTTAAATGCTTAAAGTCATCGCCCTTGGATGTCCAGTAGAAAGAAAGATTTATACTGACAGGTCATGGGTAATAAATAGAGTTTATGGGTTGAAAAAGCGCTGGCTGCGTGGTAATCGAAATTTCCTTTAATACACAGGGTGTCCCTTTCTGGAGACTTGCTATGGAGATATTAACAAGAACAGCACACATGAAGTCAGTTAAATTGAGGCAGAATCGCGCGATTTTGAGTTCGATAATACGTAATTTTGAAATGTCAAAAATTTCGTTGACTCTCGGAGCTATTCTTAAAGAAGTCAAATTTTTGAAGAACTATTTAATTTTTTCCTCAGCTTATTTAGTAATAAAATTCAAAAGTATTGATGCTTTGTCGTTGAAATTCCCTCTCTTCCACAACATGGCGTTGTTATATTTGAAATCCAACGTTTCGATTTTCGGTTACCATCATCATCGTTGTTTTTTCTGAAGGGCGCTATCTTAGATTTTCTAATTTTTCAATTCAGCTTTTTTTATTACAATGACATATCACGTGTCAAGGCGCATTTCTGCAATTTGTGCAAACAATGCCGCCCACTTTAATTTAGCATCTAGTACTTATCGCTTATGCAAGAAACCCTGAAGGTTTAAAAATTCGACGGGAGTTAATAACGCATATGCAGTGAATGCGTGACAAAAGTATCAAGTCAGACGTCACTTTGACTCAAACCTTAAAACGCCACCTGCAATGGATGACGAATTACTACTGTCGTTAAATACCGGATATCTGGTAATTGATAAGCGGAATGATCCAATTTATATCAAGAAGAATGTCAAAATCGCGGGATATTCTGAGCGATTTCATCTTATATGGTGCAGATGGGAACACAAAAAAATCTATTTTGAATGGTGCGCTGTTGACTGGTCGCATATGAAGTCATAATCATCGTAGCTCATAGATAAGTATAAACTCGCTTTCAATTCTCACAGGTGACGCAACTGACTTTATAAACAGTTGTGAAACATACGGAAGGAGATTTCTAGAACATTCAATGGGACATCATGAAGCAACCCTTGTGAGGGGCAACACTCTCATCCCTACCCCTAAATGTGTTTGACACATAATGCAATTATGCCGAAAATAGCTCTTTACATGGGTGGGGTTGCTTGATCACCAGATGAGCAGAGCAGACTTGCAAGCCTGAGAAAAGTGAACTTTATGCACTTGAGAAAGACGCGCATAATTTTCAGGTGAGGTTAATTTGAGTTTCTCCTGACTTAATCTTATGTTTTGATGTCTGAATGGAGTTCTCGAGTGCGAATACCGAAAGAAAACAACCAAAAAAAATGAAGGAAATCAAGGAACAAACACAGAGTTCAAGCTCAGGGTCGTTTGCGATGGTTTGTTTTGCAGACAAGGGCAGACGGAGGGTGTTTATTGATCGGCCAAAAGGGCGGAAACGCACAAGACCCCTTTTGATAAACGCTATTAAGCCGAATGTTTAATGCCTTAATATCCAGATAACGACGATGGGTTTTGTTTTTACCATAAAACGAAATGAGAAAACGTTTTGGAGAATTTAAAAAGTTTAAATGATGTTTGACAGAGTGTCAACGAATTGTTGACTTTTGACAGGGCATCACTCAACTGTGAACAATTGATAGTATTTGGTAGTCGATGGGCATTCAGCACACGCTGAGCAGAAAACAATTTTTTTATGTGACAAGAAGTTTAAAGTTTAAAAGGCTAAAATAAGGTTTAACGGTATGTCAGTTAATTAATGCTGTTTGATAATCTTTCAGTCAATTATTGATGTTGGGCACTGAGTCAGTAACACTTGACATTTGACAGTTTTCCTGAATTCGTCAAACGTTCAGCTTGTACTAAGTGCTAATTGACAATTCTATATCATTAACACTAAAAATACTAGAGAATACTAACTCAGCGTGAAGCGCACCGCAGTGAACGTACCAAATTCACCTTGCAAAATATCTCAATGTCACCATAAGTATATCGACAACAGTTTCGTCACGGGTTTTCATCATCATCAGCTGGCCAGACTGCGACAGAGCACATTTAGATACAAAGCACATATCTCTCTGTCTCAGGTCAGTAAGTAAAAGCAAACAAGTTCCATGTGTAATTAGTAATTATGATCCAAGATAACTGCGTAAGTTTAGTGAACAAGAAGTTTGTTTTGTTCGAGTTATTGCTGTATTGTAAATGAAAGAGTAGCGACAAAAACGATTTGTAACCGTGTGAAAAGTAAAAGTGTGAGGTTAGGAGTGCAGTAGTGTGTGATCAAACGTGAAAAGTTGAGAAGTATGTACATGATGATTAGCTTTTATTATTATTACGTATGCGTTGCTCGTGAGACATGAGCGTTATGCAAAATATTTTACTTGAAGGAGTGTATTAATATGAGCGTTACCACACGTGTACGTAAATAAATGTTTTTGTTATTGATATCAAATCAATCAGAAAGTTCCAAAAAATAAAAAATCTTTTCTTGTAAGCTCATGGAGTATCCGTTTCAACGAATTTCTGCCTTTAGGCGTTTAGGGATTGCATTCAAATCTAATAAATAATTTTTTGGAACAGTCTGGAAAAAAGAACACTTTGGTCCGGAACATTAACACTAGTCAGAGAGCCCCACCTTTATCTATATAATTTTTTTCATAAAGCTCGCTACATTCTTGCTTTAAGATCTGCCAGAAATTCTTGCCGCGAATACTGCAAACTAAGACCTGTCAGTATTAACAGCAAATAAGGACTCTTAAGCATTTCTCCTATGCACAAAGAATACTTTTTTCGATTATTGAATCTCTCCTTTTCGGCTTTAAGGTCTACTGGAAATTAGCCAGAAAACAGGGTTTCTGTTTTTACTAATATCTAATTTCTACTTTAAAATCTACCAAAAAATAAGGCAGACAGAAATTTTAAATCTCATACATTTCTCTTCCGTTTCAAGGATATTTGTTTCCACCTTCTTAATCTCAAATCTAACAGAAAATAGTTCGTAAAAGTGCTTTGATTCGCAAGATGTTAGCTTGTTAATTGGAACATTTATTTTCTATTTTCCTAGTTCAAATCTACTAAAAAACTAGTAGAAACACGGAAAACTCGAAATCGCAGCCTTTTCTCCGACATTTGAGGAATATTTGTAACACATGAATATCTGCTTTTCAATTTTCCTGCAGATCAGGTCTTTGATTGGAAAAACTTCTTTTTCTTCCATGGAACATAAGTTCTATTTATATTTATAATCTATGACAAAATGAACCGAAAATTAGGGATTTAAAACTCGTATGTTTTTCCTTTATATTTCAAGAACATGTTTTTCAACAAATTTCTACTCTTTTATTTCGAAGTCTACCAAAAAAATGTCGAAAAAACGGGTTTTAATTTGGAACGTTTTTTCGTCTTCCATGGGTTAATAATTTTTCTATTGTGTTGCCTCAAACTCAGCCCAGGTAAGGATTGACTGTCATGTTGTTCACACTATTCCACTTTTCTTACTTTAACATCTACTAAAAAAGTCACCCGGAAAATGGAGTTTCAAGTCCTGGCAATTACAAGTCTTATACAACCTTAACCAAATTACAACACAAATTTTACCGAGAACTTCGTCTTTTTCAAGTTAAACGACCTGATTTTAGAACCGAAATTTCTCACACATAACGCAATCAGAAAATGGCTTGAATAATGTCCGAGAACTGTAGAAAAGGCTATTACGGTCCCTCACGTTCGCCGAAACTGTCATGGAAAGTGCTTATAATGAACGCATTATAGGTCAACACCCTCGGCAGTCGGCTTCAGAGCTACGTTGCCACGCTCACTTGAAAGTATTAACACAGCAAAGACGCTGACCAAAATACTAATTCAAATCAAACGTCATTATAAGATTGATTTGATTTGATTGACACTGACAGTGGCCATATTAAATTCTTATATTATTTTAACCCTTATACAAGTGACGTAATTTTTGTAGTGTTTGATCACGTGAAGTTTCACATCCATGGATGCTACACAATCAGAGGAAATTGATATTCTTTACTTCAATTTTTATTAATAGGAAAGCCATGGTGTTTTGAAAGAATTCCCATAGAGAAGTTCCCTGTCGACGATGTGTGGAGCTGGTGAAAAATGCAAATTCAAATGAAATGTGACACGATACTAGAAATCAGCAATTATATTGAATCTATGTAATCCCGTTGACGTCATTTCTATTATCCAAAATTTGTATTTTGTTTTCAATAAAATGTTGGCCGAGTTCAGTTGAAACGCTGTTGAAACTTGGCATCACTGTCGAGTGCGTGAAACGAACGATTCCCCGATTTCAAGGTTAAATCCTACTGACCCAGTTTTATACCGAATGGGGCGCTCAAGGACATTTTAAACGAGATAGAGCTATCTCTCGTCTCTGAATTTCTACCTGCTTTGGGAGCCGGTTTGCTTTCAGGCAACGACGGTTCAATAACGTAAAAGGTCTCTGGATAATTTGTCTGTTTTGCTGGAGTCGGTAAATTTAAATCAACTTGGTTATTATAGAAGGTACCAGTAACGTACCCTCACAAGATTTGATCTTAGATCTTCCAATGTTTGTTTTTCTTATGTCAAAAGCTGTGAAATTTCTACACTGTCACATTTCAACTGTCAATTTTTTGAAACGGTCGAGTTAACTTCAAATAGACAAAAATAACCTGAAATGAGCAATGATGGTTATTGCGCTCAACACGTTTTTAACGTTGTCGAAAGCTCATTCATTACTGATATGTCTACATTGACATACAACTTTCCAAGCTGCCATTTTGAATTAAAATAACCTGAACCTAAAATGGCATTTAAAACTTAAATTCTGTAATTTTGCTCATTATCTGTCACTTGATCAACACGTGGCCACCCCTGATAATTTATGTTGGAAACTCCCCGCCCCCTCTCTTCACAGAAGTTTCGCCAATCAGTACGTAATATCACGCGCATGCGTACTATATTAATTAATTCAGAAAAAGCATATTAGAAAAAACGTAACGGTCATCAACCTCTCAACGTTAACTTTGGCAACGCAGCGTTTTAGCCGACCGCACCCGTACAGAACAAATGGCTTCCTCCGACTCGACACGTCACTGATTTGCCTTAATTACATCACCAAATCCCTAAATAGACACTTACCAACAATGGCGTTCACACTGCAAAAAAGAAGGAAACATTACCAAGTGTAAGGCCTCATAGGCAAAACGCCACTTTTCGCACGGAAACATCAAACAAATTGCATTAGAAAAGCGTTTGACGGTTAAGAAAGCTCGATAACTGAGCGGTCGGTGTCTTTGCCCTGTAAAAAGACCCTTACAAAGACGGTTGCGTGAATTGCGATTGGAAGTATGGCCGACCAATGCGCTTATAGAACGTCGGTTTATTCGGTGAAAGGCGGGAGAACGCGCGATCGAATCATCAGTGGCGCCACCAGTGTCTAACACAGGGAGGACAATTCGAAAATTATGCGAAATCGGACGGCGTTGGAAACGTTGCCAAAATATGGGAAATGATGTTCAAAATGGCGGCTGAGTGCATGCAAGGCTGTCAGTGTCAATTTGTCGTGTCACTGTCATTGACATGTCAATACCTTTTTTGCATTTTCGGATACTGAAGGAAAAATCAATGACAAAGAAAAAAAGAACATTGCCGAGAATTTCTTGGACTCCATTAAAACTGGACCGATTTTAAAATGGAAGGCCGCTATGTATTGTGTCCTCGTGTGACGTCATTTGTTCATTAGAAATGTTTCGTGCGCCTGTGGAATCAGTACATATAACACGTAAGAGATCATGGGAATGTCACCTTTTCCGATTACGCCACCCTGCATTAGTGTCTGATTTGCCTAAAAGAGGCGTTAAAACTGGAAAAAAAGCGATATTACATGCAATTCTTCTAGATTACTGATTAAGGTTCTTAACCTTACGAAGTGATAAGAAAATTTAACGTAGCATTAATTTTTACAGTTTTGACCCCACTTTTAGGCAACTCAGACACTAATCCATGGCAGTCAATTCGAACAGTGTCGCTATCATGATTTCTTACTAGTTATATGGTACGCATTTCTGGTAAAGTAACGCCCTAGAGGCACTAACCTATAAGGACCTTTTGGTAAAAAAATTACCTTATATTTAATGAAATTTAGGTAATTGTTTGCTACATTCAGTTCTTCTAGACCATTGTGTCCTAGGAAGGTATATGATATTCCAACTTATTAAAAATCTCGTTTCGCCATTAAACGCAGCTGAACGTATTTTTCACTGACGTAAAAGTTAATCTAGCAAATAATTGCAGGCATTCGACAAAAATTGGTCACATTTTGAACAGAGAGCCGCCATGTATTAGTGTCTCCATAACACTATTTAAAACTGCTTCATCTTCGATGGATTGGGACTATTAAGATCCTATCCTGATATTTTTTGAGATATTAGGCTATCTTCAGGGTTTTAAATATCCGTAAATAGGAACAATATCTTGATCATATTTTCAAATTGAACCTGGAATATTTTCTCAGAAATGATCCAAAACGTTTGTTGTTAATTTTTAAATATTTTTAATAAAATAATTTGTCCAATTTAAAGAAAAAGCAAATACTGCTAACGAGGTATTCCTTTATAATATATGTGTTTATGCATCATTTAAATCCCGATTTTTGTAGCCATGTTGAGTACCACACAAATTCAGAACTGATTAATTTTAGAAAAATATAATTTCAGAAAATATATAAAATTCTTAGACAAAACTTTTTTTCTAGAGATTTCGCAGATATCGAAACACAACACTCTGCCAAATTCAATGGTTTTTGAAAACAAAAATATTTGTTTGATCATAGGTCCTATGAAGAGATAATAAAAAATACTATTCGAGTCTTCGGGTGACTTTAGAAGAATATTTAAAAAGGAAAAATCGAACCGACCTATGTTTTTTGTTTTTATAGGAGAAACGGTAAATAGCCTGAAATCAAAGAGAATTTACAGATAAAAAAAAAACGTCACGATTTTTGTTCAGTTTGCGCAGAAATTTTTTACAGATTGAGATTAGCAAAAAATCTTTCGTAATTTGCCCATTTTTTAAGCCGTTTCGTTCGAATTTCTGAGCTTCCAGGTGTAAATTTCTCAATTTTTGAAACTACATCCAAAAATTGTATTTAATGCGTACATTTCAAAAAGTTCCCAAATGTGCAAATTCATATTTTTTTTCTAACCAAAACGATGTTCCTTTTTGTTCCCTTTAATGGTTAGGCCTTCTGCTTTTTCGTCGTTCAATCTACCCATTTCTACTTCATGTGAGACCCCACCCTCTCCAAAACACATCTCATCTTCCTTATGAAAAAATGAATCCTATTTCATTCAAGAGTCAGAAATTCCTGCCGCTCGCGAAAGGGGGCTCCGAAAATTTTGTCCTCGAACACACTTAATTATTGTCACTCCTGTGAACTGATATGAGGATACATAATATTGTGTTTGATTAGGCTCTAATGAATTGTGAGGACTCCATTAGGTTCACGAAGCATTGCGCCCCCTCCACCCCGACACCTTTCCCGTCCTACCTTTCCCCTTCCTCCTCTCCCACTTCACCCTTCTTAGTAGCCATGATGCCCTGAATGTGCCCGGGTCGAGCTCATTGTACACAATATGTTTCTTAATGTCATGTTAATATGTGAAGGTATGGTTCTTCAGGCCATTTTGTGAAGAAAAGTTCACATGAACATATTCAAATTTTTTAGCTACAGGGTGTTGAAATATTTCTGTTCAAAACGTTATTTTTGAAAATTTTCAAAAAAATACTTTATTTTGCTTTCAATTTTACTGTATGTCTGTGGGACATGCAAACTCCGTATTTTAATAAGAAAACTAATTCCGTTAATCCAGTACATGTCTTCCGATATTGTTTACGAGAAAAATGGTACGCCACTGACATTTTTTCACGGGAATAGTTTTTCTGATTAGGCCGGCCAATTCTACATGTAAAAGGGCTCTTAAAATAAACTATAAATCATATACAATTTTTTATTATAAAATAATAACTTATAATAAACTGTCGAAACTAACAAATTAATTAAGACGATTTTCATAGATGCAATCAAGAACTAATTGTCTGACGAAAAAGCGTGAGAGACCTTTTTTATGAATTGCCCGACTTAATCAGAAAAAATATTTCAACGAAAAAATGTCAGTGGCGTACCACTTTTTTCGCGAATGATGTGGGAAGGCATGTTTGCGGACACGTCAGTGATTGCGCAGCAGAATGACTTTAAAAAAATTAAAAATTAAAAACTTGTGTTAAAGATTTAAATTTCTTAATACGTCTCAAAATTGAGAGTAATATCTAAAGTACTGTCTGAAAAATTTTAAAATACCCGTGTGAAAAAAAAATGTTTCACACCCTGTCTCTATAGAAGTTGGGCCGTTGCGGACACATGTTCATACGAACATTTCTTCATTAAATGACCTGAGGAATCAGAATCTGGCACATTAGCATGACATTAAGAAAATTCTATATATCAGTCATTCGTGATTCGTCAGAATCCAAAATCTGAATGGTTGGTGTGGTCTGAACGCACCAGTAATTGTCAAGGAAACCACTTCCTGCAGCCTCCAATTTAGAGTATAGCGGGCCTTATTCATCGATGTCTCCCAAACAACGGTTCCGTAAGGAACTCTCAGTGAGGTTACCATGGGAAAAACCCAGTCTAGGACAAGGATTTTAAAAAACATACTTCTTTTTCACTGCTAATGGTTTCGTTGGTCATCGCCTCCCAGGCCAGCGTCCGGTCTTGCTCCACCTCCTTCAGGAAGGGCGGCCTCGCGTGTTTTTCTAGGGGGGTGGGTGATTAGGAGCACTTTCAAGGTTTCTCTCCGAACGGTCAAAAGTACATGTTAGATCTTGTTTCTTTAGCGTTCTATTCTTTTCTAACATTAGCACTTTGGCACGCCCGGAGAATTTCTATACAGAATCCTTCTAATCACGCAACAGAACTTCCTGCGGTTCGTCCTTCTGCTGCACCTTAGTGCTGTCTCTGTGTTAACATAAATCCCCTTTATGTAAGAATTTGGTTAGTGCATATTGCGTCGCTTTGTTGAGCATTATTTCGTTAATGCAAATCCCGCCTTAAGACAAAATGAACGCAGAAGCGCATTTTAGATAATGCGCATTGGGTTGCGCTATGTGCGCACGTTACTGCACTATAAGACAGTAAGGGCAGGAAAAGCGCATTTTAGTTGGCGCATCTTGCTTTAGATTATTGTGCGCTTGGCACTTCGTTAACGCAAACGCAGAAAAGGCACAGTTTGGTTACCTAACGTACCTTGTGTTGCGCTGAGCTGCGTTTTTACCAGTAGGTAATTCCGAAAGTCATTGTGTGTTTTGAGTGGAGAGTGGAGAAGTGAGGGCAGAACTGGGTCCAGGTTAAAATTTTATTCTTATTAATTATTGATCCTGATATATTTATGGTATGGTAAAGTGGTATAAGTGCACACGCCACATTCACACAATAGATCGAATTATACCTAATACATAGTCTGTACAGGTATACAGCATGTCCCCTCTTGGAGCTTCAGATTCTTGAGCTTCTAAATTAAGAAAAACACCGGTAAATTTAACGAATATCAACTAAGACATATTTTGCGTGGATTGTGCCTAGATAGGAAGCTACAACTACCACACAATTTTGGTTTAAGGTTCCACCTCTCAAAGGGAGATTTTTAGTGTCTTGTTAAGACCAGTTACCAGCGTAACACTCTTCGTGCCCCCGGAAATTCGATAATTAAAATATTTCTAGCTATGCAGATGTAGAAGAAATACACTTTAGTTAGAGCGCACTTTACGTTGAATTGTATTAGATTTACTTAAACCCTACTTGAAAGAATGAGTAACGCATAGCCTCATGTTAATTGAGCTAATTTTTTAACGAAAAAAAAATTGTCATTCGAATAACAAATTCATGTAGAAACAGAAAAAATGTCGTAAGGCGAAACAGAAAGAGTTTACTACAAATGTCAAAAGATTTTTTTGACAGAAGTTCTTTTTGACACAAGGTCCTTTTGACAAAGGTTTCCTGCGAGACTTCCAGATATTCGATACAATGTTATGATTGGCGCTATACGTAGCACCGAGAAGGTTGCGTAGATACAAAGACGTATCGTTACGCCCATCGTAAACGCGTTGTGCGTATGGCATTGCGCGAACGCAAATCTCGCATTAAAACAGATTCGACGCAAATAAATCACATTTAGAGATATTAAATTTGTGTGTAAAAAAAAAATTATCATAAAATAAAGCGGAGAGAGCTGATGACCGTGCAAAGCTTGGTTCCTCCCCCACCAACACACACCATAAAATACCTCATAAAGCACAGAGAAAATTATTGCGTTACATTGGTTGACGATAAACAAATACGTTTTCTTCATTATCTTATTATCTCATTGAACTTGATTGGAAACAGGATTTCGGGGGAGAGGGGTCGAGGGAGGAGGACAAATGCTTCGTTCCCCTCAAAGTGCGCGCATATGCCCGTAGGGAGGGGCCTGGTTATGCGCATGATTAGCCATGAGATCGGCCATGCTCCCAACTTGTAGGCGAAACATGTTTCTATGGGCGAAACCGTTGCCCGTTGGTGCGAATTCGTGCAGCGGCGGAGGAACGGGAATTCACACCATTTAGTAAATTCGCAATTTTATTCAGACATTGTCAAATCGAGAATAACAATTGGACTTTTTGCTCCACACTTGGATAAGTTGTGCCTCTTCATCTGTTCTCCAAAGTGCACAACATAAATGTTCTCTGTTGATTTCAGGTTTCGCGATGTTTGTCAGGAGCGCTATAAAAACACACTGGAATTTTAATTTTTTCCAAAAGACATTGAAAAATCAAAAGTTTACAATTTTTCCCGATTTTTTAAAACTGCGTTTCAATTTTATCTGAATGTCAAAAATAATACAGGATTAATAATTCACAGGGTGATCCGAAAAGGTTATGCCAAACTGAAGGATGTTATCAAGGACATTGCTGTGAACAATTTTTGCATCGAAACCTCTGCTCAAAAATAAGCCATTTTGGACACAGAGTCGTCATATTTGTTCAAAACTTTCCGTTTGATCTGTTCTTTCTTCCACTTCAGCTATTTGGTAACATCTACCAAATTTTCTGTAAGGCGTACTTCCTGATAATGCACACATTTCCATGGAGATGCAGGATAGAATATTGTTTGAACGTGACGGTGCACCTGTATATTCATTCATCTAAACCAATACTTTTACGGGTGATGGAGCGGAAGAGGCGGATTTATCAGATGACTAGCGCGAAGCCCCAATTTAAGCCCATTGGACTTTTTCCTGTAGGGGTTACATCAAATTGTTGGTCTATGAACCTCTTTTAGACACCCAAGAGACACTGTTAGGGAGAATGATGGAATCTTCCTTTTCGTGCAGCAAGATGCCCACATCTTACACTGGGTGCGCGATTCAATGATTTTAAAAATAAATTTATATAATCACATTGGAGATCGTCACTTTGAACCTTTATCATATTTTTTATGTTATCTGTAACAAAAATTATTTAAGTATAGCAGTATTTTGGTTTCAACGCGTCAACATTACGTTTTTGAATAAAAATGAGTATGAAGCCAAAACGGCTCATTTTTAATTAAGCGTTTCTATGCAAAAATTTTTCACCGAAATGTCCCTCATAACATCCTTAAGCTTGGTACAACTCTTTTGCAACACCCTGCATACGGACACGTGCTAGGAAAATATAATCACAACTCAATATTTTTCAATACAAAAATCCCCTAAAAAATTCATTGTTTGTGCAAGTTTGATTTACATCTGTTAAACTAAATTTCCTCCAAAAGTCTAAAAATTAATAAAAGTTTAGAATTAACCCATTTACTAATTTGTAAATCTTTTTTTCTAATTAAAAAATGTTTTGCCAAGTTTATCAATGAGTAACAAAGTAGTTACTTGTCAAGTTTCAGGGAAGCATTTATCCCTTGATCCGCCACTGACTGTAAGGCGAGATATCGTTAAAAAAAAAGGGAATACCGAATACAATTTTCGTGTAAAAAAAACAATCACGTAACAAAATCAGAGTTCTTTAAAAAAAGAATTAAAAATTTAATAATTAATAGACTGTAACAATTTGTCGATCAATCGACACTGGAAATCTCATAAATTTTACAAACAATAAATCAGTGAAATAACAAAAAACGAAAAAATTATAAACGAGTCGTCGCTTAGTTCATAGTCAAAATTTTAAATATTTGCAGAAAATCACATATATGTATATATATATATATGTATATATGATTAATATAGATATGTAAGAACGAAATACATACAAAAAATATCTGAGGTGTACCATGAGGACTTAAAAACACAGGATCGAGATTCTTGGTTTTACCTATCTTCCTAATTTTTAATCCATATTTAAAATTTTCCTCGATACGACCCTGATATTGGTATTACCACTTTGAAATTTACAAATTTTGTAGAATATTTTATGAGCTTTCGTTATGTATGAGAACGAATAGCACATTTAACTTCCAAGACACTACGTATACTTCATCTTAGTTAAATTTAGTCAGTGTCTCCCCGATACTTCGTCTTTTCTTTAAACTCTCGCTAAAACTGTGTGGGCTTTTCCAGTTTGAGAAAGACAGTGGCATGCTAGGTTGTTAGAGCTTCTATGAATTTGCCAAAATGCAGGAAAAGAATAGTGTTTTTAGAGTCGATTTCAAATATTCATGGGTACGACCATGATATTTTTAATATCACTATAAAATCTACAAATGAAGTTTTATTTCTATAACCTTCAATAGCCACAAGAGACAATATAGAACCTAGAGCATGTACACATTTTTGGAAACGAGAGATTGAGAATCAACATTTTTCCGGATAATTTTTGTCAAACACATATGAGTACGACCCTGCTATCGGTAGCATCTTCATAAAGTTGGCGGCGGTGAAACACAGTAGCGCAACTAGATTTTCACAGTTTTAACGAAACTAAATTTGGAAATTTTATGAAAATCCTGAGAAACCAGAAGAAGCACAGGTTTTCAGAAGTATTTAACGTACCTACATGGAGTTTCGAGTAATTATTGTGTATCTCTCTAAATTTAGAAAATGTATAGGATGTCTGAGATATCAATTACTCCACTGGTTTTCATTCAATTTGAAAGTCCACAAAATAGCTGTAGGGGTTATTTGTAAGTAATTAAAAAAATGTCCATTTGAAGCCAGTTAAGCAGGGCCGTACTAAAGACATTCTTTGAGTAAAACCAACAACAACAAAAAATCAAATGGAGAAAGTAACTTTGGAAAATGCTAGGTCACAAAGGATTATAACGTTTTAATGTATATGAGTAATGTGATGGTCTTCCGTAATTTGAGAAATTATCTTTTAGGTATTATAAATAGAGGGGCGTGCTGGACGTAATTTTGAATTGATCGAATGGGTAAAAAAAGTAGGAGTGGACAAGATTATTACAAAAAATAACTAGATATAAAATCATACTGAGACGCTAATCACTTGCTGCATGTTATTGTTTTATACGGGGTCTCTATATTTTGAAAATCATAAATTTTAATCAATTACGTAATACCATCTACGTCAAAACCTACAAGGAGAAATTTAAATGATAGATAGAAGCACGAAAAATTGCTGCATCTTAAAAGATTCCAATGACTACTGAGTATTATGAAAGTTCGTCATATTTTTTAAAATTTTGCATCTGGCTGCAGCAACGGCAGTGACGTAGACACAAAGCTTTAGCAACAGGAGGAAGAAACGTAAACAGTAGACAACATTTTGAATGCAAAAAGACTGAAAATTATTATTTGAGACCCCATAACACTTCTCAAATAATTAATTCAATTTAAAAATTTGCAGTTTTCAAATGAAAGGCTCTACAACGTTCTTTTTCAGCAAAGTAAAAACTAAATGGGTACCCTTACATTGCCGAAAATATGACTTCAATTCGCTATTTAACTTTTCAGTTCTAGACAAAGGTAGCAATGCTTTAGTAGGGAATAAACCTATATATATATATATATTTGCACCTCAGATTTCTCAATTCTGATTCAGTTCAAATTAAATTTACAATCGACTACAATTTGTTATTTCATGTAAGTTCTAGAACAAATACTTTCTGGCAAACTCATTTTTCGACTTTAAATCCCGGAAGAACTTAATTTTTTCGCAGTTACCGCATCACTTTAACCGTGATATTGAGTCTTTTGTTTGTTTTCTTACAATTATAAAAATTCTTTTTTTTTTAGAGATTTCACTTTGGAAAAATGTTAATTAAAAAGTTACTGCCATTGGTGTCTGCGAATGGGCTAGAAAAAAATAGTCAATTTTTTCGATATTTAGCCAGTGGAATTCCCGAATTAACGAAGGTATATTTCAATAATTAGGTAAAATTTTGAAGTGAAAAATGTACAGTTTTGTGCTTTTTCAGGATAGGTATCCGGTAAAAAGAGGAAACTTTACATTTCTGGACTCGAATCATCTGAATTTCTTCAAAAGCGTTTTGGGGACTCAGAGAGTATTGATTGATCCAGCTGACTGCGAATCATTCAATATTGACTGGATTAGGAGTGTTAGAGGTAAACACAAGGAAATTTTATTTTCGACCTATAGCTGATAAACGGGACCCAATTTTAGTTCAAGGAAGCTATAAATGAAAATGAAAACTAACCACCCTAATTTTCGAGAAAAATATGAAAGGCACGAGAAAGTTCTGTTAATATTAACGGTATTACTAGAGTTAACAATTTCTATCAGATCTCATAACGCATATTTCAATATAGGCGCTAAATTGTTTTATTACTAGTATACAGTACTATTAGTAGTGTAGCAAATGGTCTTTTATAAGCCAAATGCTTGTAGACGAATCAACAGATACAGCTGATATTTTATGTAGTTGGAAAGCAAGTTTAAGAGTATTGACCCCCAAAAATGAACCTTCTAATTTGTTCCACTTAGGAAACACGTTTCTTTGAATTTCACTTTTCACACATTCTGTTTTGGTCAATACTTCTTGAAAAATTTATAAATTGACATATTTTACGACCAGAATAACAGAGTGAATTTATATTTTTTAAGGTAATTGAAGAAGAGACACAAAAAAGCAGTGAAAAGCCTAAAACTCATAAAAAAATAGTTATAAAGTTTTGTATATACCCACCTTCTGAAAAAGAATTAATTAGAGTTACATTCTGACAGGTGGCACTCACTGTATTCCTCGGAGTAATTTCTTCTTAGTTGAATTATTGCTCTATAGGTGGCGGTAACATGAACTTTAAATTTGTAAAAAAAAAATCATTCACCATTGTCAAGAAGCTTATGTTTTAATTTGTCCAATTTTAAAAGAAATTAAGGGAATTTTTATGTAAGAGGGTGCTTTTGAACGTCATTCTATCCCTTCAATTAATTGCATTTATTACAGGTTATAGCAGCTGTGTTTTAAAGCCCAAAAGCACAGAAGAAGTATCCAAAATACTTTCATATTGCAATGAAAACAAAATCGCCGTGTGTCCTCAAGGAGGAAACACTGGATTGGTCGGTGGATCTGTTCCAGTTTTTGATGAAGTAGTCCTTTGTACATCTTTAATGAATCAGATACATAGCATAAATGACAACTCAGGTCAGTTAAATGCATTTTCCCCTATACTATTCATAACTTGATATATTATATAGGAGTCATAGTTTGTCAAGCAGGCTGCATTCTCGAAACCTTAGACGAAGCCCTAGCTAATCACGGCTTAATGATGCCCTTAGATTTAGGGGCTAAAGGCTCTTGTCAAATAGGGGGCAACGTTTCAACTAATGCGGGGGGGTTGCGTCTTCTCAGATATGGCAACTTGCATGGCAACGTTTTAGGAGTGGAAGCTGTAAGTCCATTCGCAATTTGCCGCGATTATAGATCATTTTTCATTGATTTGAGGTCAAAGCTGACGGTCAAGTAATAGATCTACTTAGTACTCTTAAAAAAGATAACACTGGGTACCACTTGAAGCATCTGTTTATTGGTTCTGAAGGCTCTTTGGGTGTAGTAACAAAGGTGGCTGTGCAGTGTCCTCCTAAGCCCAAAGCTGTTAATTTAGCCTTTTTAGGTTTGTGCTTCCATTAACGCACAAAAAATTGTTATTAAATAAAATATAAAAATTCTAGGTCTCCCTTCATTTGAAAACATACTGAAAGTTATGAAACAGGCAAAACGAGATTTAGCAGAAATTATGGCCTCATGTGAAATGATAGATGATAGCACCTTAGACGTCTGCACTGGCAATTTGAAGCTCACTTCACCTATTCCTAATTATCCTTTTTACATGCTTATTGAAACTCATGGAAGTAACAGTGAACATGATCAAGAGAAACTAAACATGTTTCTAAAAGATGTCTTAGAAAGCCAGTTGGTGTTAGATGGTACTGTTACTGATGAACCCACCAAAATGAAGGTAATGCAGGTAATGTTGTTGGTATTTTTTTATATTATTTTCCCTTTTAAGAACATTTGGGACTTAAGAGAGCGAATAACTGAAGGCCTGGTACTAGATGGATATGTCTTTAAATATGATGTTTCATTACCCATTGAAAATTTCTATTCTTTAGTCCCAGTAATGCGCGAAAGGTTAGCTGGTAATCCGGAGGTTGTTCGAGTTTCTGGCTATGGACATCTAGGTAATCGTGTAATTTATCTTAAATGTCGATTTAAATCTCAATTATGTAATATTTCAGGAGATGGTAATGTTCATTTCCAAGTCTCATGTCGCCAATTTTCTCAAGATATTCTGAAGAAAGTGGAACCCTTTATATATGAGTATACATCCAAGCTTAGAGGCAGTGTTAGTGCAGAACATGGAATCGGCTTCAGGAAGCCCAAATATATCCATTACTCCAAGACTCCTGAAAGCATTGCTGTTATGAAGCAATTAAAATCCCTGTTTGATCCCAATGGGATATTGAATCCATATAAGGTGTTGCCGGAATGAACCTTACTCAAGTGCCAACTTTCCAGGACTGTTATTTCATTATTATTAAAGTTTAAAGTTTCTGGTGGGTCTCTTGATGAAGCTCAATTTTTTTTTAATTCTCTTAATATATATATATGCAAAATATACCGTCCAAGCTGTAAATCGGCATGTAAAGGTAAATATGCTTTTTTTTTATATGCGAAATAGATTTATTAGGATAATTTAGTTAGACACATCAAGAAATTGAATTACTATTTTATAATATTGAAGAAGAGATATCAGAACTCTGATAACCACACAATAAACCTTCTAGATTCTTATATATGAGAAATATATATTTTTAAATTCCTCGTTGCATATCGACTTGTGGATCCTTGCTCTGTTGCTCTGTGAGTTGGTATTTTAAGTGGCTGAAGAGCATATTTTAAAGCTTAAACAGCCCTAAAATGAATATTCTAGGTTGTTGTATTCGTAAGCTACATTTTTTAACTTCACATATTTCTCATTTGAATTTTGAAGATAAACCAATAAATCTTGCCCAGTACTTTCATAGAAATCAACAAATTATATTCATGTCTAAGAGCCGACATAACAGCTTTAATATTTATATATTGGACCCTCTATCTTCTCTCGTTTCGAAATTTAAATTTTTTTAGTTTTCCTCATTTCTCTAGTAAATTTGTTTTTGGAAACCATCAAGTAAATTTTACCCACTACTTCCGTAATAATTAATAAATATTTTACAATTGTTAATAAACAGACATGAAATTACAATTAGAAGCCTAAAAACATTGAAAACCCCATAAAAAGCGCTGTAGAAACATTAGTTAGTGGTGCATTCCGGCAGATGGCGTTCACTGCATTTTCCAAGAATTGTGTGTTCGGGCATTACTCTATACAATACCACTACCCTATGTAAATACGATGATATAATCGGTGAATTTTCTCGAACTTATTTACCATTACTCAAAAACTTCCATAGGCCTTCAAAATATTTTTTAATTTCCCTTCATATTGTTGCCGGCATTTTCAGTATCCATAAATTTTCAGTGGAATGCATAGAGAAAAACAACATTCAAATTAAAAAAAAATTTAATAAAAATATTCTAAAACGTAAAATTCAATAACACTTATTGTAGACCTATTTAATTAGATTCAATATTTGAGGAATTATCACATTAAAGTATCATAATTATTTGGAATCTGCGGCGCATCGAAATCCCAAATTAGAAGCAGTACTATCACGTGTATTCGAGGATCTGGCCGCGCATCTATATCTCCAGCAGTAAGACTGATGGCATAAGAAAGATCCTCCTTTTTTCACCTTAGAATTCTATAAAAAAATTTACATTTTTGCACAACAGCTTTAATTCAACTCACTGCAGGATCTGACTGCCAGTCATCCTGCACCCATTCCCAAACGTTGCCTGCCATGTTATAAAGCCCAAATTTATTTGGAGGAAATTCATCAACTGGAGAAGTGAATAAATAACCATCTTCCATAGTATTTAACTTAGGGAAATCCCCTTGCCATATATTAATCCTAGAGTTTTACTATAAAGTTTTTGCTTCTCCTCACTTTGCCATAACTTACCAATGCTGACCTTTGGGATTAAGTTTATTTCCCCAGGGATACAGCTTCTGCTTTAACCCCCCTCGGCAAGCCATTTCCCATTCAGCCTCAGTGGGAAGTCTTTTTCCCAAATATTTACAGTATGCAACTGCATCATTCCATGACACGTGGATTACTGGATGATTTAATCTTTCTAATACACAAAAAATTTGATCAAGCTAGATTTGAGGAAATTTATATTTCTGTGCCCTTTTAATGTCATAATTTCATTTTTACTTAATCTCTGTCTTACCTTCAATAGTACTCTCTGTGCCCTCAGGATGCTTCCACATAGCCCCCTTCAATTTAATCCACCATGGTGCTTGCACAGCCCTAACATCCTGATACTGATCTCTTTGGCCTTCAGGCAACGACATTTCAAACACAAAACTATCCCCAAATTTTTCAGCTTCACTTTCATAATTTGTCTCCCGCACAAAATCGTAAAAATTTTGGTTGGAGACTTCATACATATCTAAATAAAAATCCTTGTTGATGGTAACATTTCTCGCGGGCCCTTCAAAGTCTGCCTCAAATACTGGTTCATCAGTACCCATTAGAAAAGTATCTTTATGTATGAGGATCATGTTGCTTGTGTCGAGATTTTGTGGGTGGTTTTTGTTGAGTTTACTATTAGAATTTTTGGAGTATTTGCTGCTGGGGTTAATGTGGTTTTCATAGGAACATTGTGAGTCTTTGTTGCGATTTAAATTGCAGCCACAGTCAGAGGACGAATAAGGGAATATCGAAAGTAAGGTAACAAAGATGTGAATGACTTGCATTGTGTTTTTATGTGCAGTTACAAGATTGTAAGTACTTGAAATCTCTGATGAATTGCTGCCTATTTAAATAAATTAAAAATCCATTATTACACAGGACACATTGATTGCAAAGGTCTTAAAATTAATACAAAACTTTGAGGCACAAGTAATTAAGTTGAATAAGGCGTAAAAATGAAATAAATTTGGATTTTAAAGACTGAAAATTTAAAAAACCTCATATATCAACAAAAACTAAAGGAAAAACTTCAAAAAAATTATGTGGTTAGGAAAACTGTCAAAGTCACATGAATTTAAAGGTATGTCTGAAATTAAAAGAACCGATAAAGGTAGGGCGTAGATTAAACCACTTACTATTTTTCATTAAATGTCTGATTGAGATCTTGATAACAAGAATTTATATATCATGTGCGAATTATAATTTTTTTTTTAATTGGTTTAAAAATAATGAGTTCTACATACGGGGGGTTTTTGGAATGTTAATAAACAACCCTTACTCGAGGGCAGATTCCCAGTGATTTCAAACAAAAAAAAACATAAGTAGAATAGAAATTCTCACGTGTGATAATGCGATTGCTATATGATACACCAAGCAAACCTTTTTTCCACATATTTCATAAAATTTTCATTAAGGTAAAATTTCGTACGAAAAAAAAATTCAATTGTAATAAAAGTTTTAATATTTTTCTAGATATCACTACAACTTTCTCTGCATTAACAATATTGTTAGTATGAGCAACCCTCTCCCTTATTAACAAACAAAAATCTTATTTGTAGGAATGCATTAAATGCCTCACTTAGTGACATTTTGAAGTGTAACTTTCTTCAAAAATACGTGTATTTTTAGGCATATTTATCTAATGGGACTTGTAAAATGAAGAATGAAACATAACAAATATCACCAGTCTTATCAGGGCTTTTCTTGCAACATTTACTAAACCCATGGTGAATCATTAATCAATTCCTTCTAGCCATGGATTTAATAAATTATCACCAGACTAGTTCAATGAATATTTGAAACTTGGATTCATTCTTATAGAACTAATAACCTGCTGAGCAAGTATTTCAAATTTACTTTTGAATACTAGAGGAATTGGTACAACCTTATAAACAAGATATCCTCCAAAACCAAGCAAGGTTATTCTAAAGGAATATTTCATGATTTTTGAGGCTAAGGACGGAGGCGGAACTTCCATTATTTGGGCTGCAAATGGTCGTTGTTCAACAGGCCATAGTTTAATAATTCCAGGAGTATGGCCTATGCCTACCACCCCCACAATTTTCCATGGTTCATCTGTCATTTCACCTACAAAAACATTATTTTTTAATTAAAACTCTGACCGTAGCTTCAACCTAACCAGGTTTGGCTTTTGGTTTATTAGACGCAGCATTCTGAAGGGAATTAGTCAAGAAAATGTCTCTTTCATCCAGAAAAACTTCCCGGAATGCTGGATATTCTCCAGCTAAATCTGCTAGAAGTTGTTCTAGCATATCCCGATTTTTGCATTTTTCAATTTCTTCAACACTAAAAGAAACAAACAAGGTAAATTTTCAATTCAAACAAGCTATGGTAACATTAACCTAATAGGATCCTTGCTTGTAATCAAATGCCAGGCAAGCTTTATTGTCTGGAACCAAGTTAATCGCGATAAGGCCCTTCTCATTGTAATCCCAATAGGCCTATCCCCTAGATGGATGCAACAATTTGGAATTTTTTTTGCCTATAAACATTTTCTTGAAGATTTCAGTTTCTCAACAAATAATTGCCTCACACCTCCCTGTAGGCCACCCTAAATTCACCTCCAGGAGCCATTCCAATTTCCTTGGTGATATGTGCACTCATGTTGAGTAATAAAAGATACATAAGGCCATTAATAGCACCATTTGACCTGATTGTTGCAATAATTTTTGACATATCTACATTTTTGGCTTCTTCAAGTATGGTATTTTCATCTAAATCTAAGATATTAGTTCTTGAGGGACATAGTTCCACAATGACAACGTGAGGCTGTACTTGTCTGATCACCTAAAATGATTTTTAATATTTTGAAAGGTATATAGAGGTTGGGAATTGTCTCAAAACATAGAAACTAAGTGTAATGTAAGAGATATACAACAAAACTAAACAGACTAATCAGTTTTTTTATGGAGTACAATGAATAATAAATACTAATTTACCAAGTACCTTAACAAATTTATTTTACACTCTTATTGTGCTAAAAAAAATTCTCTTTACGAATCATACTTACCAATTCCACATCAGCCTGCGATTCCCTACTAAAATGAGCTGTTCCTACAAGATATAACTTTGTCCCATTTTCCTTGTGAGTTAACAAAGTAACTGTATCTGGAAGATTACTATCAAAGTCATCAGACTTGTTACTGTTACTAGAACTTGGCTCAACATCGCCATAGCCTACTATCTCAATGGCTTCACTTTTGTCTGATCCTGAGCCACTTTCTGAGTCTGCTGCCTTTATTGTGCTATCAGTAAGCTCTAAAGGGGAATATGTTAGCTCTTAATATGATCGCCTGATAGTTTATGAGGAAAACTAAAAATAACAACGACTGGGGCTCACCATAGCTTGAAAGGGACTTGTCCATGTTGGAGGATATCGAGGCAATATAGAGAAGTTTCTGCAAAGCTGTTTCTTACAAAATAAATAATTTTTTATGTCAAATTTATATGGTCATGTAAAGTCAATGTCAGAATTTGAAAAGAGCAAGAAAAAGAGTGCTCCTGATTTGTTCTTTTTCCTCTAAATGTTCATTTTCCTACTGCAGTTCATGTTCAATCTGTTCATATCATTCATTGTCCTCTTTAACAATCAGCTGATTATCTTATTAGCGGATTTGTTGTGGATAATTTTAAATTCTGTATTTTTCGTTCAAATTAGTACTAGAGATATTTATTATTTAATGTTAAATTTTCTTAAAATTTAAACGATGGTTAGAGGACTTGTAAGTTGCATATAATAATTTATTGAATAAATTTCAAATTAGGCAATTTTTCTCTTAGTTCGCCTTCCTACTTGGAACTTACGCCGGAATTTATCTTAGTCAAAACTATGATGTAAGTTTCTACTTCAGCTTCTAGTACATCATATATATTTTCCAACACTTCCAGATACCTCGAGTTGATGATCCTAAAGCTTTATATGAAAAAATCAAAGATTTTGCAGATAAACATAAAAAACCATAATTCTTAGTAGACATTTATCACCTATTATAGAACATAAGATACCAAAAATATATACTAAAAAAAGCCATTTAATGCAGTATTACTCCTCCACCTAAATACTCATTTCTCAAAGGTGGTTCAACAAATGCCAACCAGTCACTAGCATGAGTTGGCAGTAACCCCATGCTGTGACACTTATACAAAGCTAATCCCATATTTAACAAATTCCCGAAAATATAAACTATCATTTGCAGTATAGCACTGGAAGTCTCCATAATTTTGAAAGTGCTTTTGGTGGCCCAAATTGCTTGTATTGG
This sequence comes from Euwallacea fornicatus, assembly GCF_040115645.1. Classification (NCBI taxonomy): domain Eukaryota; kingdom Metazoa; phylum Arthropoda; class Insecta; order Coleoptera; family Curculionidae; genus Euwallacea; species Euwallacea fornicatus. The sequence goes on from NC_089556.1 coordinate 1,997,902, forward strand.
TCTCATAAGCAACATTCCCACCATCATAATTGGGAATATTGATATAGAGTTTCCGGCCATGTAGGAAATGAATAGGTTCATTGGGACCTGCTTGATTGGGGCCAGAGCGAGATCCCATGATTTCTTGGTGATTAGTCGAGACACATCCGTTTTTTTCGAAACTTCAGAGGTGGTGCTTATGGCCGAGGATGAGTATGCTGGAGGGGCAGCTAAAGGCTCTGATGATATTGTTCTTGTTCTGGAAACATTTCAAATTATACGAGAAAAAGATTGTAAAGAAAAGCCTAACTTTATGTTTTCTAAACTCCATTTTTGTCGTTTGTTGATAGATTTTGTGGACATAATATTAATGTCTTAGGATGTGTAGGTAAGTTTACACGATTTTTTTCTTTAAAGAAAAGTTATTTTTTAAATAAATAAATGAATAATTAACTGTAAAGCCACAATTTTTAAAGAAAATGAATATATTATTATTATTATCAGTGACAGCGACAGAAAGGCTGAAATCGATGTCGATGTACAATTTATTATCGCTTTTATTTGCTCTAACTGCTCGGAATACAAAGTTTCAGAGTAATGGGAGGAAACTTGAAAATTTGCAATTCTAACCTCAAATCGCAGTCAAGCTCGTAACTACTAAAACAGGACAATTTTATTATTAATTTTAAACATTTTCTCTTATTTTTTCTGCAAATTATAGAAGTTTGTCATTTATGCATAAATCTCACGAAATTCCAAATCTCTAGGACTTAAAATTTTTTTTTCAAATCCACCCTTATATCCGCCCCGTTTACTCTTAATGTATAGGTACCTTTTGAGATAACTGAAACCCTAAACCTCAGAAATGGCAACTCTCTCTGATGAAGAAGAAGTAAACTGATAAAATTCTCTTTCATTTCCTAAGTTATAATTGCTTTAACTTCCAGGTGGTAGAGAATATTAACAATGCCCTTGTAAGTCCACAAGCCAGCGAGAAAGTCCACTTCCTTGCTAAAGTTAAGGAGCTTCTTCTATATAAATATCCACATTTGCTTTTAAAATATCTACCGAATGTGCTTGGTTTTGTGACCGATAAGCAGCAAGATATTAAAAGGAATTTAGTTGGCTTTATTGAGGAATTATGGTAAGTATTAGCCAAAAAGATGACTGGTCATGAAAGTTCAACTTTTACACCAACTATGTCGAGGGAGGGAAAATACTTATGTAAATGGATGTTTCCATGATGGTTTTTTAACTCTGAGCTGAAACTAAATTAATGTGAATGTCAACACCTCATTAATAATTTAGCTCATTTTACTTAATTTAGAATGGAGGTCTTTTCCTTTCAAAACCATGTTTCTATAATTTCCAGTAAAGTGAGAGAGAATTTCATCTCCAAAATAATGGCAACTTTACACATGTTACTGTGTGATGAATCAATTCAAGTACAAAAACGAGTAATTCAAGCCACCATTACAATATATCGTCGAACTCTGTCTTGGATATGCCGCGCTCCAACTATCACTGAGGAAATGGAGGAGGGCTGGAAACAGTTGAATACCATTAAATTAGAAATTGCCAATATGATTGATAGCGATAATGATGGAATCAGGACTAGTTCAGTAAAGTTTCTTGAATGTGTTGTTTTGTTGCAAAGCTATCCTGATGAAGCAGAGACGAAGAAAGTCAATGATTTTTCTCTGGATAATGTGCCGTTAACATTAAAAATTGCACGTAGAAGAAAATTAGAAGAAGAGGCTAGTAATTTGTTTGAACTTTTAGTAAAATTCCATGGATCTCCTCATATTAGTAGTGCTAATTTATTAGCATGCATTGGTGTTTTGACTAACATAGCCAAAAACAGGGCCGAATTTATGGTTAGAGTTGTGGAGGCTCTCGAGCTGCTTTACAACAATTTACCTCCCACTTTAACGGCAACTCAAGTCAATGCTGTGAAGAAGAAGCTGAAAACTGAAATATCAGGTTTAGTAAAACATCCTGGTGCTTATGAATACTTGAGCCGGTTAAGTCATCTTTTATTGGAATTGGGTTGTTCTCAAAGTGAAATAAACAAGATGGTTCCTAAATCAGATGAAAGACGCAAATACCAAAAGAGAGCTCTCTCTTCAGACTCATATGCAAGAGCCTCTAAACGACTTCGTTCTGAGAGAGTTCAAGAGGTATTTTCCTTAGAACCCGAATCTGAGCAATCATCTTTACCTCCCCCTCGCACTCCTCAAGAGGCAAATGAAAGGTTTATAAATGAGAATCTCACAATTGAAAAGGCGATTTATCTTATTTTCACTAACATTCCAAAACTTCCCCAAACATCACCTGCCAGTTTTAATAAAGATTATGCTAAATATATGCTTAGTGGGAGGATTGGAAAGGAATATTTGGCTGAAGCTTTAGCTGCTCAGTGGGTGGAAGCCAAAGTTGGACCTGGAGTTGATATTAAGGTTGTAGAAGAAAAAAGGGAGGTTTCTAAGAGAAAGAGGGAAGTTGATGAAGGGAAAAAGGAGGAAGTGAAGGTGAGAAAAGAAAATATATTTTTTGCGGGTGATTAATTGTCGTTTTTTCAGATTTCAAAGAAGGAACTTCAAAAAACTCCAAAAACAAGATCTCTGAAACTAGCGGATGTTACCAAACCTTTAATGCGGGACGTCAAGGAGAAACTGTTAGTTTCCGCAGTGCGAAGGTTATTGCGTTGCGATAAGTTGAAGAGCAAAAATCTGCAACAGAAAATTATCACCACTTTGGCATCCAATTTTAATCCGTCGGTGAGAGAGACCATATTGACGTTTTTGCTGTCTGATCTTCGCTCCAATGTTGATACTGCTTTGGCTTGGTTGTTTGAGGAATACAGTATAACGCAGGTGGGTTTAGAAACATTTTGGGTTTCCTTTTTTCCCCAATTATTAGCCAATTTTTATTCACAATTTATTATTATTTTGCATATTCAGGGGTTTACAAGAATCCCCCCTTTACGTAAAGGGATGAGGCCTGAAGAGTGCTACAATGTATTGCTATGCAGCTTCATTCAGTCATCTGCTCACGACCCACTTGTACTTTTTCGACTTCTTTTAGAAGCCCCTTTAATCACCGATGAAGCCTTAGAAGAAGTGAAGATAATTTGCAGAGACGAGAAAAGATCAGGTAAGTAAACATTAAATTTCATTAAGGAAAAAGGAAAATTTTATTATATATTAAATTTTTTGGGATTTTAGGTTGCGTTTTAGGACTACTCAGAGACCTAACCCTTAGAAAACCACCGAAACAGTTAAATTTCCTAAACGCCCTTTTAGCCTATACAACGTACGAATCCAACGTAGTTCGCGATGCAGCTATAAACCATATTTTAGACCTACACAAACACTTTGAACTGAAGCTTATCATTGAGGAATTCGCGAAAATGAATTTGGAGTTTTTGAAAGTGAGTTTCAACCCTATGGTCTGGAAAGTCTGATTTTAAAGGTGGTGATTTTTAGTTGTCCAAACCTCCAGAAAGTCTATGTGGGGAAAACCAGGGAAGAATCAAAAGCGAAGTTTGGAATGACGATTTCATCAAAGCCTGTCTTCTGCCTTATATTTCTTTGCTCCCTGTTAATTCCTCGCTTATTCACGATTTGGCAAAGGTACTATTCTTCTATGAATAAGATATTCTACTAATTTTATTATAATAGGTTTACATCCAAACTAGTGCAGACATTAAACGTATCATACTTCGCCTCATTGAAGGTCCGATAAGAACAATGGGAATGCATTGCCCGGATTTGATTCAATTGGTGGAAGATTGCGTTAAAGGGTCAGAAACCCTTGTGACTAGGGTGATTCATATTTTAACAGATAAAGTGCCCCCTACTACTGAATTGGTAGAGAAGGTGAAGGAGTTGTATAATACAAAAGTATCAGACGTGCGATTTTTGATACCGGTTTTGAATGGTTTGTCCAAACAGGAGGTATGTTGTGCTGTTTTAGTGTTACTGAAAAACTCAATTCAAATTTCGTATTATTTTGGTTTGATTTATATAAAGGGTGCTGATTAAAACAATCTCAAGTAGGTGGTAAAATGTTGGAGACATGTCTTGAATAAATTCATCAGCTGCTGTTTATGCATCTTAATCAACGTTCTATGTATATCAACCGTTATTTTTGCCATTAAAAGTCAATTTAATCCTTAATGAAGCTCTATAGGCATCCTATAAGTGTTAATCAATTTTGAAGATCACGTCAGCTCTTCCTAAGTTAATCAAACTCAACCCTGTGGTGGTCCGCGAGGTTCTTAACAGAGTCCTATGGCAATATGGTGATAGTCCCATATCACCCACTGAACTACTAGTAGCCTTGCATCTAATAGATCCCAACCAGGCTGATTTAAAGACTATCATCAAGGCTGTGTCTTTATGCATGCAAGAAAAACAGGTACGTGGACAAAAACAATCTATAGTGTGGGTCATTCATAACAAATCGAAACTGCCTGATATCTGAGGGAAAAGTATGAATTTGGGAACAATATTTATGAGTTCACTATATCGAGAATAATTAGATATCTCTGCTGCATTAAACTTCTTAAATTTGTTTTTACACTTTTTAAGATATCAAACCGTTTTCAAATTTATCAGTAATCTTTTACAGGGTATCGTAAATTCGAGAGTATTTGCGACAGCTTTAGCTTTATAATAATATATTATTTTCAGGTATACACTCAAGAGGTCTTAGCAGTGGTTTTACAACAGCTAATGGACCAAACTCCCATTCCTACATTACTAATGAGAACTGTAATTCAGGCTCTTGGGAGTTATCCGCGATTATCAGGATTTGTAATGAACATCTTGCAAAGACTCATTCTAAAGCAGGTAAAAATACATAAGAAAAAGGAATGTTTCATTTGCAGTGAATTTTCCGAAATTAGGTATGGAAACATAAAGTGGTGTGGGAGGGCTTCATAAAATGCTGCCAACGCACAAAACCCCAAAGTTTCGCAGTTTTGATGCAGCTACCCGCTCCTCAACTCACCGAAGTTTTAACCCTCTGCAGGGAGCTTAAAACCCCTCTGCAGGACCATTTGAACACATTTACTGAGGCTCAGCGCATGCATGTTCCCTCTGAGGTGCAGGAGATTATTTTGAGCAGTTATTCAGCGCCTCCGAATGCGGCCGTCGGCCCTGATCGTCGTATTATGGTAATGAAATATAAATTTTATAAAATTGCTGGATTATAATTGCTATTCTTGCCTCGACAGGGTATGGAAGTCAAGAGCCCTTCTTCAATGGTACAGCAACGCTCCATGGGCATGCCTTCAGAACTTTTACCTCCTGGAATGGATTAAAGTGTTTCATTAGGACTGGAATATATAATTGAATATAAATAATATAACATTTATTACAAAAAAAAAGTCTTTAATTTCTGTACGCCCTTAGTTTTTATCCAATCGTCGCTTAATTGTTGCTTTTAGAGAAAATATTATAAAGACATGGTTTACAAAGTGTCAGTAGCGTTTCTTGTGATTTTTGTAAAAATATTCACGAAAGTAAAAGTACAATTCACTCGTCTTTGAAGGAAATATCTATAGTTTTCACCATAACATGGTCCGTTAATGCCCCAAGACTTCTCGAAGATCCAGAACTAATCGAGGATTGTGTGGAGAATGTATTGGAACTCAGACTTGATTGGGATTTGAGATTGATGTTGTATTCTGCAAAATATTTATTGATGTTTGGTGCCACCTCTGTGCATTCATTTGCGATGAAGTTTAGTCGTTTCAAGACTGTGTTGTTACCATCTCTGATTTGTCTCACTTCCAGATCTTGCTAAAAATTGAAACGGTTTTATGATAGAAGCAGTAGAGATACAATTGTTTCCCATTTGTGACAATCAACGAAAGAAAGTACTAAAATATTTTTACATTTCGAAACTTTAAGAATGTACCTCGTAAATGGTCACGTCTCTAGTCCCGAGCTTCTTCAGGGCCTTTCCCAACTGCTCATGCGCCCTTTGTAGTTTTTCTTCTTTATCCTTTTGTTGCTTCTCAATGAACAGATTCTCCTCCTCAAGTTTCTGAATCATTTGCTTTTTTTCAGCCCTAGCTGGCGTTAGTTCATTATTCAAAATTGCTACTAATTCTAAAGAGGAATTTGATTTTTTTTTTGTTAAGATATGAGGAAAATTTACCATCGTGGATCGCTTGTTGCTCGTCGAGCTTTTGTCTGGCTTTCCTACAATTTAAAATCCATTCTTTGTAAAGGTTGTTTAGTTCCTTCATTTCCTGTATTTCTTCACCTAAAATGGAGAAAAATATAATTTTAAAATGTATAAAAAAGAGAAAAAAATAGTACCATCCTCTTTGACAGCGGATAGATTATTCTTAAAAGCCACATTGGTTAAATTGACCATTTTCAGGGTATTTTCAGTGGCCACAATCTCCTTTTCAGCCACTTTAATCTTCTGATCTAGCTCATCTCCTTGCTGTTGAAGGAAAAATTTCTCTTGGGCATTTTTGACTTTGAAGTGAGTGAGAGATATCGGTTGCCCATGTTCGTTTTTGCCTATCAAAATACTTGTAGAGACCCTAAAAACCTGAGCGATTTTTTTAAATACCCAAAGCCATTAACTCAGTGTGATATTTCTTTTGCAGTTGTTCGATTTTGACCTTCTTTATGGAGATGTCGCCTGCGAGTCTTCTCCTCTCCTCGTCCAGATGTCGTTTTTTTGCTGAGACTATGGCCTTTTTGGTGTCAATTTCCAAATTTCTCTCTTTTGTGACCTAAAAGATTTTTTCCTAGAGGAAATTTGACCTTTTAATTGACCCGTTTTTGGCCTTTTAGGGGCCAATTCGGCTGCTTGCTCCAATTTGGGACACCTAGCTAGCAATGCAGCGGCACAGTATATCTAGTAACGCAATGCCTACCTGATCCAGTGTCACTCTCAGTTTTTGCAAATTGAAAATTCTCCGATCCTCCTTCCGCATCTCATTTTCAATGTGATTTATCCTCAATTGCATCATATTTTCCTCCACTTGCTTCTCCTGAGTGGATTTCTTGGCAAACGTAATTTGCTTCCTGCCTAAAATTCCTCGAAATTTGTCAATGGAAAACATAATACTAAAGCTACTTTTGTTTCAACTTCCGTTAAGTTGGCTGTGAATGTTCGGTTGCTATGGAGACGCGGTTTTTGTTCAGTATCATTTATTTATCTTTGGCAGATCATGTAAAACGGGAAAATCCTTCGAAGTTACAGTTTTGATCTGAGTGCATTTTGATTCGGTTAAATTTTGTCGACGTTGGTGTGTTTTGTATGAAGAAAAATGTATCAGTGATAGTTCACTGCAAAAACGGTATAAATTACATTTGGAAGGACGAATCGACATTTAGAATAAAAGAGGACAAAAACGGAAATGCGTAGAAACAAACGATATTGTTCATGAACTCGACAATGTGAGACAGGAGAGTCGGCCTTCCACAGTTTCTGAACTGTCTGCAGATTTTCCTCGGGGAATCCGCTCAGGTCTTTACAATATTGTGAAAACAAAACGCGGATATAATGAATTTTGTAAACGGTAGATTCTTACACATTTGTCCCATGAGCACACGTTGCGACGGTTCAATTTTGCTCACTCTTGCCGAAGTACCGGGAAATTAGGTTTTTTTTAGACCTAAATCAAGGTGGTAACCGTCCCATCTGAAGTGAAGTATTTCGTTATGTTTATCGATAAGGGGACAGTTTCCCCTCAGTTTTTGGGGAGATGGGTGGTACGATCGCTTTTGTAAAATGACGGGTTGCGTCCTCTGTTTCGTTTTTATCAATGTTAGCACGAAAATCATTATCTTTACCAATAAACCTTAACTGTAGTTAAGAAGGTTGTTGCTTAATTTTCTACGAAGCAGCGTGCGAAGTCAGAGTGGTCCGAACGTGATTATTCACTTTATTCACTTTGCCGATGTTAAAAATGCATCGAATTTTATTGATTACACTTCGAGCAGTGACTGACTCCATAACTTCATTATTAATTTCTTGATTAATTTAATTAAAAAAAAACAATTGCCTCAACAATATTTTAAGATATTTTTTTTTAATTAATACAGGCTACAAATGAGATTTTTATTTCGATAAAACCGTACGTTTTTTTCTTTAATTATATTAATGATGGTACCCGTGCACACGCTACTGTTGAAATTAAATATTATATTTTACTTCAGAAAATTAGTTATGTAATATGAGCAACGGCTACCAAATTGCCATAAAATATATGAAGCGGTTTATGAGACATTAATAATTATGTGGTTTTCTACGAAAATTTTAACGCACACTATTTCTGTCCCAAAACATTTTTGAGATCCAACCTATACAGCAAACTTCAATTATTTTTTTTATGTAGAAATCGTGGATAAAGTCTGACTCTTAAAAATTGGGATACCCTATATAATCCAGCCCAGTCAGTTGGTTAATATTTCGATATTTTTGTTAATTACAAATATATGAGTTTACTGATTTGCTTAGAATTTTGATAATCCTTTAGCCACGAGAATTGACCTTCGCACTCATATAAACTTACCAATATCGTAGGTCATAAGGTTAGTTTCTACTTGATTTTTCACGATTTCGAGCTGCTCCCTATCAAGCGCAATGAAGTTGGACAACTTCCTCATTTCATCCTGCAATCTGTCTACTTGCCGCTGTAGGGTGTGTTGCACCTCCACATGATCCGCCAAAGTTTTCTCCAATACCTTGATTTTCTCCTCCCTTTCATCTGCATATTTATCGCACTTATAGGAACCCTCCAACTTGCAGAGCCGCTGCTCGAGTTCATCGATTCTGAATTGCTAAGTAAGTGACTCTTAAACCCTCGAGTTATTGAACAATATAAGCCGTCCTTACCACGTCGTAAACCGACTCTTTGAGCTTCTCCAAAATCTTCTTTTCATCCCTTATATGTTTGCGTAGTTTGTTGGATATGCAGTAGGTGTTGTTGATCTGGCTCTCCAAGGCTTTTTCCAGTGCCTGTTGATCTTTCAGTTGTTGTTCAGTTCGAAACAGGTTACTGTTAATCTTTTCGGTATCAGAGATTAACACTGCGCACTCTTTTTCTTCCATTTCAATCATTTTTTGGATTTTCTCGATTCGTTCGGCTGATGATACGTTGGCACCCTTCATCTCATTGATTTTCTCTTGAATCGTTTCTGTATCTTGCCGGCCTTTGATGCATCTCCTAAGAACCAAAAAAGGACCAGAATCTTTTGTTTATACTCAGAAAAGCATCAAATTAACCTTTCTTTTTGATCAATTTCATTATCAAGCAATCGATTTCGGATTCTCAATTTCTCCAAGTTATTTGCTGAAGCTGTAACCCCCCTTTTCACAGTTTGGCACTCATTCTCAATGGCGAAAGCGCTCTGCTGCAAATCACTCAATTCGCTCCTCAGTCCTGAACTCAGAGCATTCAATTTCTCAATTTCTAACTCCAGTTGGTGATTGTTCCTCTGCTGGTTTTTCAGCATCTTATTCTCGTCCTCCATGTGCTCGTTTTGCTTCTTCAATACCGCATCAGCCTCTAATATTCGTTCCTGCCCAGCCTCAATCTCCACATCTCTTTGTTGCAGCATTTTCACTGAATCTTTCCACTGCTTGATTAGAGCCTCTCTTTCATCGATTTGCTGTTTTATTGCTTTGCCTGGAGAGGAGGAAGAAATTGTGAGATGTAAGAGAGAGAAAGTGGAACAGTGACAAAGGAAAAAAGGAGGTACGGAGTGATTATAGATTTGTACAGCGGAAAAGGTGAGAGAGAGGCAGCATAAAGATCAAAAGGATGAAATCAAGAATTAAAAGAAAAAATAGGTCCTTAAAAGGTTGAACAAGGCACAATACAAAGGCGTACTATACTCGATACAGCGTGTTCCAAATATATCTTGTTTTGGTATCTGTACCTTAGAAACGATTAGAGTTCGTTTTCCAAATTTTTTAAGTCAGTTTATTTCCTTCAATAGCTCAAAATAATATTTACCAGTTCTCTCAATAATCATATCGCAGCTGTGTAGATCGCATACTATTTTGCTTAAGATCAAATTTTTAGAATCGTACTCTCCTTGCAGGAAGGCTCTTTTTGCTTCAAGCCCGCTAAACCTTCTCTCATCTTCTTTGGAGAATTTCTGAATCAGCTCATTGTCATCATCCCTCTTTTTCAATGCTTCTTCCCATGCTTTCAAAGCTTCAATGTCCCAGCCAGTTTCTTGTTTTATTCTCTCAACCTGAGGAATGATATTAATAGTGTTATGGAGGATGTGAGTTTCACTAGACCTTAATGACAGCCTTTTCCAGCTTTTTCCTGTCAGCTTCCTTCTCTTCCTTCAGGAAATTACTACGTTTCTTTACTTCGCTAATATCATGTTCCAATTTGCTTTTTTCCCCCTTGAGCAACTGGTACCGATTAGCCTCACTATCGTATTGTTGTTTGTGGGCAGTTATGAGCTTCTTTAAAGCACGTTCTTGGGTTTATTGAGTTGTTATATTAAGAATCTCACCTGGATGTGATCATTCTCCTGATTTACATACTTCAAATGGTCCTTCAAATTCCCCAGTCGAGTGCAAGTATTGTCCCATGCAACTTTGGATTTAATTTTCTGCAATGTCAACCTTGCGAGCTCTTGTTCCAATGCTTGATTTTCAACATTGGCCACTGGTATGTGAAAACCATCATTCCAGCCCAATTTACGCAGTATCTCCTCCACATAAGTCATATTAAGCTACACTAACAACAGTTTTCTTTGTTTAACACCTCGATTGTTCACTAACGAAGATACAAAGGGGTTAAAATGAATTATAGGGGTTGTCATGGCCATTTGTGTTGTGTGGTCGATGAGACCGGGGTTACGGGGATGTCTATATATCTGCTTTCGTTTCTAAGATACCGGAGGCAATTTTGGTGCTATTGGCAAAATTCAGGGGTGTACTATTTACTTACCCAATGAAATGTATAAAAATTCCATAACTGAAGGATTTTGATAGTATGGAAAGACCATTTTGGGATATAAGTAGGACTGACTTTAGCAAGTTTGGCGCCGTGGATAAAATTTTTAATCACCACCCCTCTACTGCCAAAAAGCCGCCAATAGGGAAAATCCACCACCCTAGGTCGTCGTCTAACCTCGGTTCCTATAAGGCCTCTATCCTGAATATAGGGCGCTAATGAATTCCCCTTCACTTTTCCAACAAAAGTTTAAATAAAAATTTGAAATTTGTAAAGCCGTCTAGTAAAAGTCAGGGGGGTCAGGTACACTAGGGGTCAAGCATATCGTGAAATGAACCAAATTCCGTTTTTCAATAGTTTTAGTAGTGAAGGTGAAAGATCAAACATCTCCTTTGCGATATAGTACGCCATATTAAGAGTTACAGATCCCTACGGTAATCATTAAAACTCGACTTAAAGACGACGCAAAAGTTCAACAAATGCTCTTTTTTGTTGAGACGAACTCCTCCAATGAATATTTCACTTTTTGTCTTTGAAAATCCCTGATTAAAAATATAATTTTATGAACCTTTTTAATGAAATCAGAGACGTCCTCAAAGACAAACTACGAGTACATTGCTCTCGTAAAAAAGCACGGGTGTAATAGGACCAAAATGAAATGTATCTCATCGCAAGCACCAAACTTTTCATACAACCCTGCACATAAAAATTACACGGATTTAAATCTGGTGATCTCGCGAGTCATCTTATTGGTGCAATGCAACCTATCCACCTGTTAGGAAATTAGTTATTTAAAAAGTCCCGTACTTTTTTCGATACATGCATATTTTGGTTGTTTTTAAGACTTTGAAAAAATGTTACATAAACATTTTGCTTAATTTTGTGAGATCTATGTCGTATTAAAAGGAAAATCCCCTACTTCAGATCCCCTCTGTATATATAAATTTTGTTTTTTTTTCAATAATTAAATATCGATATCTCAGGAATTTGTAGAGCAATGGCCTTCAATAAATATTTTATAAGCCCAGATTGAAACCCCCGATTTATATCTCGAATCTGGCAACTCATGTAATCCGTAAATGGCACAAGTGGTCCCAATGCTTCATTCCCAAGCAGCAGCCAAAACAAAAAACTTGGCAAAATAATAATCCAAAATTCAAGCTCCTAAATATAGCCCCCATGCCTCTGTAAGCCTGCCCGTTCCCATTAGGCTTAAAAATAGATTAGAAAATTAATAAACAGAATCTCGCGTTTCACAAGAAGTTTCGCTGCACTTAGCATTGACAACAATCCCCCCAAAAAATGTTATTATCGTGTCCTTTGTGTTCCAAACCGCACTTCGAAGGTGTGGACTCCTTAAGGACTACTTTGATTAACGTGGCAACTGCCCCCTTAACCTGTCCGGTATGTCAGGAATCTTTACGAGGCTTGGATAAGCTTACCATACATTTGTTCGGACACGTGAGTGAAGCTGTGGATAAAAGGCAAATATGCGATATAAATCACAGCAAGGAGGAGCATGAAACTGTGAAGGAGGAGATTGACAGGAGCATTCATAAAATTTGCAATGAAAATGTAAGTTTTGCATTTATGAACATCGAAGATACATTTTAGATCCAGTTTACAGTACCAAAGACACATCTGAGCACCTCAGAGGGCACCCCTCAGAAACCACCTGACGAGATTATAAGTTGCGACATATGCAGCTTCACTTTTACAGACAAAAATATCCTCGAAATGCATCAAAAATTATTGCATCAAACCTCTCCAGATGAGAAGACTGGAAAGTATAGTTATCATTGTCATTTGTGCAGTAAACGGTTTAGAATGAGGGGGAGTCTAATGGTTCATCTCAGGGTTGGTAGTTTATTTTCATAATTTTTACTGTGAGTTAGTGGTTGCGGTTCCAGGTGGCTCATTATGGCTTTAATACCCATATTAATTTACCTCCTCACTTGTTCACCAACAATGGTTGTTACGTTGAAGACGGTGCTGAATCAGATGAAATCAAAGGTGATTTTAATTATTTTTGTTTTTTGATAAAACTCGATGGTTTTAGGTGGTGGCAAGCCACTTGAATGTAAGCAGTGGACTTGTGACGTCTGCGCGAAAATGTTCACCACAAAATACTTCCTAAAGAAGCACAAAAGACTGCATACTGGTAAGGTAAATTTTGTCCGATTGTAATAGGATATTATGGGATGATCTATGTAAAATAGGGGAGATGCCATATTCCTGTAGCATCTGCAACAAATCCTTCACCTTCCAGCAATCCTATCACAAGCACATGCTCTATCACTCATCAGAGAAGCCCTATGTCTGCCCCGAGTGCGGAAGGGCATTCAAGGAACATTCCACGCTGCAAAACCATGCTCGAATTCACTCGGGAGAACGCCCTTTCGGGTGTGAAATTTGCGGTCTGTTTCCTGATTTATTTACCAACTTCATGTGATAAAAGAAATTTTAGGAAAGCGTTTCAGACAACGCGTATCTTACTTAGTTCACATGCGGATTCACACCGGTGTGATGCCCTATAAATGCACCGCGTGCAATAAAAGCTTCAGATACAAAGTCAGCCAGAAGTCCCATAAATGTCCTATGAATCCTCCAGGGTCGGTTATCAAAGTTAGTGAAAACGACGCTCACTTAAGCCTTAAAACCGCAAATATACCTCAAACCGAATGTGAGACTCAAAAGCTCGCAAATGTAACCAAAAAGTGCATTATGTCTGTCGATTATGATACTGGGAGTATCAACTTTATACAACATGAGAATCCTATTAATGATTCGGCTGATGTGGGACAACTGCAAATGATTTGTTCTGCAAAAGTTCCCGGATCAAGTCCAACGTCCCAATTACCTGATAAGAGTGGTAAATTTTAACGATTCATTTTTTTGAACAACCCCGCAATATAATTGTTATTTCTAGATCGCGTGAATTCCTCAGAAACCAGTGTATATTCAGCGGTTATTTCTCCAGTTCTACCAGAAGTTGCCTCACTTTGCTTGAACAATGATTCGCCTGTTCATCATCCAAGTTCACCTGGATTGGAGAATATACAAGTGATAAGGGAGAAATGTTTGGAAGAGCTATTTCAATAAGGGTTATACAATAACTTGAATAAAATTTTTGATTATTACTTAAGCCAATTGATGAGTTAGTTCCTATTTATAAATAATGAAGAACAAAAGAATGGAAAATTGAGTAACTGCAAGTAAAAAAACACGAAAATTTTGGGTTTATTGAAACACTTTCAAAATTTTCTTGACACATAATGAAGGAAAGTAGTCTGTTAAAAAATAATAAAAAATTTAGTTAACGCCCACTATCGGTGGTCAGTTAAAGTAAGAACACTTCAACACCATCTATCGGAATGCGTTGCTAAGTAATTCCCTCAAAAAGCTATTCCTGAACAATTTTTGATTTTTTCGCATTGTATCAATTTTAAATTGGTCAATTATTTATATGGAAACGATTATTGTTAAAGTTTGAAACTAGGACTTCACATATATTTTCTTTAATTGCGTATTATATAGTCAAGGTAGATTGAATGTTTTTAAATTAAAACTATTTTTAAACATTCGTTGGAAAATCAAGAATTACTTTTAAAGGGGTGAAACGCCCCACTGTATGACTAACATTAGGTTGTGACACCATCAGTCGAGCTAACCTACGTAGATCTTCTTGCCATCTATTTACTCTTCGCATGTTATCACATTACGTTTTTTGTTTGTGGAGATTTTGCCACTACCATTATCATCAATTGAGATAAAAACGAAGCTATTGAACTGATGTCGACGTTTTAAATATTTAGATGTGCGGGGAATAAATCAAATGTTAAATAAAACACGTATTTCTCATTACCCCAGTAGTTTTTCCAGTATCATTTACATAGCCTTATTATATAACTGACTAGAATTTTGAAATTGGAACAAAAATGGTCTTTGATAAGGAACATGCTTCAATCTCGATGATACTTAGCTCTCAATTTAAAAATTTTTCTGCTTGATAATCTACCTGGTATCTCAAATATATCCTAAAAAGAATATTTATTAAACAAATAAAAAATATATAATGAATGGTTAAAAACAGATGTTTCCGAACGAAATACTAACCTTCATAAACTCATGGCAGTTGATAACTCTGGTATGATTTTTCATATTTTTAAACACAGCCGTTAAATCACTTAGGTCACTAGTTTGTAAAATTAGATTTCTATGTATTTTAATTAAAGTTAAGGCCACTCTAAACAGTATCTTGGAGCCTTCCAAAAATAAACAATCCCACACTCGAAGTACAGTTTCTGTTGGTAATACATCAACATATAAACAAACAAACCATCTTGTTGTTCCCATAGCCCATGGCATGCCTATGTTTTGAATGTGTCTAAGAAGTTAAAAACTTTTGTGTTTCCACCATCTAGTTTATTCATCTATATAAATTAATTTCTCACCTATGTACCACAGGATCTGACGTTCGTACTAATTCATCAAGGACATCAAAATCAGTAAGAAGGCCTGACATGGTCTTAACATAGTATTTGGGTAATATTTCATCAACTAATGTTTTTAATAACCAAAATGTTACTGTTTCGTCTTTGGTAACCAAAAGGATTAGACCTAAAATTCAGTCAAAAAATGCGCTCAGAGTGGAATTTTTTAACACAATGAATATGAAATAAGGAATAAAGTTACCTGCGATGTAATTCAAGCCCTGACAATAACCAACCTCAGGGTTTTGATGAGCAAATGTTGCCAATACATGGTACAACATATTTGGCAAGTTTTCTTGATTGAGGAAAAATATATTGTCAGGAAAAGTACGAGGTAGATCAATTTCAATGGCCTCTAGTATGTGACTATTACTGTTACAGAGCTTTAACTGACGATAAGAAACACAATGACTTTTAAGCCTTTCAGAACCAGAAACAGCCATCCAACAGGTTGACCGTAAATTTGCGGGAATTCCCTTACGAATAAATCTTTTCAAAATATTACTTTTTCTAAAATCTCGACCACTAAATACTGCATTCCATCTCTGAGCTCTTCTTGTTAAAATTAACATATACTGAGACATGAAGGAGGTGTGACTTTCATAATCAAAGCTCCCAGATCTTTGAAATCCATACTCGTCGGTTTTGCTAAAATCTGATGGTGTGCCATCATGGTTCCACTTGAAAATGACCCTCACTTACCTGTAGCTCGTTTGTGCCATGAAAGTCTGAGTCATGATTCAACCAGAAAGAAAAAATTCTAGTTCTGATATCTTTCTTATAAGTGCCCCGAACGGAAATAACATGATTCACATGAACATTATATATATTACATCTTTACCATATTATTGGTAATCAGTCTATTATTCAAGTGGTATGATGGTGAAATTATGGAAAATATATTATCTCTCATCCGGATCTAGTCCATCCATGCACTTTAAATATTAATTAATTAAATTAAGCCTATATAAGTTCTAGCAATAAAAAAAAAGCAAATAAACCGGCATATCTGTTATATGATGTGTGCGCTGATTTCTTTCTGTAGCCATTTTGGCCGTTTAACCTGTTATCATTAGTCCTTTTCGCAATCTGGATTGGAATGATCTCTATCAGCTGATGATTGTGGGTCAA
Source organism: Euwallacea fornicatus (assembly GCF_040115645.1). Taxonomy (NCBI): domain Eukaryota; kingdom Metazoa; phylum Arthropoda; class Insecta; order Coleoptera; family Curculionidae; genus Euwallacea; species Euwallacea fornicatus. The sequence goes on from NC_089556.1 coordinate 2,014,465, forward strand.
TCTGATTGGTGGAAAACCAGCTGATGGAAATTTATCCTATCCAGATTGTTGACGCGGAGATGTTGTCATTGGTTTCAATGTCATGTCACCTCATCTCCCGACGTTTCCAATGTTTTCATATTTCTTAACGACACTATACCTTTAATTTAGAAAACTTGTGAATATGCACATGTGAGGTGCCGATAGGTGCAAAGTAGTCATAAAAAAAAACTCCGACAAAACCGGGTCGATAAAGATTAACTCGAAATAATAACAATCTACATCATAAAAATCGCACATTTCGTGAACTAATTTGGTAAACAGAAACAAACTTCTCCCCATAACATTCCAACTGGCCATTTCAGTGAGGAACACACCACACTTGAAAAGAAAATTGACCATTTGGAAACCTTTTCCCACTGAATACTATATGATAAAGTTGCTCCTGAAGAATGAAAAATGATACGCACTCTGCAAACTTGCAAAAACATTGTTAGCATTGGGCCCCGCTGCTCTTTCTTTCACTGGGTCAACCTGCAGTTCAATGTAGTTAATGAGGACCGAGTGAGACTGCTTGGTGCTGATCGTACTTGCGCCGAGTGGATACTTCGTAATGGTGGTAAAGTTAAGTGGGTCCATGGTGAGGAATATGTAACAGACTACAACAATTTACCCAAAGAAGAAATCCCAGTGAAGCTTCAAGAGATTGATGCCACAGGTAGTTGCATAATGACAAACGGTTTTGAGCACCTCAAGGGCTGTAAATATATTGACAAGATAATTTTACATGAGTGTCACTACTTGGAGAATGCAGCTCTCAAGGAGTTGTGTTATGTGAAGGACAGTTTGATGTTCTTGCAAGTTTCAAAGTGTGGAAATGTTACTGAAGCTGGACTGAAGTATTTGCTTAATCTTGAAAAGTTGCGGACTCTTGTTATATTTGATCTTCCTTATGTTGAGGAAAGAGAGAAGATGTTGGACATACTTAAAAAGAACATGAAGCAGTGCAGCATTACTTTTGCTGACGATAGAGTGAAATAGTTTTTTCATACAGAGATGAAAATTTAAATCATTAGGAAGTACATAATTTTGTGACATGAGTTAGATTTTGCAGAACAAGAACAGTGAGATCCTGAAATTAATCCAAATTACATAAAGTACATATAAAACTCAGTTACACAACAATAGCTTATTCTCCAGAAATCAAAATCAAAAATTGTTCTTTTTCTTTTAATTAAGGCTCTCAATTAAAATAAAAGCTTTCAGATTGCTTTAAAAAACTTAAACATGACTTTTTCAGATGACCAATGACCAGTTATTTCTCTTAAACCGATTTTTAAAACTCCAAAAATTAGATCACCCTACCTATGAACTTGAAAAGATTTAATTTTCAGATTACCAGTAAATTAATAAAGTTGAATCACCCACAAAGTCCTGACCCTCAATTAAGAATTTTAATACCTATAGACATAAATTAGAAACCATTTATAATTTAACAAGCTATATTAAAACCAATTCGGGAAAATCGACATCGATGACTAAGAAATTGAGACTTGTAGTTCTCCTTTCTAACAAGCAGATGTGTCTTAAAATGATATAAAGGAATGAAGGAATTTGTTAAAGGCACAAAAAATTTTCATTAACCTGACACACCTAGCACCAGATTCAAATTCCCATTGTGAATGTGCCCTCAAATAACCATGTTACATCTGAGTGGGTGAGAAATATCTCCAGTTACAAAATTTCCTAGATTTGGTACCCGAAAGAGCTCCGTTTACAGTACCTATTGAAATGTTTAGTAATGAACTTTCATTGGACAGGTAATTGGATGAATTTCGCACGAATCAGGTCAATTTTGAATTTTGGGACTTTATAATGAGTCCATTGATATGTTGAAGGAATTGGAGATGTCTCAGAATAATATTGAAGAAGGTAGTAGTCTTAATTATCTTCCAGAATAAGAATGACACATGAAGTAATTAAAAACTCATCAGCAACTTGGTGAAATGACAAATGAAATCAACTAGAGATTTTAAAATGGGGCTGTAACCTGTTCCGTCCCGTATAAGTAAAACTACATGCCTACCTACTTCAAGTCGAAGAAACAGAAATAAAGACAACTTAATTTTCTAATTCGATATTCAACGTGCATTTCAAGGTTTTTAGCTTAATTATTGTTCGTGTTTCTCAAGAGCTTTATAAATTACTAATCAAACTGTTCTCGGTATATCTTTCAAATTTCGTGTTTCTAGAAAGCTTTAGATATTAGATATAATATTTTTTCATAATTATGAAAGTTTTTTAGGCATCACCAGCAGTTTGCTGTGCGATCTCTCATTTTTTTTTTATTAACTTTAATATCTTTCTAGCCATTTTTGGTTAACAGTGGTCTACAGAACAGAAACTTTTCTAGATGACTCACCCTAAAAAGTGAATAAAATTAGGGGCCTCTGACAAGTGATACGTACAAACTCTGTCACTGCTTCCAAATCAATTAATGTCACTAATTTGTGCATTTAATTTTTAACCTTAACTTTAACACAAAGGAAATTAGTATGAACTGAGAAAAAAGGCGACCAACATAAACACTGAACAAATAAGTCGTGGAATCTTCCCACTACTCGGAACGTTATTTCTTTTTGCTGATTATTAAAAGAGCCGTTTGCGTTCTTACAGCAACAACTGTTTTCGGAACGTAACGCAACTAACCGGTTTCTCAGAATCTGTCCAGTTCCTTTTGTCCCATCCCTAATCTGATATTTTCAAAACTAAAATGGCCCCATTGTTTGTTGATAATGTGAAAAAGTTTTGTTAAATAATTCGGAAATTACTATAATTGGTACGTTTTCAAAGCTCGTTTATTAATATCAATTACTTACTGCATATTATTAATCAATTCACCTAAATTTTCAGAAAGCTACCTTTTCCATACATGATATTGATGGCCGTGTTATTGTCTTACAACGATCCTTCTTCCCAAAACATCTCCTCAGTTTTACTCCTTTGTTTACGTCTGTAAATCCCATTTGTTCTCTACCTAATCTAGCTGATCTCCGAAAGGCCAAAAAAAGATCTTGTGTCTCATCAAACACAATGGTTGTTGAAAACGAAGAAGCCAAGTACTCATATCCAATTCGGTTTACCAACATGTTCGAGAGGGGACGATGGACTGTGTGCACAGACCATTGCTACGCCCGGCCTAGAAACTGGGGGCCGGAATCCTCCTTTTTAAAACCCACAAAAACTTTGTTTAGTGCTAAAAGTTTGGGTATAAAACCACTTTTTAGAAGCAGTAGTTTGTCTAAGAGTGGAGATGATTTCATTGATGTGGATGGTTTGAGTGATGTAGAGCCTCCAGCCCCTGCTTATGATATTGAAAAAGCAAGAGGTTTGATGGTGAAGTGTGAGAAACATGCCAGTTTAGCCAGGAGTAGTATTGATGATGAAAATTGGGAGGAAAAGTTTGTTAAGTGAGTTTTTTGATAAGCTAAAATTGAGAGGTAAAATAAGTTCATATTAGGACAGACTGGTCTCATGCTCAACATAAATTATTCAATGGATTTGTCAACATTTTGAATAACTTTCATTTGGGGAAAATGACTTATTCAAATTTAAAAAATGAACCAATTCTTCGAAGAGCTATCATAGATAAGGCTGCCCAAAGAGTGAGACGTTTATTCAACTCTTTTTCCTATGACACCAAACTCCTTCAATGGATTCATCAGCTGCTACTTGATAATTTAGATCAACAAAATTTATCTTTGTATTTAGACATTCTCCAGGTAACTGTTTACAAATTAAAATATTCATACTTTATGAAGCTAAGGTAATTTTAGACCTTAATGTCAAAAATTCCTAAACTATTGGAGAAACTATTAAGTGCTCCAAGTTCAGCAAATCGAATGGGCCCTCTTAATACTGAGAATTTACTACCATTGCTGAAGAAATCATGGGATCCAGTGGAAACTAGTTTAGCTCAAGATAAACCAAAAAAATTGCCTTCTAATCCAGTATTAGTGCTGATATCTTGTGCTCCTAGTGTCTCAAAAAGACATCAAAAGTGGCTGGGTTTATTGTCAAATTTGGGACTTGTAGTTTCTGTTCCCTTCAATTTTGGTAAATTTAAGTAAGGGAAATTAAGAGATATGACAGTAAATTAGAGAATTTAGGTTTATCTAGTCATCGCATGACCATGACTAATTGCTTAGATCAAATGTTCTCTCTGGCAAGAGGAGCAATTCAGGAAGCCAAAGAAAATTTCCCTGAAAGACACATAATTTTGGTGAATATTCTAGTTATAAAAACTATCTTTTATAGTCAATTGAATGGTTTAGATTGGAGTAGGTGCTGGGGCAACTCTAGCTCTTCAGTTGGCTCAAGTGGAAAACATTTTCTGTGTGGTAAGCCTCGGTTTTTCCATGCTGACAGCTGAAGGAAGGAGAGGAGAGCCTGATGATAATTTACTAGAATTACAGTGCCCTGTATTGTTTGTGATAGGCCAGTGTTCCAGTACCTCCTCGTGAGTATATTTTTCAGTCAATATTGTCCAATTTGTAATTCATTATTTCAGCCAAGAAGATGTGGAAGATCTGCGAGAACGAATGAGAATTGAAACTGGTTTGATAGTGGTGGGATCTGCCGACAATAATCTTATTATTACTAAGAAAAAAAGGAGAAAAGAGGGCATTACGCAAAGTATTGTAGATCGGTGCATAATTGTACGTTTTTTGTGAAAGTTTCACCAGATTTTATCAATTATTTCTCTTTTTAAGGACGAAGTAGGAGAATTTATAAGCAACCTGATTTTGTCGCCGTATCCACCTCAAGTGCGCCAATCGCCCGCTCGCGTTCCTACCGGAGATTTCCAAAAAGTAAGCAAAGTTAAGCGGAAAAGGTACAATTCCAATGCCAGCTCTGTAGAGAGTGAATCGTCGTCTCCGACACCGCGTATAACACGACCAGGTACTTGTTTCTATGAGTATTTATTTCCTTCAAATAATATATTCTTGAATCTAGAGTTGAATATTTTCTTGGGAATGGCATCAAAATTGCATTAACTATCTTGTCAGTCCATAGAAATAGAATCCTAGATAATGATATCTCCGCTATAAGAAAAACAATTAGCGTATTCTTGAGGCTGAAGAATTGGATCTCCTTCACTATAATCATGACAATTTAATTTTTTTTAGTAGGGCGCCCGGCAGGCTCCAGCAAATCCAAATGCAAGCTTGAAGCCAAGTGGGCCGCCCAGGTAGCCCAAGGTACCTCATCCGCAGCCTCTATTACAGTTCCAAACAGCAACTCCACCCTTTCCTCCTTGTCTTCCTCTCATCACTCGAAATCTCCTCATTCCTCGGACACGGCCTCGGCTTCCGAAAGCCCTCATGACACTCCCGTCAGCCATAAATTCCCTCTTAAGGTGGAAGGGGTGATGAGAAAGAAACGCGTTGTCAAAAGGGGAGGTTCCATAGAAAGTGGGGGGAGAAAGGAGACTGGAAAGGGAGAGTCTGCAGCTAATAAAGGTCAGAAAAATCTTAAAAGAAGCGGGACAAAATCCGGCTGGAAATGTGGCTATTTTATCTAATATATTGACCTGCTTCAGAGCCTTGATTTTTGCACGTTTATGTCACATAAGTAATGCGAGTATTATTTACCACCTAGCGCGGTTGCAAGCCTATAACTTAGGTAGAAACGTAATGCCAGCAGGTCAACTTTCCACCCTCTTGCAAGGCGGCATTAAGACCATTCCGGCAATCAACCAAAAGCCCGTAACTTCATCTCCGTCGATGATAAAAAGTAAGTAAAACTTTTATGGATTCTTCATTAATTCTGCAAGTAAATTATGGTGTGTGAAGATATCTAATTAAATTTTAAACCTCTCGTTCACTTAAAGATATTCTTAAAAGTGACAAACCCTGCTTGTATGAAACGTTCATTTCAGGTTCACTTCTTCTGGTTTTAAACAATTTCTTATATTTGTTGTTCTCTATTTCTACGTAGTCCTGGAAAATATGCAGCTAACAAGCCAGACTACAACCAAATTGATTTTGAACTCGGCAAGATCTACACGAGACGATATTTCTAAAATCGGTTTAGGTGAGAGGACAGCAAGCAACAAGGTAGTAATTCTTCCTGACGGCAAAATTAAGTCTGTCAAAACAGCAAAACCCACCATTAATATGAAGACCAGCGGCGGCAAGCCCATTGTCTTGAATGTGTCTGGAAAAAGCATAAATCAGCCCACAAGTTTGTCCACTTTGAAATTTTGAGTGAGAACATTTGTATTTTAACTTTTTCTGGTGTTTAGAGCCTTTTATGAAGATTTTGCGTCTCCCTAAACCGCAGCCCGTGAAAAAGTCATCGTTGGTAACCTTCCCTCAGCCGATTAAGACAAATTTGCCGCCCCCTACGAACTTGACTTCCCAGGAGATCATGGATTTGCCCATTATCTTTGCCGATGATAATCAGCTGATAGACTCGAATATGTCACCCACTGATCTTTCTGCTTCTAGTACCGTGGACCACCTTGACAGGGTAAAATCTGAAGGTTTAAAGCGAATTTTCTAGATGATGCTGTAGTTTTTTTAGCCTAAATTCATCTCTCCTATTACCACCAACAAATACGTGGTAATCAACAAATCGAGTGCATGTTCCGGCCTGAATAATTTCATCATCAGTCCAGCGACACTAAAGATGCCCAATCCTACTCCGGTGATGAAGCAGCCCGCCAAATATACTAAAATTATTTTGTCGAAAAAAGATATGGAACCGTTCGTGTATCATAAACCTAGTCCTGCGGTATCTTTGAATAAAAATATCGATTCGGAGACAGAAATCGCAGCAACATCGGTGCCGAAGGGGATGTTCAGCACGTTGGGCAAGCGACAGTTTTTGGAGGAGGAGCAAATGATTGTGGAAGATGATGATCCTGACTATATCCCGCCAAAAAATTTGAAGCTGTGAAGTTGTGCTTTATGTGTTTTGAAGACGATTAAAAAATCGGCCAAAGTGACGTTTAGTCGATTTTGTCACTAGAAGATTCATATTTAATCGTTCGTGCGTGGAATTTTGATGGTTCAAAGAAAATTGTTGTTTATTATAAAGAGAATAACGGTCTATGTTGTTTTTTTAAACATTTTAAATAAATTTAACTTCGTCCTTTCCCATGAATTGCAAAATATATAATGCGTTATTTTCCTTCACAGTTACCAAGAAAATCTCCCTGATGAAAAGCAATGTCCAGACTTTTAAATTTGAGGCGTAACGTTCGTTGAAAAACACGTATATTTGTTTCAAAATTTAAATAACTATACTTATCAGACAGCTTATAGTTTTAACACAATTTTCACGTTGTTCCCAAAAATCGTCCGAAATTTCTTAAGATTCATAAATACGCTAATATCTAATCTAATGAAGAAACATTGTTTTGTTAATCTAAAAAGAATTTGGGTAGGGTGGAGTGTAGAAACTGATACTAAAAGTGCCTATCAATTTATCAAAAAACTACATCGTTTACAATTAATGTCCCAGATTTAATCCTCTCCTTTGCCATTATCAAATTTTTTTCAGAAAATATCTGCTAGATTAATATGTTAGCCTTAAATCATTGATTCTTGGTTGTTGCTAAGCGGTGCAGATAAACTTGCCCAACATTTTGCAGTGTTGGGAACATTTATTAAACTTATGACTCAACATTATCTCCCTCACAATACTTCAAAATACAATCTACATTTAAAAGTGAACCCGAACTCAAACACTCAGAACCAATGTTTCAATCTTTACGACCTCATTGTGTTTTCTTTGAACTGCTACTGTTAAGAATCCTGTTTCTTGGTAGTATGTTCTCACAATGCACCTTGACCGTCTTGCCTTTAAAAACGGGTATCTTACTGCCCACCTTAACCTGCTTTCTCGGTTTATCACTAACTTTCAACCTGTCCATATTACTATTCTCCACTTCTCCATTTTTCAGCCCTAATGGGGCCCGGCATTGATCTGTTGATTTCATAGCTTCTGAACAAACTTCTACTACATTCTTAACTCTTTTTAAATTTTTGTTTCTAATTATTGCAGGTAATTGTTCTTCAGGGGAGGTCCTAACTATTACAGGGCTCCAACACTGCGCGTTAACATTACGAGAACCAGGCTCTACATCAAAAAGCAGATGGTGTTTTAGGGGAGGATCTATAGCAGGTCTGTCAGTTTCTAAGCTTTCGATTGATAAATCTGCCAATTTCAGAACTGCAAAAGATAGCTCCTGCAAGATTGAGAACATGGGACTCTTAAGGCACACTTTTAAGTTACGCAATTGTTTTACCTCCAAAGATCTGCGACCAATTTGTTCGCTTGGTGATTTCGGATCTACGTACTCCTCTCTTATTTCTTCATGCGAAGCCTTTACAAAACACACTAGAATGCTTTTCAAGCAGCTAAATTCATCCGTTAACACATACCTCTGGTGTTAAAAATGGAGTAGCAGGAATGCTTTCGTTAGTTTCTTTAGTGTTCCTACAATTTTCATATGTGCTGGAGTAGCATTCAGTTGGGCTTTCCACTGTTAACTTAGTGGTTTTAGACCCCATTGCGGTCGTTTTATTCGATGAGATTTCTCGAATATATATATTTTTTTAATTAAAATTCAAATGTTTAATAAACAGTCAACAAATCATTGCTAAAGGCAACTTGAAAAAAGTCAGTGACTAATTACAGATGCGCCGTTGCCGATGTGCTAGTTTTCTAAAGTAGAAAAGGTGTTTCGTGTGGGAATGGAAATTCTAATAGAAAATTGGGAAGATGATTAGTTTTCGTATAACAGAAAAAATCGAGGAAATTAACTAAGTTGCGGCACCACAGCAGAGGGCGCTGCAATGCAATTGATTTCGCCGGGCTTCTCACTTTTGATATATAAGAATTAGTGCCAAATTAATCATGTATTGTTAACTTTAACATCAACCTAGTTTCCGTGGAAATCAATATTCTTCTTTTTCTGTTTCAATTGGAAAAAAGACTAATTTTCTGCGAAAAATTGTTCTAAGTTTGTTTTTCCCCAAACTTATTCTATTCAAATGTTTCTTTGGAAAAAAGCTTGTAGTTAAAGTTTAAGGCACATTTTTGGCCCTTGATATAGTAATTTGTGGAACAATGAAGGGAAAAAATTACATTTCTCGTTATGCCAATGGCAACTCTAAACTAACTTTATTTACATGTGCATAGAATTTTGCTATTTTCCTATTTACAGCTTCTTTTCTAAGAAATCTTTGGCCTCGTTGATTTTTGATGCTATGTATGGGGACCCACCTTTATCAGGATGGTTGGCGGCCATTACTTTCTTAAATGCATTTTTTATTTTTGATTTATTGGCTGAAGGGGTGACACCTGAAATAAAGATAATATTCTATTCAATAAGGTAATAACTTTTTTTCCAATATTAATAAAAAGTCTATTTTTATAGCATAAAATCCCGAGGGCAACGCATGGAAATATTCACAAAAACGAGAAACAATTAAACCAATAATAAAATTAAGTATGTGCATATAGAGGGTGCCAATTGGAAAACCTCCCACCTCTATTTATATAAAAAAAATACCAGAATAAATATGTACTAATAGATTCGCATGAAAACCTAATTATTCCGAAAATGGTTTCGAATAGGTATAAGTAATCCTGACGCAGTTCGATAGGAAATTACATTCTCTACTTGGTAGTGCTTAAAGTTATTAAAGAAAATAAAAAAAGACTTCTGGTACTTCGAAAATACGAATATTCGAAGCTGCATTTTGGGCACCCTGTATGATACTAAGCCATATAAATAACAGCACTGTGAACTTAAGACTGTATTGATATTCTACAAAATGTGAAGATTATGTCTTTAACGACAATGGAGATATGCAATTTTAAAATTGGTCATTACGGAAGCACGTTTTGAATTCAAGGTGAAATATCTCAAAAACGGTAAGGGCCAAGTATTGGACATTGTCCAGAAAATGTGTCTCCAATATTGCGCAGAATCAAAAAATAAAGTAATATTCTAGGGGTCCCATTTGAAATAAGCAGTTAACAGCTATTCCCAATTAAACCGCAAGGGGCAGGCAGTTGAAAACGTAAAAAAAAGACACGTCAAAGTTAGCTTAACTCCACATTTTAAAAGTCGTATCACTTTTAGATCCTGGTAGTGGACGAGTTGACTCAATCACCCTGTATAATAAATGAAATATCTCTTTTCAATGGCTGCCAAATGAGAGTTTTTATTGAGAAAATTCCGAATGGATTAGGAGTCCGGGTTTATTTACGGTAAGTGGTTTTTGTCCTTCCTCAAGCATATACAGAGTACCGGCCAAAAATAGAGAAACTTTTCCTTATCTTTACCACTCTATGAATTTTTCTTGCCTAAACAGATTCAGATTTTGACAGTATATTTATGAGGGCCGACTAAATGCCCCGTGGTAAGAATTTGTCTGGTCAAATTTAATAAATCATAATCGAGAAATATCGTTCTGAAATGAAACGAGTTGGTAATGCTAAAGATTGAAACTTGCATAAAAGTGTCGCTTCCAAGCAAATTTAAATGATCCCAAGTCGAGGGACCCCCACTAGCGTTCCTAAACCTAGAAGACCCCGAAAAATAATTTCAGTACAGCCAAGTTAATTAGAAGATGCGCGTTAAAAATCCATTTGGAGCTGCTGAGGATACGAAAAAAATTACCCTTCGATTTCTGTAGATCAATTAGAAAAGGCTTGTGACAAGAAAAATTGTATGCTGAAAAACCTGCCAAAAACTCCTTCATATTTAGAAAAAATAGATAGGCCAGACTTAAATTTGCCTTGGAATATTCGATCTATGTACACCTTTAATCAGTGGAAAAATATATTCTGATCAGACGAAAGTACATGAGTACAATCTATTTGGATCGAATAGTGTTAAATGGATACGGCGTTCTGCGAAAGAACTACTCAATTCCAAGTGTATGAAACCTACATAAACACGGAGGAGGAAACGTCCTTGTTTGGGGATGGAGTAGGACCACCAGGACAAATTAACGGGATTATGAATCAGCATATGCACCTCAATATATTGCAGAATACAATGTTACCATATGCTGAGGCAAATTTACTTTTAACTTGGAAATTCACGAACGACAATGATCCCAAGTATACCGCTAAATTAATTAAGGACTTTTTGGAAGCTGGACGAATTGGGGTAATAAAATGGCCAGCGTAGAGCCTCCGACTTAAGGCTGATGTGAGACATGAAAATGCGGAAAAATTTAGAAATAAAGAGGACTTATTGAATCCTTTATTACGAGATTGGGGTGACATATCGGAAGTTGTTATTAAAAGCAAAGGTTTTCCAACAAAATAATGTAAGAATTCATTGATAATTTCCACTTTCATAAATTTTCCTCCATTTATGTCGATCTTGTTCGCTCAGAATAAAAAAAGTCCTTTTCCAAAACGTTTTTTCGAATTATTATTATCTTATATTTAGTGCATATCACATGCATGTGTATTAAATTTGAATATTACTACATTGCGTAAAATTACAGCAAATTATTGAAAGTTTCTCCACTTTTGGCAGAACTGTACATGCTGAATATTATTTCGTTTCGTGCATCGTTTCCATGCTCAGGCTGATGAGCTGGAGGGTCGCAAAAAACGGTTTGAAGCTATTTGAATGTTTGGAGGCCATGGAATCGTTGTTGCCATCCGTCCTATGATTCGTACCTTTGCAAAACTCCAATTGTGAGGTTTTTTGTACGTTTTCGTACAGCTATCGATCCCAAGATGTTTCAGCCGGGTGGCAGCATGACAAACAAGATATTCTAAATACGGAATAAATTAATAACCAGGATAGTTCAAAAAGAAATGCGTTAGGCAATATTTGTATTAGTTTCCAATACAGAGCATCGTATTGGGCCCCCTAATTTTTTCGAACTTTTTGGCGCCGGAAATGCAGCACCAAAAAGCGGCGAAATGCGACCATCTTGGTCTGAAAAGTAACTTTCCAAGGCTCCACGACCTCAATTCGCGATCAACAAAGGTCCAAGGTTTTTAGTTGTAATTTCGAAAATTAAATTCGGTATTATTGTGTTTCAAGTATCAATTGTGTGCGCCTCTGGCTGAAGCCTAAATTACTTGGAAATTTTGGCTCTTTCAGAGATCGCTCTAGCGGTTTTCAAGATTTTGTAAAAATGTTGAATTCAACATCTACAAACGTGTTATTAACAGAAATGACCAATTCCGGATAATCTGGGGGAGAAAACCATGTTCCTGCAGGATCGTGACACGATAGTTACGGCTATTCTCTACAAAAGAATTAAAACTATTTGATCACATATATTATTAATTCCTACAAGTTGTTAAGTTTTAACAGACCGAGACAAAATACTAAATTTAGAATGATGAATGAAATTTTAAATTAATATTGTATCAAAGAATCTTCAACTTCTTTTTAGATCCAGTTTTCCGTGCAGTAGGAAATGAATCCCTTAGGCCGTTGGGATATTGTCCTGAATTAGCACCTTTTCCCCCATTTTACAAAATTTGGAAACGTCGCATGTTACTTCCTATCGAGTATCGATCCAAGACCGATGAGCTGTACCTTAACAAAGGGCAGGTCGTACTGATATCACTTCGTAACTGATTCATTCGAATGCTAGCAGGACGACGAGTAAGACGTTCATCAATCGCGCTGCATTAATAATTTGAATAATCGGGTTTCGTTTTGTTTTAAAGTCTCTTGGGGTACATCATTAGTACATCCATGAGTTAGTGAAAGAAAATGGGTGGTGTTTAACTGTCATTTTGTGAGTTAAAGGAGATCTTACTGATGGGATTCTGGCTGACGCTTTCGGTGTTCCGGGGTGAGTTGTGATTGTTGTTTTTTGTAGTTCATAGATGACTTTTCTCAGGTCAGTCAGAACGGAGTAATTAAAACCTTGGTTGAATGTCAAACCTATTTGCATTTTTTCCATTTTCTGGAAGGAACTTAAAACCATTATTGTACGTGACCAAAAAATGATATTACAACTTCATGTGTTTTGAAGGTTAATTTATTTTGCGTTTCAAGTCACAATTTGGGATCCCTGCGCGACGTGTTGAAACTAATTCGACATCGAGCCCTTTGCAAGTTTTTTTCACCATTAATTAATGTGGTTCTTTTACGTTTCAGGCGTCCACTGTGTATGCCTTCGCGACGCATCGAACTATGAACCCCTTCGAAGGTTTTTTCCTCATTTATTAATATGGTCCTTTTTGTTTCAGGTGTCCACTGTGTATGCCTTCGCGACACGTCGAACTATGAACCCCTTCGAAGGTTTTTTCCTCATTTATTAATATGGTCCTTTTTGTTTCAGGTGTCCATTTTGTATATCTTCGCTTTGAGTTGAAATTCGAAAATATTTTCAAGTTTTTTTTTAGGAATTGAATTTTCAGGAATTTTTTTGAGCTGTAGGGCGTAACTCGGCATTACGTCCACAATGTTTCCATGACACTATGAATACCATGTCACCATAAATAAAACTAATTTTAGTTTTTCGTTGGGTTGGTATGCAAGAATACGCGAATTATTGTAATAAATTTTAACTGATTTGAATATCTGTTAAAATTAACCACTACCACTGGTAAGTAAATATTTGCCATGAAAGATAATACCGAAATTTATCGAAACGACTCAAGCAAGCAAAAATAGCCCTGTGCAAGAGAAATAGGCTTAGAACCTTCTATTGTACACCTGGGGTGCACTTCACCTTAGCCCTTGCTATCTATGGCTTTATTGTCACATTTTGCCATTACAATAATATGTACGGCATTATTGTAAAGTAAGCCGTTAATAAGTAACTTTTATTATAGTTTATGAACGACCCACGTATATTACACTTACCCAATATCAGTGCTGCCTCTCTCCTGTTCATTTTTTGGTCAAATCCGCCCTTGTAATATTTGGAATTTACCGCCGATTCCTCAAATTTGGGGAGGTTTTTCATAGCTTCTGTAAATGTTTTCGTAGCATTTGGCAACTGTCGCAAGACGTACCGGGCCCCAAAACCCACTGCAGCCAAACCTAATCCGGTCAATATTATTCCATTCTACAACAAAACATGAGCGGTGTTAGTCAATAATACAACAAAACGAATTTGGCTCACCATTCCGATTTCTTAAAATAGAGAGTCATTTACTGAAAACGAAGAATTCAAAACTTGTTTCTTTTGCAGATAAAATAAGGATAACTTAACCTCAAACGTCATCTTTCTTTCTCGTTGGGTTACTAATTACATACGAGGGGTTTTCAATATTGTAATGGGAGTAATTCGAAACAGTTTTAACACTCTGCGGTCTCGAAAGGTTGAAATTTGACACTTTATAGTGGAGGATTTACTTTTCGAAAAGTTATCACTTATCTGTATTTTCGTATTGTTCTGTATTTATTATTTTCAGGTAAATGTTGTAAATTTGAAACTCGCAACGCATCTGATTTAAAGATTGCAAATAAAAAAGCAATTCATGCTTTCCCAAAAGAATACACTGCCATTAATATATTTATTGATGCTCTTTGAATATATTATCGAAATTCTTTGGTACTTCTGGAAATCGTCCAGCGGCGCCCCACATTACCAATGATCAGTCGGAGACAGCCGTAAATTTTACAACAGTAAAGCGACACTTTTCTCTGAAGCGCGATTTTACGTACATTTTATTACAGTGCTTGACCTTTGCTCTCCAAATTTCTCACATTTCATGGGCAGTCGCGCTCTACAGAGAGCTTTTACGGTGGGGGCTGATGGTCAGCAAGTTATTTAACCTTCGTTAGGGTAACGAAGGGTTTAATTTAGGCGGATCGAAGCTTGCAATTTACAAAAAATATAAAGTGCGTTTCTTAAATGCCAGGCAAAAATTTAGGGGGTTATTCTCTGAGTAATTTTTAAAATTTTTTGTGCTTTGACGGGTTTAGGAAAAATACGTTGTTCCCTATATAAGGTGATTAATGTTTTTCATGAAACTTATTAAAAATTGCAATAATTGCTTAAAATGACTGCAACCAGTTTGGGTGCACGCTTTTAATTTTCTTCTCATTAACAGTCGAACTTTTTCAAAAATACCAGGACTGTTTTTTATTGAATTTCACCTATCAATTACGCGATTTCTCAAGTCGTCCAGGTTTCCCACTGGATTAATGTAAATTAATTATTTTAGATGGTCCCATAGGAAATAGTACAGAGGGTTTAAGTCGGGGGATCTAGCTGGCCATAAGTGAGGTCCATCACGACCAAACCAGCGATCTCTATCTGTTCCCATTAAAAATTTGCGAACAGTCCCACTAAATCACCCTTTTGAATATTTTTCGATTGGGAACATTACGATTCGGAAATCGTTCAATGTAAAATTACCTGGCCTGTAACAAATTTTCATCGAGTAGTCTATATATGAAATGCATGTCGGTCATCTCACCATTCGTATAGGTATTCATGATAAAACGAAGATAAAACCTAACAAATTTGGAAAGGTATTCAAATTGAATGACCTTTAACGTGTTTACTAGCGTTGTTTTCAAGATTCACCCTATTTTGTTATTCTTATTTTAACAATTTTAATAAAATAGAAAAAATTTAGTCAATAAACATTTATGGCCTTGTATTTAGGGAACAAACCATTTTTCGTAAAATCGTCAAAGGGCAAAAAATCCTTAAAATTACTCAGGGAATGGTCCCTTAAATGTTTGCCTAACATTTAGGAAACACACTATATGTTTTCTTATGTTAGACAATTAATCCCTAAACATAGAGAATTCAAACAAATTCTCATCTTATCACGCTGTTTTTTAAGGAATTTCTGGTAATTTTGCAAAAAATGTCCTTTTTCGTAAAAGGATTGAGCAAGTATGTTACTTGTATTTTAACTTAATGTACAGTTAATAATAAGGAACACCCTCATGGGGCGCACGACACTACCAATAAACAACAAAATATAAAAGTGTATTTTTTAATTTATCATAAATTATAATACAAACATAAGTACCTATATAGGCTTATATTTTAATCATATATTTCAAAAAGACATTTTAAAAACAGAAAATTAAGTATTCAATTCATGTCATCTACAGGAAGGGCATTTGTGGTGATGCAAATATTTGAGTCTTCTATATTACAAGAGATACAAAGAAAAGGTTAAACGTAATCCTACGTATACTTACTCAATTTAACCTTTTTTGCAGTTATTTAACTTAGAAGAACTCAATACATACCTCATCATGAATGCCCACCCTGTATAGGGTGTTCCAAATTAGACAAAAAACTTGTTATTTTAGTACCCTTGCGTATTTCAATAAAAAAATCAAAATACTCGTCTCCTATACTTTTAGACACAGAATCTATAAATAATGTTAAAAATATGGTGTAATTATTACATTAAATTTCGATATGTGTAATGGAACTCCCGATATATCCATATTTTACTGAACGAGATCCTGTTCATCTTGAATTCAAAAATACAGGACAACCTGGCTTTACCTCTAATCGTTTTCACTCAAACCATATTTTTTGAAATAAAGGCGAAGAGGCCCATTTAATAAAACAACGATGTACCGAATGTTCCATGATACATATCACTATTTTATATCGCAGTTTTTGAAACATCTTAAAGAGATTTTTACGTCCAAAGTACAGAAAACGGCTGTTTTAATTCAGAACACCCAGTACCTATATGTACCTACCACAAAAGCTACACTAGAAATAGTCAATATTTTCGACTGAAAAAGAAAAAGTTATCAATACAAAGAAAGCAATAAATTAGTATGCGATTACAGAACGAAAATATTGAAGCTTTATAATTTTGTCTAGTATTTGGTTCAGGGAAGTCATAATAAAATTCAATTTAATTATTCCCTAGGAAGTTTCCGGAGGAAAAACTATATACACATGGTAGCCAAACGTCGTAGCTTGATGCTATAATAATTAACACGTAAAAGGCATCTTTAAGCATCAACAATACAATATTATATCGATTACTCAAGGATATATACAAACAGTTACAAAGCGAAAGTTAAATTTTATTATGACTTTAAACAGTTGTTTCTTAACTTTATAATTACAAAAAATATCACAAAATAAACAAAAACTGAAGTTTAATTTTCCCGTTAGTTATATACAGACCAAACACTTTTATGTAGTAATGTTCACTACTCGAAACAATTTTAAACTAGCGTTTGGAGGTCTTTAGGGGGTCCCCACAAGCACTCCTCTGATATCTAAAAAAGGGACATTGTTCCACTTATTAGTATATTTTATAGGTACTTATTTATACTCGTATATCGAAAACCATATTATTCCCCCGGATTTTATCTTTTATTCTCAACATTGAGATTTGGGTAAAGGAACTTAAGCGGAGTATGAATCGAAATATTTGTAAAAATTTACATATTACACACATAGGTAAAATTCAATGATGATTAATGATAATTTCAGATTGGGAAACGGTCACATTTTTAAAATGCGTGAACCATAAGAAAGAGCTTCAAAGTTCACCCTTACTCAGTTAAAAATTTTCAGGGTGTCTTTCCATCGTCTTCGTTGTTGCTTTACGAAATCCGAAACGACAAGTTACCAAATCGGTTAGATAGGAAAAAAGTTCCTATCTTTAGAGACTTAAACAGCGTTACCAGATTGTTTTAGAATTTTCTCAAATTTTACGAAACATGCAAAACTGGTTAAAAAAAAGCAAATGATTCTATATTATATACAGATCTATATCAAAAAAATTCAGTTGGGTGTTGATATCTGGCAATTGTCTTTTCCATTAAACTGATTTCGTATTTTTCGCCGTTTGGGAGACAAGAATTGCTAACTTATTTAAAAGACACCCTGTATATTAACTGAATAAAATCACTAATATTTGTTTATATAGCTAAACGAAGAAATAATGGATGTCTCTGCTTTTGAAATGAAAGAGTCTAATGAGTAAAATGTATGTAGACGTCTTTATCGATATGTACAGGATGTTTTCGCATGTACTGACCCCCTTTCCTCCTAGCTCCTTTATTTCAAAAGACGGCAAAGAGTTTTAAATACGAAAGTTGCGTAGTTTCATGCTTTCGTTTTTTTTTCGAAAAACATGTAAACGCCACCTTAATTTCCTTTACTTAAGCTCTGATTTCAATTGAGTATTATAATTTCAAAAGCTGAGTTTTTATTTCAGCTTTCAGCATCGTTACTTAGAGTTTTTAGCTGAAATAATAATCCCATTTCCGATGTGAAATACTGGCCAAATCAACCGCATAATCCTTATTTTTAACCTTGAAGACGCATAAATATATTAAAATGCGGTTTGTGTTGAACCCAAACGGCCTGTCTCGAAAATGTTATTGCAGTTGATTTGGTTTGTAGCCGCGGAGCAATACTAATAAGTTGACGGTGGAATTCAATTTGACATGAATATCAATTGAAGATAAAAATCAATTGTGCAACAATATCGTAACTTGGAACGTTATTTATCACTTTAAGATACCAAGATTTAGATGCGGAATTATTCGGAAAGTTGCATAAGTAGATGCTTAAAATATTCTAATTAGGAGATAAAAGAAAACGGTGTTTTTAGTAGGTGTTTTTATGCAGTCATTGGGATAAAGTAATGATAATAATTATCGATGTGTATCTAAACTTGGAACAGTTCCATAATCAAAATCAATAAGTTTTGGACAAAAAATCACTATGTTAAAATTGGATGGTTTTCAACTTACTGGAAATATAAAGTACTAAACTTTTAACAATTACGACCGCTTCAATCGAATCGCAATAATTTTTTATGACGCGCATCGAAAATTATTATTTCACATGCATTCGGATTGTAAACGATATTGGCTTAGGTTAAAACAGATAATTCAATTTTAACCAAGTGAATGTGTGAGTGTGTTTTTCTGTTAACTTCCGATGTATCTCAAACTGCAACTCACGGGCGTGGGAGTAAAGTTCGTATTAACGCAAGTCCGGGGGTATTAGATGTACATGTTCTTTAATACTTGACATCTGAAAATCACAATGAATAATGAATGTAAGTGCATAAATACCTATGTAGTATGAACATACTTTAATTATTATTAGAAGGATCCGAACCCGAAATGTAGATTTAAGTGAAGAAAAAAAAACGTTTCATAACCGGTGTTCAGAAGATAGTTTGTCTCAACTGAACCTTCGCGCGTTTAATTGATTTATGTCGTGCATCCAATAGGTTTTTTGTCTTTGTGTGTCTAGTCGCTAGGCAACTTTCCCTTTCTAGGGTAACTTTATCCTTCAGGGTAGGCTTTAGGGTATTATACTAGATTAAGGTGACAGAAAACTTTCGAAAACCGTGACATTTTTACAACGGTTGGATCCCCTTAATGCGTGTCAACAGGATAAGAAAAGTGCTATAAGATATATTACTACACTTACCATAAATACGACGTGCGAAAGAAATATTCATAACAGTGTCTGTTCGTCACTCACGTGGCCTGCGGCATCTTCCTCGCGCGACTCTGGATCTTCAACACCTTCGTCTTCGACGCGTTCTGTCTCTGGAACCAGCTCCAGAGCTCTTTCCAACGTTTTCTTAGCGCTAGACGATCGTTCCAAGAAATAACCGTTCGAACTTTCGTTACTTTGTGCCGGAGGCGACCACGTGTTATATCCGTACTGGGAATTTGGTGGATATTTCCGCTCAAGTTCGTCTTGTAACCAGCTTACTGATGATGTCCAAGATCTGCCAAGAATATTTCGAATTTTTTAAAAATTAATTCAAATCCTACACGTCGCATGCTTAATAAATTGAAAAAATAAAAAGTTATTTACCTCCGTACATCAGATTGACTCATTAGCATATTCCTAGCAATTGTACATTTTGTAAATAGAGTCACGAGACACTTGATGCATTGATATGCTCGTTTCTGATGATGGTTCTTCGATCTGGCGATTGTGTCCAGGAGGCCCTCACGTTCATCCGGAATGCCTTTTACGGCATTGTGTATCCGGTGTGACTGCCATGAATCTTCCATTAATAGAACCGACAACAGTATGTCCATATTGTGACGCAGCTCTTGGCAATATGCGAACGAGATCTGCCATAGTACCTCGGAGAGAACATGTTTGGAAAACTGCGGATTTTCCCACGAACAGAATTGGAACAGTTTAACGGCTTCGTCCGTTAAGTTGGTATCTTCGATAATTTTTTTTATGTAACTAAAAGGTAAATGGTATAATTAATCGTAACATGGTCAACTATTTAACATTTTATTTCGGATATTATACCAGATATTGCAAGTCTAACAATTTATGTGAACAAATGTAAAAACGATTTCCTTTAACAAAATTTTTACCTGTTCCTGTTAAATAGAATGTCTGCGGCCTGCGGCGATATGGTCGCTATATAATCATCTATTGAAAACTCCCTATAGGGATTAGGTTGAACCTGGCCACCGGCAATACTCGACTGACACTTCGAACTAACATCACAGCAACGGACTAGGCAAGAGACTAGTTGATTCAACTTGCCTAATTCAGTGTATTGGTATTTAATGGCGGGTCCTGGTCCTTCGTCTAAGGCCACTAGCATAAATGTTGCAGGCACATTTAATCTCAAAAGTTGCGCTTTTTCTTCAACACCTATAGGTGGACATAAAAATAAAACATTAGCGGTATATATACCAGGTGATTGAGACGCAACGGATAATAATATAAAAAAAAATCAATCCAAATTTTCTAAATTACAATACACACTTTGCCAGTACCGGTAAAAATATGTACGTACCCTGATTGGCGTACATATGAAACACAGTACAATAATGAGGTAAATGGCGGCCGTGCTCGCTGACTTCGCGCTGTAGCAGGGTCAACAGGGCCCAAATCACGTGTTCGCTCAAGTTGGCGTTAGCATCCGAATTATTGATGCCGGGCGGGCACGGACAGGGTGGATCTTTTATTGAAAAATGGGCCAGCAAAGCTACCATTTTAATGAACGCCGATCGGACTTCGTTACTGGGACAACCAAGGAGATATTCACAAAAGCGGTTCATATGGTTGAATAGCATGTTCATCGCAAACCATAACCGTATCGAAGGCGACGCTCTGAGGTGTAGACACAACACATCACACCTGAAAGTTTGATTGCAAACAAACTGTGAGATTGTAGAGCAATACATTTACCAATCCATAGCTAGTCCTCTAAGATTTTTCTTCGTGTGCCAACCCGTATGAAACAAAAAGCTACTGACTAATTGAACGCTAAGCAAGTACTGTTGATCCAGGTGATCATTTGCAAGATTCTGACTCTGTCTAATGTTTGTTGGGGCACACGTGGTCGCTAATTTCCGAATGAATGCAAAATACTCCAATGTAAATTGTCCACGGTGATGCAAGAATTTAACATTTTGCTTTCTTATACTATTCTCTATGGCCATAGGCATTTTTAAGAGTGTTTCCTTCTTTATTGATGCTAAAAATTATATCAAAATAAAACATGAAGGTCATGTTAAAAGGTACTTACACAATGTAAACTGGCTCAAAGATTTTGCTAGCGATTCATCTTCCACGTCATGCCTAGTATAAAAGAGCATATAAGCGTTCCACCACCGCTTTTGCCTCCTATAAGTCGTCCTCTTCAGCATGGGATCAAACACCTCACCCAAATAGTCACCCCCGAAACATTGAACCTTCATTTCATCGTCTTCGCCCATACGACATTCAGACACGTCTCCGTCGTCAAACTTATACCATCTTACATCTCCTGAAGGATCTCGATGCCTAATGTAAGAGTAATAGTGTCCCCCTGAAAACACGTGGTTATTTAGCAGCTTAATAAATTTTATACGTAACTGGGGCAGAAATGTCTGTATATGAAAAAGTAAAGTTACAGTAAATATCTATAAACGAAATTTTGCGCCGTGGCAAAAAGCAAAAAATAAAAATAGGTGTAAATTATTTTAAGCAATACTATTGATTGGATAAATAAAAGTCCATTCACCTGAAGCTTGTCCGGAATGCACCACGATGCCGGATAACCGATAGTTAGTGCAAACATCGATAGCGTTAGGATCTAAATCACAGTCTATAATCTCTCCTTCGATTTTGGCTAAGCCAGAAACCGTATAAGGCTCCATGTCCAGTTCCCTGGGGAACTCAAAATAGTCGTTAAATTTAATGGCACACACTCGTTCGAAATCGTATTCGAATCGTTTCAATTGGATCGCTAGAATAGGAGGCAGTTTTTTGACGCACAATCGTTTCACTGTCACCACTTTCTTCGCACACTTTTCACAATGATAAGCATCAGCACCCTCCAACAGTTCACCTGGAACAGAACAGTCATCAAGGACGATTCGTACCTACGCCTACAACGTACCTTTCACATACTGTTCCATAGAGTCTGGTAAACTGCTATGATTTCTTATATCTACACTTATAACACTAAAGGGTTCTTCTTTGGAATAGCGATGGGGACAGCCCTTGCAAATCTTTTGATCAGAATACGAGCCACCCAGGATTTTTGCCATGATTTGCTCGTGACCTAACGTTTTTAGAGCTTCGTCCAGGCTTTCGACTAGAGACATAAAAAACTCGACAGCGTCCTGTTGCTCCCTTAAATTGACTGGTTCGCCTGAAACCCGATTCAACGACAATCGCGACCAACTCTTAAACGACATAAAAAAACATTTTAAACAAACCTTGCAGCTTGAAATGTCTCCACAGTCCACGGGGAATGTAATATTGGAGACGGGAACAGGCCAAATGTCCAAAAATTGCTTGCACCTGAGATGAATCGGAATTTAAAAAATATCAGTACAATACCGTAAAAAATACTAATAGGAAATAAAATTTATCATTATAATATGAAGCTGAGATTACTACGAAATGTAAATATGAGTTCACTGCATGTGTAACCCGCTTTTTTTTATAGACAATAATACTTATAAAACTACTATATAAACAGTGTTCCAAAACCTTATGTAGATATTTCACAATCTGATTAGTTAGGTCGTTTTATGCTTTCCTTCAAACAATCGCGAAAAAAAAAAAAAGCTCCCCGCTCTTACTTGTTTCAATATTCCCACATTATAGTCCTTCCTATTGTCATCAACACAGTTCCTGTCATCCATGCAATCGACGTCCAAGTCCATCCTCTCCTCTCCGGTGAAATCTTCATTGGGATCGGTAGCGGCACCTTCAGCGGCAAGGATTCCTTCCTTGATATTTTCTACCATGTACAGTTGTTGAAGAACGGAATTCATGTAACACGTGGCGCCCGCATTTTTCAATCCCACAAAGCCTCGAAATGGACGGGGTGCAACGGCCGGCAAATAGTCCCATTCTATTATGGCTGAATCTGGGTCTAAAATAATAATTTCATACATGTGGTGTGATTTGATGCAGCTTAAGGTGGTCAAAAAACGTACCGGAGTAAAACATCTCGGTTAACATCGAAACCAGCTGTTTGTAATTTGGAACACAATTGACGCATAACGAAATAAGCAAATCGAATGCGGCTGCCTGAGTCTGGGGAGTGTCGCATATTGGAATAGCAGGGTCCTCACCCAAATGCTTCGTTTTCGTCAGCTGCAGTTGTAACTTGCTCGCGGGGAAAAGAAAATCCTCTAATAATTCTTTAATCAAACTCCCAGATTCGGCACACCCTAGTTCGCACTTTTGTTCTGCTGTCATGAACCCAAGTAATTCTTTAGCCAGTGACAAATGGCCTTCAATCAGAACTTCATTCTTGTCTCGAGCCTTTCGCAGCCAGCCCACCTTAAAAATATATATACATTTACATTATCAAAACATTTGAGTAAAGCTAAATGTATTACTTCGTTAGCCAATAGGGCGTTGACATCGTTGACAGGGCAGCCGATAAAGTGAGCCACGCCCACTAACTGGCAGAGAAGTTGAAAGTACTCGTGCGAATTATTGGCATATTCTATCACCATTGTATTAAGTAATGAGAACAGAAGAGGCATTATAAGTTGCAAGGCCAGGCGGCTGGCGGCGCCGCAAGTACATATCACAATTAACTGTTCTGCAGCGGCAACGCGCACTGCACAACAAGGATTCAGGAGCACTAGATCAGTAATGAAATGTGGCCACCTATATTGAGAAACAAAAAATAATTCTATAAACAATAGTGATAGAGAAATGTTGTGATGTAAATTAAAATCGAGATACCAAATTGAAATTTAATAAAAACCCGTAGTTCGAATAGTCAAACTATATTTTACTTTTAATTTTTCTTTCTAAATTTTGTTATTATTTTTTAATAATTATAAATTTAAAAAATCCTTACCAATTATCTTGATACAAATGCTCCAGACTGCTTGAATTTAAAACGACTGCGGTACTCAACAACTCCATGGATTCTTTACACAATAAAATGTCTTCAACGTCCAATTCGATGGTTCTGGTTTGCTTGGCGGGATCACATAATGCGTGGAGCATTTCCGGCGACGAGTTTAAGGCGCTTAGATTATCGCTGCTTGCCGCCCACACCAACCGAACTAATGCCAGTGTGGTTGCCAAGTCTGGTAGTTCCCAGTTTAAAGCTTGACTGAACAACGCCTGCGCTTGACCCGAACTACCCGTTTCGGCGACCATAAGTTGAGCTAATCCCTGGGATAATTTAATGGATACTTGACGCAAGAGCTGAAAGAAGGGCACCATCACATAAATTAATGATTAAATAATTACACAAATATGTAAAAGGTGTGAGAATGTTTACGTTCATTTATGCGAAATTTGAAATGTGCTGTGAAATCAATACCCAAAGAATTTAAACTTATGCGGATGCATGACACTTTAAAATTTATTCAATAGCTCAACTCGCAATAAAGATGAAAAACTTACATAATCGGAATGTCCAGGTACGGATCTTAAGGCCTGTCTCAAATGCATCCCCGGCGTTGTGGTGCTTTCATTAAAGTTTCCGCTTTCTGGCGGGGTGTGGTCCTCACTTAGGGTTACCAAGACGTGTGCCACAGACGTCAAAATTAACTTGCACACTTTCAGAACTACCAAATACGCTGATCTTCTTGTGATATTGTCGGCGCTGGACATAAAATTGTTCTTGGTTAGCATTTCTAAAAACAAGTGGGCCTCCCCTGATGTTATGAAGGAATACTGAAAGTCGTAAGTTTTCTCGGAGAGCGTGTCCATCGCCGGCATTAGCATAGCGTACAAAACCTCCAAGTGATACAACACCTAAAAGAAAACAAGCTTACACTTATAAAACAATTCCAATGCACTTCACATAATTTACCTCGGCTGGGATGGCTCTGAAAAACATCACATCCATCGATATGTTTTGCTCACCGGGCGTAGCAAAAAGAATCCTCAGTTTTTCGATCGTTAGACTGTCACAAGGCAACATTTGCAGTAATGTGTGTGCACTATCCCTCAGTCCAGGAAACTCTAACTGACTTCCCAACGCCATTAGTTGACAAAAAAAATGAGCGTAGACGCGATTTTGAGACATCAAAACGCCCGGTAATAGGTTTTCCATATCCGTATTTGGAGCGTCATATAAATGTTGAGGAGAGGACGATGAACTATCTGAACTGCTGTCTTGTGACGACTCCACATTTGAGTTAACCTGAGTCACTTTTGCAGATACTATCTGCAGAATTACATATATAACTAACAGGTGATCATACTGGTAATCTACATTATCTTTTGAGTAATTTGCTTCACAAATTTTATATTTGCAATATTAAATTCGGTTAAGGCTTTAAGGGGAATGATATTACCCTATTTTCTTATAACCCTGATTAATAACTTACAGTCTTATCTCGCAGAGGTATCTGAGACAGTAATTTCCTGTCATCGGTAGTTTCCAGAGGTTCTCCATTTAAAAACAATTCTAACTTGCAATGGATGCTCGTTTTTAAACGTCTAAGAATAGCTCTTCTTAGAGACAACAAGGTATCATTTGTGTGGGTGTGAAATTCCATGTCTTCAACTTGTCTATTTATATTTGAAAACCTAACTATTAAAGCTAAATGCTTGCCGTAACACGCCCTGAAATGATTAAAAATAGTATGTAGAATCTAAGTAAAAATATATAATAATGATTTAAGTGTCCACAACAAGGCAATGCTGAAAATTTCAACAAAGAGTCGATTAATTAAATAGCCTCAACTTACCTGTGCAAGGGCAATATTTTCCGTTCGCCCATAAAGGCGTTATCACATTCACTTATGTACTCCTGCAGAACCTTCATGACTCTGCACATTTTCACAGCCTCAACACCAATCCTGTTTGGAATTTGCGAGTTGTCAAATTCTTTATCTGCCATCGATTTTTGCAAAATGGTCACTGTATCGTAATGAGCCCTAAGCCGGTCGTAACATTCTCCAATATATTGCGTGTGAATAGTCATTTGGTTTTGTAACAATTTCGTGCCTAAATTCGTACTAACTTCTTTAAGCAGTTCTATAGCTCTGGCAGCTATATCGTCCGGACAGAGCGTCACAACCTGAAACAATTTGATGTTACTGTTAAAATGTCTATTTCTCTTTGAGACCTTGTCACACTACAGTTTAACAAAATGCGTTCACGATGTACCTAGCTCGTCTCAATCCATAGGATTCTTTTTGTATTACGAACTAAAAAAATTTTATTGAGAATCATAATGAATTTGTTACACACAGTTAATTATCAAGGCTTTGACTACACATTTTTACATTCCCTACACTGTCTTCAAAAGCCTAAATGAATACATTTCCCAAAAATATATCTTTGCCTTCGATAGTCGGATCTAAATGTGTAGCTCAATATGATTTTTTTAAAACAGACATTGTTAAGATTTTATCCTACAACTTTTTATTTTGTATATTCTATCGATTCATTAAAACAAATATACAAAAATATTTGTATAGGGTCCCAGCCTCGACAAAGTGTACGAGCCATTGCTAAGAAAACAACTTATAATCTTAGAAGATAATGCCTTGTTAAAAATAAACTTGATAGTAGGCCGTATATTGTACGTATTTACCTTCCACAGATAATCGATACCAATCAAATCAGGATCGTCCGTCAAAACAGTCCTCCGCTTCAGTTTCAACTTCCCCTCCTTAACATTGACAGCTTTAAAGAACCGCTCGAAACATTTGATACCGCTTTCCGTGAGCAGAACCGGATCTAACTGTAGAATGTTGTTCTCGAAAAAGTCCTTGTTGATTCCCGGATCGAGGTCGGGTTCGTCACCCATCAACTTCGAAAACCAACGGAAACATGCCTCCCTGTCCGATTGAAAAACAGCGTTGTCCGCCAAACACTGCCAGATTTGTTTAGCTTGATCAGCGCAGAGCCATAGCTGGCCATCTTTTAAAAGAAATCTGAAATAAAATGTAATGATTTGTAAAAGGAAACACTTACCCACTGAACAGCTCACCTGAGGAAATTGAGTCTTTCTAGCACCTGCAAGTTATGGCAGTACCTCCCATCTGGCATGTAAGTTTCCGGTGTCAAATCGGACCTTTCCGCATAAATTGTCTTCAAATGGTCCATGTAAGTAGTCAGACTGTTGGTGACTAAGATAACTAAAGAATGTTGATTTTGCAGTCTTTCGATTATCTCTTGCCGATAGTAAATATGAGGAGTGCGCTGAGGATGGCCCCCGTTCGTGTGTTGCTCGAAAAGAGTACAAATTTCTCGTATTTGCTTTAATGCTGGTAACACCCACAAATCACTAGATTTTAGTTCTTCCACGCACTTATCCAACCACATCTAAAAATGAATATAGAAATGAATAATCAATAAACATTTTTGTAAATACATAATATACATTTGAAAAAGATTGTCATAAGAATTGCTCTAATGGTTTTTAAAAAACGTCTAATGTATTGTTAAGTATGGGACACCTTGTATATATAATTATTTCTACAGCAGTAATTTTAACACATTTTTTCACCAAAGACAATGCATGCTCAAATTAGTGCTTCTTAACAATTTTCTTAAAATACATAAATTCTAAGAATTGTACAAAAATAATTTACACACCAGTGTAGCATTATAAGCAAACATTATCATTCTTACCATCTTCTGAGCATCCCTTTCCTGTGAGCAACTATAATCCAAAATTTTTACATGTGCAGCCAAGGCTTGATCCATAATTTCCGTGGTCACATCCTCGGCGTGTGCCAAATTCCAAAACAACGTTAGCACCTTATGGGCCATTACCCCGTCTTTGTCGTCCTCCGCAAGCCTCCTTAAAGTTTTACAAAATCGTAACATCGTATCACCTTCCAGTGGGTATGAATGTTGAACCTTATCAATTCAAGCAGACGTTCACGTTGCCTTTTCGAAGCCGAAGTCCAACTGTTTTGAAAGCACTCAAAGAGATGGTCTAGTTGATCGGCACTAAAGTCCCAAGCTAGTTTGGCTAACAAGTCGTGGACGTTTTTCACGATGGCTTCATGCTTGCCCACCTGAGCTGCCCACACGGCGTCTAAGTCGCTAAGACTGAGCGCTTTTTCTTTACTTAAAAACCTCAAAATCTTCTCCAGTTTCTCAACGTATTGGGGTTGATGAAGGGAGTCGCGAAGAACAATTTCTAAGACTTTGTTGTCATTAATCCATTTCTTTAAAAAAGAAATATTTATCAATCTAGTAAAAATTGTATTTTTAAAATGCCTTTAAAACTGTTACTTAGAATAACTTTTCTCAAATTGTTCACAGACACATTGTCCAAGATTATGTTGACCAGTTAATGCGCCCAATATGATAAAGCAGTATTCTTTAAATATGCAAATAAGCAAGGGGTACTTTAACTTTTTTTTTTATGTGGCCATAGCATTCACAAATATTTGTTGGTGTAAGATTGATTTATTGATACACGATTAATTCATAAAAAAAATTATTTTCTTAAAATTATAATATTTCTTTATTGCAATATTTGCAATTGATGTAGCGTTTTTTTTAACCTTTGTTACACCTCTTTTATGAACTACAGAAATTCTTCCCGCATGAACGTGCCTATTTATTCTTTAACGACCTCACAGAAGACGTAACAGAGTTCATATCGCAGCTGGTAACCGCATAGTTGTTTCGTTTTGATGGTCGACTGGAACGTATTCTAATAACAGTAGCAGGAGAAAACACTGAGGAAATTGGAGGTTTATTACATAACTCAATATTTAATGAGTTTTGTGTTTGATTTCAATTACTGTTGTGGCTAAAATGCTTTTCATTCAGATCTAATAAATTTTTAATTCGCTAGAAAGATAAGCCACTTACTGGGAATAGCCTTATATATTACTCTATATATATGTACATATATCAAATATATTGAGATCTTTCTCTCTTTTGAGTTGCTGAAACACCTAATACATTGAAACACCCCTTCTCCAACAAGAACTTTTGCATTAGAATTACATTTAGAAAATTTACTGCTCATGAGATAAATAAAAGAAAAAATGTATGTAATGGAAAAAGCTTCTTGAACTGCAGGTAAGAAATTGTTTTTTAAGCAAAATAAATCTATTTTATGCCTAAACAAATACTAAAATAAGCGCCGAAAACGCTGGCGTACTCTATTTTTACTTACAGCCATTTTCTCTGGAGTTAAGTATTCCTCTTCCTCCATACCATGATGACGATTAGGATAATAAGCCACACTTGATATTACTTTATTGATTTCATTCAGCGCATTCATTTTCCCATTGAAGCTTGATATCTGTAACTGCCTTAAAATCATGGTCAGCCTAAACCCTTCCAAAGTTCGTATCAACTCCTCTTGACTGTTTACTCGAGATGCCAAGTTCTTGGCTGATCTAATAGTTAATGAAATTATGTCACTTTTTTGCTCATTTTTAGCTTCTTTTTTTAGTTCTTCATCAGTTAATTTATCCAGGATACCTGGTACCATTTCCTGAAAACATCCACCTAATTAAGAAACAGTGATAGATATATATAGATACAGCAATAATCAATATCAGCCAATAGATAAAACAGAGGGTATTCCATAATCGCTGAATATTTGACGTTTTTTGAGGACTGTTAAGAGAATTTTTGTGAAACTTTGAACAAGAAAGTGAAACTACTCTATATTTGTAAAGTATTTGAAAGAGTGCTGTGTTGGCCTTTCCATAGTAAAGGTAACACAAACTCAATCATTTTAAATAGACCACCCTATATATCATAAAATTTTTGTGTTTTTCTCAAACTTTTGAGCATATTTTATGTAATATATTTTTTCTCTTTAAATCCGATTTTTATTACCCAAGATAAAGGCAAGTAGATTTCCAGATTTTCAAGATAATCTGGATATCTTTCCTTTCACATTTAATGTTACTGTAAGTTTAGTTGAGGATGGACAACTCCTAATGTCAATTAAACTAAACAACCTCTATTTATATAGATTTCTGATTGATTAGATACAGAATTCCTTCTTTTTTTTTGCTTTAAGTTGAGGAATCTTTAGCATTCATGCAAAACTAAGTACAATGAATATGAAGTAACTAACAAAACTGCAAAATGGAAATTTGCAAGTCAATTTGCTCTGTGGGTTTTGGGAAAGATTGGGGATTAATTGCATATTACAGGCAGGGAATCAAATTGAGCATAAATAGCCACTAAATAAGTTTTTTTTCCTTTATTCTCTATGTAGATTAATTCACATTCCAAAACCATATTTCACTTTTTTGTGAGAAATTATAGACAATAAAATTGTCTAATTTCTCTACTTCAACATAAATTGTGTTTAAGTGACACTCTCTGAGCAGGAAGAACTTCAAAACTGTGAAACAACATATGGGGTGTTCCACTTGAAAGAAACTGGATTTATAACCTTTCCTCTATAAAAATATGAAATTGTCAATCTCTAAAATTTTGGCAAATTGCCTCAAACATTTTTTGAGTCATTCTAGCCTTTTTTTAGTGTTCTAGATATAATAATATATCAGATGGCAATGATCACTTAATATCATCTGATATAAAATTTAGCACCAAAACCATCAACTGCAATTAATAAAATTTTGTTAAGTGGGGATCCAACAATCCAACATCCAACAACAGTTGAAAAGACAGAACTACATTTAGCACTTACCAATATTGGAAGTACATATTTGTGGATAGTATGTGGAGTCAGAAACTCATAGCACAGTCCGAAAGGTGTTAGCAATGCATTGACAACAGAGACATTTAAGTTCTTGCCACTCTGGAACCTCTCAAGAAGTTTCTGAAATCCTCCCAATTCCCCAAATTTATTTATCAAGTCAACAAGCCAACCCTTAGGGTTTCTGGGGTCAGGAGAAGGCCTTGCAAACAACTCTTCTTCACTCAAATTGCAACCTGGACCTGCCGACTCACTTTGCCTCAACGAATTAAAACTGTGAAATTTATTGTTGGGATTGAGAACCATCGCCAGCAACTCAAGAAGTGGAAACCAATCATGGGGCAATTTTGCTACACATAACTCAATTAACTTTAAACAATTACTATAAATGCAGACATGGATGTTGGATTTCCAGCTTGACACTGCATCATCTGTTAAGATCTTGGTAAAGGAAACTGTCAAGCCATCCCTAAAGAACCTCTGGCATGCTTCTGATTTGATGTCCAAGTTCTTTTTTGCCAATTCGATAGAGGCCTTTAATAAAATTTCTAATTCCTGATCTGGCAGCACTGGAACTACCCATCTCAAATTAGATATTTTGTCTTCTAAAGTAGCCAGTTTATCCTTTGGAAAATCAGGTTCTTCAACATCATCTTGGACCTCTTCGGTTGTCAAATTTGAAGGGCCAGCTATAGGGCTCTATTGAGAAATATACAGGTGAAAAAAATAAATAGATTTTAATAGAGGTTGAGATTACTTGTATTTCCTTGTTGTCTTCAACAATCTCTTGTCCTCGTGTTGCCACAGTCATTGTTTTGCTTTGGATTTGCACTAGACAAACATCTTAGATTTTGTATTCTATAAATAAAGAATGAAATAAGTAAGGCGTAGCTACACAGCGACAGTGCAGTGGAATAAATAATCCAGTATATCAAAAAAAGACCTAATGGAGTAAGGTCAAGTTTTAAAACCCAAATAAATGGGAGTGACATTTGGTAACTTATTTAGGGAGACTCATACCTGGAGCGCTTACCCTGGAAAACCCGTGAAACGGAGAAAGACGAGGACGGCCCACAATAAATAATACTTGACAAATTTACTTTAATACAAATTTTTAAACAGGTATACAACTCTAGGAAAAATCACCGGCACATACAAAATGGCGTCGTGAAAATAACGACTTGCTTTTGTCTTTAGAACGATTCTCGCGGATTGATACCACCACAACAGTCGGTGAAAAGTATGGAAAAAAGTTGTTCAACTCTTTTTAACAAATCTTTTATAATTGTTATATTGTTGACGTTCAGAATTATTTTTTCAGGCACGTCGTGATTTTGCAAATATCCTTGCCAACATTAAAAAAACGAATACCACCAGACCAACTAAAAGGGATTTTCGATTTTTGTATACTAGAGAATTTTCTTTCGAAATGTTGGTAGCAGTAAGATATTTTTTGTTCTAACTCTTGAAACAAGAAAATTAATTAATAATTGACAACGCCGCATGTAGAGCAGTTTCCATTATCGCTATGTGAACAAAATTAATGATAACACATTTAAGAATAAACAAAGTTTATTATAATCTTGTCAAAAATCGAAACTGTAGATTTTAAAATGAAATGAGAACACAAAGGTTGATCTCCAGAAAGATACACCCTGTATATATACTTGCTTCTTTGTGAACCACCGTTAGATCAAATATATATTTCAGCTTCGTTTGTGTAGATATGAAGGTGCTTCTATAAGAACCAATTGATTCATTATTTTGATTCGTTCTGTAGCAGATCACAAATGTGTCTGGAGATGTTCCTCTAAACCTGTAAATTATTCGCTCTACCTCAATAATAATAATATATGATTTGTATAGTAATTTTTTTTTTTATTTGAGGTCAAGTTAAAGAGGAATTAAGTATCATCAGGGATTAATTGGGGGTTTACAACCTATGCCCCGATATGACCCTGAGAAGACCCAAAATCCTTTCATGTAAAGATACCGAATACGCCCTAATACGTCATTTTAGTCTGTCTCAGAGAAAGTTGAGGTTATGTAAGGTGGAGTGTTGCGTCTAACAAGAGTGTTGTTTGAAGATGGCACAGTGAGGCCTTACAGTTGTAATTCCACGATTTATTTATAATTATTGTAGTTTCTGTGTCGCCGTTAATGAAACTATGAAACATGAAACAGAAGAGTGAAAGCTGAAATTATAATGGAAAGGAGCTGAAAGTGAATAGCTGGTAGTTTGTGATTTTACCAAAACCAGACTCCAAAATTCTACAATGTGTTATTCTTTATAACATATAAACAAAGCTACTCACTGCTGGTGTTGGCTAAGATACCAAATATCTATTTATCGTTCTTATAAAAACTTGGATTTTAAGTTAGGTGTCCATTTTCTCTGTGGAGAACTTAATCAAACCCATATCAGACTCTGTAGCTAAATCCATATATTGAAAATGTCGAAAATGAGTGAAAGCGATTTATATGGCACAAATTTCTCTATTGAATCAATGAAAGTTATTGCTGAAAGTATTGGACTGGGAAATGTGCAAGATGAAGCTGCCAAGGAACTGGCAGAAGATATATCCTTTCAGCTGAAACATATCATTCAAGATGCAGCAAAGTTTATGAACCATGCAAAACGAATTAAATTGTTACAGACAGACGTTGATTCTGCTTTAAAAGTTAGGAATATTGAGGTAGGTCTGTTGATCTACAGATCATAGAACATACAACTATTCTTGTCTTTTTCTAAAATTAAACCATTCTTTAATCTTGAAAATAGTTAGCCAATGGCCTAAATTCTTGGAGC
Source organism: Euwallacea fornicatus (assembly GCF_040115645.1). Classification (NCBI taxonomy): domain Eukaryota; kingdom Metazoa; phylum Arthropoda; class Insecta; order Coleoptera; family Curculionidae; genus Euwallacea; species Euwallacea fornicatus. Next base: position 2,048,309 of record NC_089556.1, read on the forward strand.
ACATAATAATACATTTATATACAAATATTGTGAAGTACTTTATTATGGCCCACATACCAAGTTGAATTTAAGATGCAGTTAATTTTGTATAATTAGCTATTTTCTTATCATCATGATTTCGCTTTTCTACAGCCCCAGTACGGCTTTCACTCTGCAGAACCTCTACCATTTCGTTTTGCTTCTGGTGGTGGACGTGAATTGCATTTTATTGAAGAAAAAGAAGTTGATTTGGGAGACTTGCTCACCAACTTAAATCCAAAAGCTCCTCTAGAGGCATCTCTTAGGTCTCATTGGCTCTGTATTGATGGCATCCAGCCAACAATACCTGAGAATCCACCTCCTGTGACTAAAAATGTTCAAAAGGTATCATATTTCTTTATAGTTCCAAAGTTATGGATTTGAGAAAGTATTTGTCCACAGTTAGAATCTGTAGATCCAATTAACAAGAAACCATTAAAAGAAACTTCTGGAAAACCAAGCACAGGCAAACAGAAGTTAAAAAATGTGGAAACTGTCCAAATCAAGCAACTGGCCACACACGAACTGTCTGTCGAGCAACAGTTATATTATAAGGAGATTACTGAGGCTTGTGTGGGGTCAGACGAAGCTAGAAGAGCTGTAAGTCAATTCTATTATTGCAATTTGTTTGCGGGAACCTAGCATAAAGTGTTCAATTGAAATTTAAAAACAAATACCCTGTATGTTTTTACTTATCTGAGTATAATTTATTAACCTAGGAAGCTCTACAAAGCTTATCATCTGACCCAGGACTGCATGAAATGTTACCGAGGATGTGCACGTTCATTATAGAGGGCGTGAGAGTCAACGTAGTCCAAAACAATCTGGCTCTCCTAATTTATTTAATGAGAATGGTGAAGGCTTTGCTTGACAATCAATCTTTATATCTCGAAAAATATGTGAGGTTTCATTCTAGGTATAATAACAAGTCCCCAATTTTATAATACGTTTCTAGTTGCATGAACTAATACCGTCGGTAACGACTTGCATTGTCTCCAAGCAGCTCTGCATGCGACCCGACTTGGACAATCACTGGGCATTAAGGGACTTCGCCTCTAGATTAATGTCCCAAATTTGTAAAAACTTTAACACCAGCACAAACAATATCCAAACGAGAATAACCAGGTTGTTCACCAACGCATTGCATCAGTCCGATAAAATTCCCTTATCTTCTCTTTATGGAGCATTGCAAGGATTGTCGGAATTGGGACCTGAAGTTACTCGAATTTTTGTTTTGCCCAAAATCAAGAATATCGGTGAGACCCCATCAAGAAGTGTCATGAATACATTTAGTTACTATTATGGGTTTATTATCCAGGTGCGCGAATTGAATCCCACCTTGAAGGTAATCTAATCTCAAACTCTGATAGGACCGCGTCGGGCCATATAAAACAGCTCCTTATAAAAATTGTCGCACCTGTTGTGAAAAGTGTGAGAAACCCACCAGATAATTTGGAAGAATACCGACAAGATTATGGCTATGTGGGGATCGCGTTTCATGCCGCCGTTGTGAAGGCGAGAACGCAACCCACTCCGGTCATGACGGTCGTCTCTACAAGCACGACCACCGGTACCATAACCACTGTTGGTCAAGCCGTTTCTCGTGGAGTGACTACTTCAACGACCATTTTACAACAGGTCAGTTTAATTTCACAATTTAATTTAAGTTAAAACAAAGATGTATAGGATGTGTCAAACTCGATCGTTTCGTAGAGTATCTCAGTTTTTATTGAAGTTAGAGAGCTCCGAATGTGCGGAATCGTGTACTCTATTTTTATAAAACGAAAATAGACGGTGATAGTAAAGGCGCAGTTATCTTAGTCTCGTAGCTACGGGGTGTTTTAACATCTTGTTTTTCTTTCTGAGTATCTCGTTATTAGGTAAATGAAATACAGGGGATCTCCAATTACTTCGAGTATCGACAACTTTTCTGTTTTTCTCCACTTTTGTTTCCTAAAAATCGAGCGGATAATTGCGAAACCTATTTGTTTCTAACTTTAATAATAACGGAGATACTTCTTAAGCCATTCAATTTGAGACACCCTGCACAAATATTAGAGTAATTCGACGGGTCGCGCTATTGTGATGAATCAGCAGCCGTCTCAGAGAGTTCAGCAAACTCCACAGCAAAAGGTTGTATTTAAGCCGCAAAGATCTCAATCCGCCGCCTCTCAGAATAGTCATTCTAACTCGCCTGCAACTACAGTAAGTATTAAATTTGCTAGATTTGTATAGTTACGGCAATGTTTTTTTTATTTCTAGGTCCTTAAATTAGTTTCGAGCGGTCAGACGCTTAATCAGCCCAAATTTATCCAGAGTCAGGCACAGAAGTTGCTGATAAAGTCAAATCAAGGCGGATTTTCCGTTCAAACGGCGGGGCTTCAGAATCATCAAGGCAACGTTGTTAAGTCGAATTTTATGAACCAACAACAACTGCAACATCTTCATCTGCAACCGCTTCACACGCAAATCGAAAATGGAATTGACGATTTTTCGGATCTTAGCTAAGTAGACCGTGCCGCACGTGTTATTTATATTTTTTGAGTTTTTTCATTCGTCATTTTATTAATATTGAAACTATTTGAACAAATTTAATAAAAATTGGCACATAGGGGCATATTCAGAATTAAACGGTGATAATCATGGTTATTGCTAGAGTTGTTAAATTTTTGAGAAATATTGTTTAAGTTATCTTTAATTTGGTGATTTTAGTTACTTAAATTAATGCGTTTCTCAAAAACTATTAGCATCGTCTATATTAACTTTTAAGTTCGGAATATCATTTTACCCTCAGGTTTTTCTCTTAACTACCAAATTTTAGTGGAATAGCAACAATAACTTCGGAGGGTATATTGAAACGTATAGATTAGAAACCAGCACATCTTTTATTAAGTTTGTCTTTGATTAAATAAATTCATAAAATAATTTTCTTTCATTAACTTTAGTCAAATAAGAGATCATGGGCAAATAGAAACATTAAACAATTATCTTCCATTAAGTTTCCGTTTTTCCTTTATGCATTTTTTAATAATCTGATCCAAATAATTCATTTATCTGCAAAAAAGCTTTTCGAAAATGGTACGTTTTTGATCTCAGATCTGTTAACATTAAAAAAAAAATTTTCAGGTTATTATCGTCCCCTTAAATATCTTCATGATGATATGTTACACCCGGTATATCATACCCGCGGCTCTCGACACAGTATCGCAATTAAGTTGATATTCTTCCATGTTTTTGGGTCTTAAATACTACAAAAACTAAAGCAATATTTCTTCGTTTTCAGTGTTTGTAGGTAAACCAGGCAGCTGTTAAAAACAGCTACTGTGAATTGAATTAGTTTATTACACATATATCCATACCCACCAGTCTCCGACTACCATGCATTATCTAATAGTTTGTAAAAAAAAGAGCTTTGTTGACCTTTTTAAGATTATCCTTTGGGTCATTTTGAGGTGCGTGACTAGTTTGAGTGAGAAGTATTAGAAGGAATGAACATAAACCACTAAATTTTTGTAATCAGCATAAAACGTAATAGTGACCGTTAAAAGAACTCGCAATAGATGGTGAAGCGTAAACGTAAGACGTTGATAACGCCATTTACTGTCTACCATCAAAAGTGTCAAAGTCAAACAAACGTTATTAAAAGATTTCACGGGAAGATAATAAAAATTGAAATTTTATGTTGTTGGTCTTTGGCCCAAATCATTATTTTAACAGTATTTTTCATGTTATTTAATCATTTGTATTATTACCGCAAAAAAAGCTTTTTAGAGGAACCCCGATTAAACATAATAAGTGTATAATGCATGTCTGTGGGATGAATTAATGACTACAGTTAACAATTGAATAGAAGATTTATTTTCTGCGAGAAATAGTTTAAGATTTGAATTTTTAGCGTTTATGCCAAAGTACATAGGGAGAATGAAAACGAAGTAAGTAATAAAATTATTAAATTTACAAACAAATCAGTTCTGCAATCATTCATTCCATGGGCTGTAGTTGGTGGTTATAGACCAGTAGAGCATTAGCAATCACATTGGGCATAAATAGCCACACAGTAAAGCAGACAATTGAAGGAATTGAGCAAAAAATTATATTTGGGTTTGAAATGTAAACCAATATCAACATGTGGAATAAATAAATGAATTAAAAAAATATTTTCCAAATTTTGCGTAGAGTAAATGTAAAATGTGAGTTCATAGATGCGCCTGTTACATCAGTGCCCTTATCCTAATTTAATTGCAACGATAGTTATCGTTCAATTTTTTCCATCTTTTCACTCCATATGTCGATTTTTTCCTTTTTTTTTAAATTTCAAAATTAATTTTTTATTATTTTTCAATACCTGCTTTATTTTGTAGCTACTTATGCTTAAGTTCATTCTCTATCTACCTATGATAATAATAACTTTTGCCAAACGCTAAAAATTTCAAACTTATACAGTTAACAATTTTATTTGACAGAACTAAATTAGACATTACACTTAACTCATTAGTATTAATAATTTTGCTGCAGTGGAATATTAACAGTGTCCAGTACTAACATCACTATTCAGTAGTACAATTTAAGTATTTTTCCTTAAATACCTGTTTAATAATAATTAGCTGTAATAATGGTTTTAAAAATCTAATCTACAGTAACAGCATAATATTAATTTCAATCATTGTCGTCCAAGATCAGTTAGTTATATTTTTTAATACCACAAATACCAGAATGTAAATGTGAAATGGCTCTTTAAAATTTATTTGGGTACTTGAGCAACTGATCATAACATGTTTAGGTTCACTATAAAACCGTATAATACCGGGTGTTTCTGCAAAGTAATTCAAAAATTTATACACCAATGAGGAACAGGAATTTAGAAAGTTCTATGAAGTTTAAATTGAAAATTTGAATTTATCACGTATGATTTATTTATCTTCAAAATTGACATAATCAGAATAATGATAAACGCACCACTCAACCTTAAAGTGACAAATAATTGTACAGAGTTTCAATTAGATTCATTTTTGTAGTTTTTGGTTTATGATATCCTCACATATAGTTTTTTATTACATTTTAAGAGGAGCTAAGTGCCGCCCTGTTCAAGAATTTTCCTGTGGCTGCGAACGCGCGTTTGCATTGATGATGTCTATCTTGAAAATATCAGACTTCAGACTGTTTAGTACAAAAGATCAGAAAGCTTTTGAAAACATATTTAACAGGCAGGGGGTACACTACGTTTCACTCACCTTGAAAACTTTTTTGCCTTGAGAATCTTTTTTTACCACCAAAATGTGAAATTTTTGGGGTTTTTAAGTTTAGCGCATCAAAATACCACAGCACTGGAGATTCAGAAAAAAAGGACGATTCGCCGGCAAAGTGCCTCCAGTAAGCGTATTAAAGATAACACTCACACACGCAATTTATTACGAACACTTTTTATCTAAAAGATTATTTGTAATAAATTTAGAGGGAAAGTACTTTGGCAAAACACTCGGTTTATGTACAGTTTTTCTATTAAAATCAGTGAATCAATGAGTGCACATTGCGTTGCCATTAATAAATTATTAATATTATATGCCATATATGTATAAATAATTCATTGCAAATGCCATTAATATTTCCTTTTCATATCTTGTTATACGCAAAATCATCACTTTCCCTATGATCATTCACTATTTTTATTACAGGGATCGTAAATAAATAATAGATTTGTGATTTAACAACTTAAAGGAATTTATTATCTAAAAGAAATCTTAATTTTTTGATATTTTGTACAAAGTGGCGGAAGCTTTCAATTGAAAGTATTTCAAAATATATTTTTTGTTAGTTTTCTCTACAACAAAGACATATTATCATTGATGGTATTTGGAGTTCCAATATATTGATAACAAATCCCATTTTTTAATAGGAACCAGGCGATTTTATTTCATATTACAACAGCACTTTTTATTCCTGAAAGGTCAATGTATGCTAGAAATGTTTATGTGCTAATCAAATATCATTAGTATTTTTTTGGTGGCGTTTTGTACATAAAAAAATCGATTGGAGTCACATTAAGAGAGCATGGCGGCCAACTCACAAAGAAAAATGCACATGGATACATTAGCTTTAAGGAATAAAAAGCGATTTCGAAATTTAAAGCAAAAAATACTAAGTTCTATACTTAGAAAAATCTTGAGCGCGGAATATCTCCCTTTCAGATAGTAACGATCTTGAATCGTCGAGAGGAAGCCACTAACAAAAAGAAGTATTAAACTTGTTTTTGATTAGACTGATAGATTTAACCAAGTTTAATTTTTTTATAAAACCTCTGAAACCAATTACAATTTGACAACGCTATTTACGGTATATTAAACGTCCACAAAAAGGCAACTCACCATTTCGAAAATTTCAATAATGAAAAGATGTGGAAAAAACACGTATTATATAAAATTTTATCAAAATTACATTTAGCTTTTTTCTCTGCAATTTACAATTTATCTGAATGTATTTAACAGAGGGCTCGATAACAAATCGAGGATATGTTCTTTTTTCAGTATCACCCTCAAAGTATTTTCGATTCTTATTGGTTGTTTCCTCTATTTAACCCTCAGGTTTGTTTCGAATAACTTATAAAAACTAGTTATTACGAATTGCACATCATATCATTAAATTTTTGAGTCTTTTGGAACGAAATACTTAAAGTAGTTCAGTTTTCTAGGAAACCGCCATTAAAACAAAGGTAACATGGTACTTATTGTCCTAATAATCAATAATAGCTATATTAAGAAAGTGACGATTACAAATAAAACCATAATATACCGTTTAAAAGATCATTTAATAAATTAGTAACAGTCGTTAAATCACAAACCTCTCTAATACCTTTCTTCATTTGTGACACCTCTGAATAATTAAAAATAAACTATGCAGTTATAGTATAATATATACACATTTAAAAAAATACAATAGCAAGAAAAAATTACCATAAGAAATTCTAGGTATACAATATATATGCATGTATATATATATATATATATATACACACACACACACACACACACATATATATTTATGTATATGTATATATATATGTATATATATATATATATATATATATATATATACACATTTATATACATTTATATATACATACAACAATCCTGACTTGGACTTGGCAATGATTTATAAAATAAATTAACAAAATATTTATCAAGGTCTCGAAGAACATACTTACGCTAGCGTAAGGTTAATAATCAATTTTAACTACTGAAGGATTGCGATTAACTTACGGATTTAATATTACAATGTACCCCCGTTCTCCCAGATATTACTTTTAAAGTTTTTGATAAACCCAAACGATGCAATTTTACAATAACAATGAAGAAAAATAGACTTGTATCGTTCGTAAAGCGTGTTTCAATCAGTATATCATTAAATCCGTAATGATTTATGATTCAGTTTTAATTGAAGGTGCTCCGTATAAGCTTAATAGACACGAAAATATTGTCATGTTAACTGTGTGTAGAGAAACAAAGTGGATTGAAGAAACCCATTAATTTTCCGAACAAGTTAGAACTGAAGAGTTTCTTGTTGAAACTAATCCCTGCATGCGGGAAATAGGATATAAGTGAAAGTTCCACGAGTTCATCACTTAATTTAGTCGATCCAGAACCCCTTTCAATTTATGTTCGGATATGGATGGCACTAGTTTTTGCACCAACTCTGAAATAAACATGTTGCTGATGCCCGGACTCGTTCTTTCGGCTATGTCAAATGCAGTTTTAAGTTCTTCTATCGCATCGCTCGATTTATGGAAACTTTCAGAGTTTCTCCCTGTGAATTTCGAAGCTAAGACTTGAGTTTTTTCTTTTACTTCGAACTTACCATTATAATGGTGTCTGCTTTGTAGATCTATTATTACTGGAGAAATGAAGCTCGTGAAAGACGAAGAGCTAAAGTCGCTTTTGCTTTGTCCACTTGAGGTCGATTTTCGATTAGACTTTTTACTTTCTAAAAGAGAGAAAAAATGTTGAGACGTTTATGTTTTTAGGTGAGTAATAGGTACATAAAAATAATATTGTAATGGTTTTGCCGACCACGTTAGTTGGGGACCCACTGGTCTGGGGGAAGCTGGCGGAAAAATAGTTTTGATTGAAAGAAGTGGATTTTTAATAACTAAATCGAACGGTCGCAACATTATACTTTAGTCTATCATAATGAAGAAGTTGTCACTGCTTACCTACGAGGGCACTTTCCCCCCGAAGCGGACTTGAATCCTTGGAAGAGGCCTGGGGCATCGATTTCTCCCTTTCTTTGTCTCGGTCTCTGTCACTCCGATGGTGGGCATCTTTGTCGTTTCGTTCTTTCCGAATTTCAGTTGATGGTGGAGATGTCGACTGAATAACTGGTTGTATGCTCTTTTCCAGCGGATAGTGGTTCTGATTGGGATTTTTTGGGGGCGAACGCGCAATCGCCGGGCGCATGCCGTTCTGGTAGTTCGTATTCTTCTGATTCGAGGTTGTGACATCTTCGGACTGTACTTTCATGTTGTTGCCCTTGACGGTCATTACCCAATCCATCGACTCGATGTCACCGTCTTGCCTGGGTTCCTCTCTGAAATAAATATGTTTTATGTATTTTTTCGACAAGCGTACGATAAAACGGCTTCGCCGCACGCGTTTGCTGCGTAAGTTGAAAATATTTCACAGTACCCAATCAACTGTGTAAAGTTTTATTACACAAAAAAAAACTGCAAAATGCACCATTTACACAAATCAGTTTTTTCGCATTTTTTTAATTTATTAACCAGTGCCACATTAATTATTTGTACATACACCCGGTGAGTATATCATCAAAATACTCAACTGAAAGAAGGAAAGAGTTCTACTTACGAGTCTGAAGATTCAGATTCCGTCTCGCTACCTTCATTCCTCGTACATTTCCATTTTTTATACCTATCAATTAGATCTATTAAATACGCATTTTTCTTAGCTTTCCTAATGAACGGATGTTTGAACAATTCTTTGGCTGTCGGCCTCTGCAAATACCGCAAATTTTAGCAACAAACCCTTGTCGCTACCTTCGCGTCAACTTACATTTTCCGGGTCCTTATTCAAACACGATTCCACGAAGTCCTTAAATTGCTTGCTATAGCTGCCTATTAGCTGGGGAGGGTTATTTTTTGGTATAAGGAACAGCACCCGCATCGGGTGCAGTTCGGAATTCGGGGGTTCCCCCTTTGCCAGCTCGATTGCCGTGATGCCCAGAGACCAAATGTCCGCTTTGGAGTCATATGCTGATTGTTTTATTACTTCAGGCGCCATCCAGAATGGCGTTCCTGGAAACGATTTTCGATAGAGGAAAATTCGAATAAATTCGATTGCACAGTTTGTCGTTATTTCGTTAAACAAATTAAATTTTTTTTTTAAGTTCAATTGATTCTTTCAACAACGAAGCATGTAATTACCTACAGTGTGACCCAAATTGGTTCTACATGAGTGGGAATCTTCGTGACCCTAAAGAATACAGAGTGGGAAATGGGGAGAATTTTATAAGAAACTCGTACCTGCTTTAAAAATTGTTTTAGGTCTTACGGTTTTATGGGACAAATAAAGCTTTTGGGGAATTTTATCCCCGGAAGGAAAGAATAACCGATGTGACAAAAAAAGCGGTTAAGTGTCTACTATTGCAAAAGAGTTTTTGGTACCCACATGCCCTGCAATAAGTACTAGCAACTCGGCACGGTCAGGAGGACAGAATCAGGTAAATCCTTGTTGAGAAAGGTGGAAAATCATGGAGTCTCTTGAGAGTCTTACTACCGTGATTAAAGATGTAAAATTGTTCCGATGGTGAGGAGGAAAACTGGGACCGGAGGTTTCATCTGCTGAATCTAAGCTCTCTGACCTACGAATCAGTCGAAAGTACGACCAGGACGTGCGACAATCTCACGGGTGACTCTCCACCCTAAACCAGTTAAGGACGATAACGACTGTCCTGGTAACTGCGAACCAGCAAAAGATGTAGGGGCTCTATCAGAGTGTACTCATTGTGTTCAGTTCCTGCAAACGAATCTACGTCCCCCAAAGTCGCTTCGCACGTGCTTGGCAAGCAGTTCAATAAGCGCATTGACATTGCACACAACAAAGTTCCACACAAGTAGAATCGATTTGGAACAATTTTTTTTTAGATGATAATTTCGATCTCAAAAGTGTCACCATTGCTGATACCGTCTAGAGTGGCAAAACTGATTACATATTATAAGCTTATGGATCAATGCATGAATAAGAATCCTCATCAGGTAGCAATGATGTTGAAATGTGCACGGATATTTACAATTTAAGGGTCAAAAGAATAATAGGACAGGCTTCTCGCTGTGATGCGAGAACAAAAGCACATGTAGACGTCGATCTTGAAATGCTCACCCACAAATGTGTTTCTCTTGCTAGTCGTGTTGGTCAACTGTCCAGCCACCCCGAAATCAGCTAGCTTGACATCGCCCATTTCGCTCAGCAGGACGTTTGCTGCCTTAATGTCGCGGTGTAATTTCCGTTCGCTATGCAGATAATCTAGTCCTTTGAGGACCTCTCGCAGTATTATGGCAATGTGCATTTCTTCGAAATTACCGGCTTTCATCAGGTCCAGGGCGGAGCCTCCTCCGAGATATTCCATGATGATCCATAGTTTTGTTCCCTAATTGAAGAATATTACCTTGAGAAAGTACTAAATTAACTATCAGCATTTCGAGTGAGTCATCCGTAACGTTCCCGACAATTAGGTGGATTTTAATGTGAATTTTTCCTATGATTATTTTTTTTACAAAAATAACTTATGTTTTTGGATTTTCAAACGCATCACATTTTTCCTGGAATTCTATCAAAGTTTTTAAAATGTCAAATCTTTTCTTCGCTTTCGAAAAATTAATTTTTCATCGAGAAGGTTTAATCATTGCAACTTCTGTTCCCAAAAACCGTTCGTTTGGAAAAAAAACATTATTTCGTCAAATAGCACAGATAGTCGACGGTGCATTGGGGGAAAAATCGTAATTTTACATTACTGTCAATAAGATTTGCTCAGCAACTGTCAATTTAAATGACAAGTCGCCACTGTCACTAAACAATTGTTTTTAGAGATGAAACTGACAATCATTGCCTACTCGATCCAAAAATTAATTTTTTTCATACAATTTGGGTAAGTTTTCCTCGATGGATTTCAAAATTTTGAAAATTGCAAAACACAAAGTATTGTTGCTTTCGAATTATTGTTGGGAGACTAAAAATGGCCCCGTTACGGAAAAATACAATTCCTCCCCTTTTTTGGTTTAGTACCACAAAAGACTGAACACAGAGCGTTGCTGGTGTTACCAGGTATACATAGGTGTATCTTTTTATAGACAATAAGAATTTTAATTACTTTATTACAACGCAATTACACCACTAAGTCAAATATTTAACAAATGACTAGAAGAGTAAAACATGTGTACTTATTCTGCGGGTGTGTTTACTTTGAGCAAAGTTTGTAAATGTATGTAAGCACACACATATATCCAACATTATCACCAAAGTGAATAAATTACCTGCATTTAAATGTGTATAAGGTGCGCGACTTACGAGCTCCACCATTAGGATCTTGGTTATCTTAAAAGATATGAGGTCTATTAAGTTGGGACAAAGCTGTGCAATTTAAAGCCTTATAGGAATACACCTTGAAAGTGTTGCTATTATGTGGCTAATATCTGTGAAGAATTAAAAATGTATGTGCTCGTTTTTTTGCTCACGATCTCAAAAGGTATTCGGATATTACTGAAGCATTCTTAAGATCGCTTTTCGAGTGTGTTTAACAGCATTGTTAGTTTTTACTTCACAGCACAGCAATTTTTTACTACTTTTTTTACACATATCACGCTTAATTGTCGCATGTACCTTGAAAAGATAGGCGGCAGCGTAAAAGCCATTTCGGAATAGCTCAAACTGTTCGGAAATTTCGACTTTCGAATAATTATATTTTCACTGACTAATTATCAATTTTATAAAAATTTATACGTCGGGAATCGTTTCGTAATGAATCCCGCATGTTGGATTCGAGCCTACGTTTTATTTCCTGCAATTATTTCGTCAGTCTGCGAAGGACGCCTCTGGTTTTACGTTAAATTAAATTGTTAAATGTTATACGGATAGAAAGCACGTAATTTTGTTAATATGAAAAAACTAATTGGTGAACTCCAATGTTTTTTTTTTTTTGGTAATTACCCCTCTATTAATATTTCGAACTATCGCTTACTGCAATACTGCAGTGCCGCTCCTGATTTGCACTCGAAAAAGATGCCAATTTTTTACTTATAGAGAGGTCGGAGAAGGTCGCTGTTACCTTGCCAAAAATCGTTGGCCTAGTCGAAGCTTTTAAGCTCAAATTATTACTCAAAGTCGATTATTGTATTTTCAACATTTTACTTAGTACCTGTGTGACATTCCTCCCACGAAACCTATGATTTTCACGTGATTGAAATAATAATTTCTTTAGTTGCGGAGATCTCCTAATTCAAAAGAAGAAAAGACATCGGCGCACGTCAAGTTTTCTTAGCCATAGTAATTACCTAAAAATAGATCTCTCGTCATTCGTAATTTTTTTATTCACTATTTTTAGTATCAGTGAAAAATTGTACCCAGGATGCCTCTTGTCTGTGCAGAATATAAAGTTTTTTGCTTCATTTATTATTCAAATTTGTTCGTTTACTTTCAACGTTTTACTTATTGTTCACGTTTCCTCCCAGGGCGCTTCTAGTTTTCATATGATGAATATGATCATTTTTGCAATAACTCTCACCAGAGAAACAATTTTATGAGCAAAAAAAAACAAACAAAAACAACAATACTTTAGTATACACCCAACTAAGCTGTAGGCTCTATATTGCCAATTCTAGCAATCCAGATACCACATTCTGTTACGAAGCAAAGAGATGATTACCTTAAGGTATGACCCGTAATACTTTGTAACGTAAAGGCTGTCGCACTGCGAGAGCACCATGATTTCCTGCTGGATGTCCTCGATCTCATCTTCTGCTTCTTCCAAGTCTATAATTTTAATCGCCACGACTTGTGTGGTTCGGTTGTCGATTCCCTTGAACACTTCACCAAAAGATCCTTTGCCGATACGTTCCTGTTTCGTAAATATTAGTTCTGGATCGACCTTCTGGAAAAGAAAATTAACTGAAGGAAAATTCACTGCCGTCTATTATTTTGTTTTAACGAGAGAAGGTGACGAAAATGCCTTGATAACGTATAAACCACCTTAGGGGGCAACTTCAAACAGTTAAACAGTAATAATAACCTTTTGAAATTGAAATTATTATTAATGTATTGTTTCGCCTAGTGGATGAGTACATAGTAATTATTACATATTTTCAATACTCATTGACAATAATCTGAACTGTTTATGGTCCCAGTTATGACTAATGCCTAAATTAGCATTAGCGATAACGCTTTTATCGCATCTTCAAATATAGCCTCAATAAAAGATAGTTCTCAGAGAGGTAGTAAATATATCATTCTTTGAAAGAAAAGTATTCTCGGGGCTAACATGATTAATTGCGGATATTTCATATTTTTAAAGCTACTGATAGTTGCTTAATCCTGGCTAGAGCTGTGACGCGATGCAAGAAAGCGATAAGGTTAAGAATGGTATCAACGTTCTAATTTCTAAGTCTCGTGGCAAAGGGAAAGAAAATTTTTGGTAGAAAATATTGTTTACCTTAAGGTGCGCTATATCAAAAACAACCATGGTTTCACTTCCAGCACGGTCTCACTCACATCGACGATCTATCATGACAAACGCAGATTTTACAAAGTTATCTGCTAAGCAGATTAAATTATCGATATAATGTATGTATCTTATCTATAATAATAACCGTGTTGAGAGTTCCTACGTTCTCAAACTAAAACACGCAGGAATGGGAAACTCGTGAGTTCTTGAAATCGGGATGATTATTCAGTATATGATCGCCATAAATTTCGTTTGAGCAAGAAAATCTTCGATTATTTAGATTAGCAGTAATTGAAGGAAATACGTTGTAGAGAGTGGGTTTTTGCCAACCTCCTGCATACGGTCTAAATAATAATGAGCCATTATACACTCTTGTGGCGCTAACTATCCGCCATTGTCAGCTAACACGATCGTTTCGACAAAGCTTTCATAAAATAACATACATTGCGAGTTCTAAACCGAAAGTTCAAGCTGTAACTAATTTTGTACGAAATATCAAATTCTTTTAAAGACTAGCTAAACTGGAGACTCTCTAGAGCTTAAAATAATGAAGGCAATCAAGAATTTGTTTGCGGTTTCGCGATTAAAGTGGTCCGTCCAAGCGTCACCGTAACGAAAAACTCGAGTACTTAATAGAATGTAAAGTAAAAGTCTTCAGAATATGTACCGTGAAAATTGCTTTTTCACATAAAACATTTTTTCCTTTTGAAATTAGCAAAATTGTGTGGCGAGTCAAACGATCTGACGGAGGCCAAATTGCTGACGCCTTGGCGAAGGACAATCGCGAGCGGCGCATCCGCCAAAATCGCATTGTTCAAAATTACGACATCTAATTTGTTAAAACTAAACGCGTTTCGAGCTAAATAAACTTGACGAATCAGCAAACGATGCTGATAAGATATGTACCAATGCGGTGTATTTTAATAGATAAAGGAAAACTTATAAGTTGGGAATTTCAGATTTAAAAATTAATCCCGTGCCATAAATCCGTTTTGACTTTTCCACATTTTTAAAAAAGAAACTTACGGAAGCAAATCCCCTGCCCACCTCTCTCCCATTGAGAGGCGGCGAATGACCGTTCCTCTCCGGAGGGAAAATGTTAACATTACTCGGTGCCGCCCACGAAGCGGGTCGCTGGTTCCACTTTTTGTTTTCTCCCAAGAAGCCACCACCGCCACCCAAGTTCAGCTGATCCAGAGTGGACGGGTGTCTGGCAATGGCGGCGCTTTTTTGTTGATGCTGATTCGAACCCCACATAACGTCCGTCGGAAACAAGTCACTGGATGTGTGCACGCCACTGGAATCCGGAACCCAGTTCTTCGTCCATCATCGAACCACTTTCACCTTTAACTATGGTAAATAACACCGTGTGTAATCGGACGACATTAGGTGAACTCAGTCACTACACTGGAGCTTCTCTTCGATTGGAAAATTCTTCGAAATCGTATTCAAGCCCACTTGGCGATGAAGTTACGTAAGTTGATAACTGGTGCATGCGTTAGTTACTATAATAGAATAGGCTGGACTGTTATCAAGAACAATAGGTACTAGCGGGTCTGTTTATTAGCCCCCTACTCAGATAAGGAGGTTTTGTTATGCTGCGGTGGTCCCTGACTTGTGTGTACGCAGGCTGTACCTGGTATGATTTATTACCGGTACTCTACATACGTTTATTATTGCTGAAGCAACTTGATAGCGCACCGCATTAAGCGACATGATAATATTAATAAGATAGGAAAAAATAACTCACAGCGAATAGTATACGTAACGTGTGTGTTGGAGGGGCTTATACAGGATGTTTCAGTTTCAATTTGCCTCCTTTCAGGCGGTTGGAGAAATCGCAAAACAGGGCGGCTTGTGAAACTTCGTCGCCCCGTACATCGAAAATGGTGCGTTTTTGACCGCGGGCCCACAGGATTTTTTTATTATTTTGCAGGGCGCTACCGCTCCTGGCAATATCTCCATGACGATGTGTTATACCCTGTATGCGGACAGTCAAAATTTCATTTTTGAGTGTTATTTTTCAGATATAACTCGCTAATCTGTCGGTTTATCAGAACCCGATTAAGACTATAGCTAAGGGAATTAAACGCTTAGGAGCGTTCAAGCTTTTAAGACTCGGAAGATTTAAATAGTATTCGTATTAACAGTACATGTGTATTAATGGCACAAAAATTTTATGACGACTTTTGAGCACTGAAAAGTGTCGAAAACTATTGATTATTATTATCGATGACGAAGAGATCCATAGAATTGGTAAAGTGTAAAAACCTAAGTGCTGTTGAAATGATTACGTATTATGTTAACGGTCCCATTATGGCTACATATTACACGCAGTGTGTAACAGATAAGGATGCACTTTACGGTAATATCAATGTTTTTCAATTAGAAAATCGAGGTATCATAAAACAACTCGTAAACAAGAATAACCAAAGGTGATGAAAATCTGACCCTAGCTACCGGTCCTAACGTGCTCCCCGAAAGTGCCAGCGTTCACCATGTTTCCTCTCAAGGTTCGGTAAATGATCGAAATTGGATTGGAAAATCGGGCGCGAAAATCAACCTTGTCGGTTTGGTCTGAATCTGTGCGTAAAGTGATGGTGCTGCAGATTATCGGTTCTTCAAGTGGTTCACGATGCGGGACGTATGAACCAATAAAAACGCCGAAATGGAGAATTAACCGCAGAACAAGCGGTAAAACCCACCATTGACCAACGTCGCCTTTCAGTGTCGAGATCTAGATGTTAGTTGTTACTTTTTCCACGTTCAGCTAACTGTGCCGTTGACATGACAAAATCACTAATTAATGGAGTTATCGTCCGTTACATACGCATTCCACCGTTTTAATCGTCATTGATAAAGGTGTCCGAGGTAACGGTTCGCTCATCGAGAAGTGGAGGACGTTGTCCATCAGGTTGGCCACGTCGCTGTTATCTTAAGTCTAAGTGGCCGCTTATCAGATCTGCAGCGAGAACTATCGACTAATTTTAGGACAATACGCACGGATGAAGAAACCACCGGTGATTTCTTCTGGTTCAGATTGCACGAATGCTCACTGATCTAAACTTGCCCCCGAGTCATAACCGGCGGAGAATTTCATGGACCAAATCAGACGTGTTATTTGCAATTTGTTGACGATATCGACGGATACTTTACTCCCATAAAATCATCGTCGAAGTATGCATCTGTTACCATCAAATTCATTTCACATGACCAGTAAAACATACGGAGTGTTCTGTCGAACAAGAAAATCTTGTTAGTTTTTAAATGTGTCCGGTTTTAAAATTAGGTCCATTTCCTGAGCAAACTAGAAAGAAAAGCTCGCGTAATATGCTACGACTATGCAAAGCAGCCAATAAATAAACGCTTCGATCTAATTGAACACCCTTAGTATGCACACGTGTGATTGGTACGGCGTTCTTCTATGTACTTTCCTATACCATCTGGTGGCTGACCGCATCTAAATAAGCAAGATAACACGCCTAATAGATAGCCGTTCTAAGTAGAAAGAGATTTCTGTTGTAAAATGAGATAATGATCATTATTCTGTTCCATGTGAGGCTGCCATGTGAATATTCATTGCAATTGAAGTTTATTCAGTGGTGCATTTTCGGCTTTGGCCGTGTTCAGATTTATTTTCGTCAGCGCGCGCTCCATTCGAAACAAGAACCTGTTGGTCCGCTTTTAAATTCGATTTGAACATTTCGGAGGTTTTAGGACAAAACATTTCATACATACGCGCTGACGTTCCCGACATGCTAGAATTCCGGATTTTCCACTTAGTTGACATGGCAAAAGAGAAAACCCACATGAAAATTTCAAAACTTCGCCTGGTATTCGTCGTGATATACGCCAATGCATAATGTCAGGGCTCTGTTGCGTAACGATTCTTTGCTTAATAAAGGAACATATAAAAAGACTGCAAATTGCAACACTCCTCCGAACGGTTTGTCTGTGCCATTGTTCTTGAACGTATTTATGTAAATCCCCGTTCCTGGGAAACGAGAGTTAGATTACAAGAGAATAGGTGCGTTTTACGTTTACAGGACGATCGAAAGTTCTATCCAGACCTAAGTGAACCACCATTCTTCAAGTGTTTTCTAGAACCTTTATCCTTCCCTAACCTGATACTTTTGTTTACTTTTCCTCGTCCTTGCGTTAAATTATCAGCTAAAGTAATTATTGCGACTAATTTGAGGAAGCCTGTTTGCTGTGATGCCGATAATGCGGCAGATTAAAGCTTTTACTGCTGGAAAACATAATTAGCGATGAAGCAACTCGTTAATGTATCGGTGATTGGTTAATTTTTCGATCGAGCTTAATGTAAGGTCTCAGCGTGCAAAGAAACTCCAAAGAAGAGGACGGTGCATCTAAATCAGGTTTTGAGGAACGAGTACTGCCATCCATGAAGGCGAAAGGATCGAAGTGAGCGAAATAGGCAAATTCAACGAACCAGACAGCCGAAGTCAGATACGTGAACATATATGCGCTGTTCCAACTTATTAGCAATCGGGCGGAGCCACGGAATTCAATTGTTTTGTCCTTGTGTGACGGTCGGCGACAGCAGCCGAATTTGACATGAGAGCGAGGTTAGAAATCCACAACGATCGTCAAATTTAGGCACGCATGTGCGTGCTAAGTGTCTAATCTCCCTATACCGGAGATTGACACATGACGGTAACGTTTAACATTTTTTGGCTCACCATGTATTTATAGAATCGACGTAATAACTTTCGTTTTCGTTTAACTTTATATAATAAATGCACGTTGTAGGAGTACGAACACCAGTAAAGTTCGCATTCTAACACCAGCTATGTCTTAGATTTTTGACTCGTATGAGTTGGGAATCGTGGTAGTTCAGCTCATTGAGCTATCAGTCATCCGACTTTCCTACCTAATGAAACATCTAAATTTTGAACTATTAACCCATTAAACCCATCTAGCTGATCCAAGCAATTTGTAAGATTAATCACTCGGAACCTTATGGAGATAAGTGGGAACCTTTTATTTACGTTACCTTTGTTTATAACAATCCATCCATATTTGGGTCAAGTTAGTCATCGACCAGAAAGTTATTTATGGCTGGAATTTAGTTCGAACAACCTGTGACTATTGAAAAAAGCAATATATTAAGTCTTATTGCAATTGTGTAACACGATGTGGCTGTTTCCATTAATATTTATGAAACTAAATTTTTTTCCGGGCGCAAGCGAAATTGTCTTGTTGTTGTGCCAAAACGCACTTAATTAAGTAGTTTTTAAGAATTACCAAGAGAGAATTGTGGGAACGTGAAAATTGCATAACATGGAGACCGCTTTCATGTATGTGATATTCTCCAAAATGTCGCAGGGGCCCAATAAACACCGTCGCTCTCCGATTTCCCCCTCAACTAACGTGCGTTCTTTTCTTCCCGACACTTCCATTAAAGTCCAGAATCAGCCATATTTAACGAAACTATGCATAACATTATTGTAGATATAACACATGAACACTCCTACAATCCGAATTCCTTTCTACTCCGGTAACAGCCCGCACTTATAATTATTATTCACAAAAAGTCGCAATCTATAACGAAGTGTTTGTGCGGTCGTGCTCAAGTGAAGAACCCTTCAAGATAGGAACCTGTTTGGTACCTATCAACACTGAAAATTGAGAGAACCGAAGCGAGTATTCGACGCGAAATTAAAAGATCAATCGCACGAGTCCGCGAACGACGACTACCAGTGGAAACTTTCGAATAAAAGCGTTGTGTGGTGCGCGAACATGCCACGGTGGTACCCGTTCAGAGGTGTGTACTCGAGGGCGGGTACCGAAGCGGTAATGCGTCGGATTTGAATAGTAATGCTCGACAGGACAATATTTTCCATTGTTTTCGAGTTACGGTACTGCAGATGCGACTGAAACCCAAATCATCGCGTGAAACTGGGGAGACAAAACACACATACAATTAACAACACTGACAACAACTCGCAACAATACTCCCGTGGAAAGCGTGTTGCTGCGACGCGTCGCTGTCAAAATTTCATATCTAGAAAGGGTAGCTGAAGCTACGATTCTCTCTCTAGGGATGAAAACGACGATTTGGGCTGCAGTGAAGCACGATCTCTGCCTTTTGCGGTCGTCGAAAATGTTTGCTCTCGCCTTACTATATACAGGGTGTCCCACAAGTGTTTCATTATATTTCAGTGGGTAATAGTACATTGAAAAATAATATGACTCCCTATATAAACCATATTCCAATAATGCTTCATTAAGAAGATACAGGGTGTTAAACTTAAAACACACCTG
The DNA here is from genome assembly GCF_040115645.1 of Euwallacea fornicatus. Lineage (NCBI taxonomy): Eukaryota > Metazoa > Arthropoda > Insecta > Coleoptera > Curculionidae > Euwallacea > Euwallacea fornicatus. The sequence goes on from NC_089556.1 coordinate 2,068,334, forward strand.
GAATATTTCAACGTATCAGAGTATCAATGAACAGGCGAGCTCAATTATGTATTGAACAAAATGGCCACCAATTTGAACAATTTCTATAATGTTATAGCAAATAAATAATATTTAAAACAAACTTAATATTATTAAAACCATTTAGAGAATATCGTGCATATACACGGTATTCGATTTTTTACTGGCAAACGATACGTCGGACGAAAAAGAGTCAAGTGAGCATTTTTCTTCTAAATGAAATTAAACTTCTAAAAATAATTTTTATTTTGACAAAAAGCAGTGGCGCACCATGTTTTTCTTTAAAAATGCGCTGAGAGGTGTCCGCACGCACGTCACTGGTGAAACGAAAAATAGCCCTTTTGCATAAATAAATGCGTCTACATTAACTCTCAAAACATGCCAAATTTCACTTACATATCTCAAACGGTTTTGAATATATCAATAAAAGTTAGATTTTTTAAGTAAAGTTTAACACCCTCTATCTTCTTAATGAAGCATTATTGGAATATGGTTTATATAGGGAGTCATATTATTTTTCAATGTACTATTACCCACTGAAATATAATGAAACACTTGTGGGACACCCTGTATATTTTTTTATCTATGAGCTTAACATCTTCCTGCGTTACCCTAATATATCTTCTATTACCTTAGAGTTTTGCTACACAAGCAAATGGAAAACATGAACTTATAAACTCACGGTCTAATTTTAATTATTTTCAGAATTAAATTGCAGATCCACTCTTTATGGTTCATTATTACCATAGCACGCGGAGCGGCAAAACATACAGTATGTTTGTCCTAAATGTGGTTCGTTACCGTAGCGCATAAAAACTTTTACTTTTTAAATCACGCCCAACGCACATTTTTTCGAATATTTTGTTGTTCGGCTGGTTGGCCGCAAGCAACTTCCAGTACCCCCCAGGTCACTCAGCTCTGATACATTTTAAATCAGCACGAAGCGTGCAAAGGAACACAGCATAAAACCACAGAACAAGTGCACATGGTGTTGTTAACCCGGGTAACTTTCCAAAAAAAAAAAAAAAACCTATTAACAACATCTCCTTGGATTTCCATTATTTTTCTGCCACGTTACAGACGGGATAGAACCACCTCGGGACGGAGATCCAAGAAGAACCGTGAGGCAGTGTCGGGGCCTCATGGGGAGCGAGGCAGGGCGGCGACTTCTCTGGAGCCTGCGATGAGAAATTTCGTCCAGGGCGCCCGACCTGCCAGGGTCGCCTCTTCCCGCAAGGGAGGGGGAGAGGGGGTCGCAGGTTCGGGTGGAAAAAAGCGATTTGATCTCATTCAAGCCGTTCGGATGTACCGGCCCAGAAAATGATTTAACTACGTGAAGTTTTAATGGAATTCTGAGGCGAATCCGATCGAATTAAATAATATACGGGGTGTCCAATTAAAAGACTGTATTATTGTTGTGCTACGCGGTTATGGCACAATGCAAAGGTAAAATGCAGGCACATTAGAAGTTCCTTATTTGTCTTATCTTGTTCCCTAAACTATCAGTAGAAAGTTTTAGAATTTTTATCCACCGACGTTCCCCGACAACTTATTCAGGGTCAATAACCCGGCACTATCGCACTTTGTGCATGAAGCAATTTTCCATGTCCGTTTTTTCAAGTCTTTCTTGCATTACGATACTATAACTCCTTTCATGCATAGAAAACTGCCAGTCCGTGCTCAGGAGTTCAATTTCTGATTTTTCGTGGCCATCGGTACCGAAGGAGTGTGGTCGAATGCCTCGTCTGATCGAAGAAGTTCGACTACTTTTCTTCTACCGATGGCCTATTTGGTTTGGCTCCATTTGTTGTTCTAGCTATATAGTCATTTTCGAATCGACTTTCGCTTCTATTTTAGGTCCGTTTTTGTCAATTTCAAACCACGAGATCAATAAAATACGTGACCGGTTTTAACCGTGGCGACTTTTTTTTCGGGGGAAAAGGAGTGATTGAAAATGCCCCGTTACACAGTTAATGCGATTGTTGATGGTTTAGTTTCAAGATGAATTAATTATGTTTTGTCCAAATATTATTTAACAAGCGATATTTGATTATTTTGCGGTTGACGCAACAGATCAGACACGAAGCGAATCCAATAAGTGCACCCGTGTGGGTTCGGTTACCAAAATGTCCGAAAAGCGGAACGGCCTTGCCAATGCAACTAGTCATATAAGCTAGCAAGGTTTTCGTTTCGTAACTATTTAATTTTTCACATTGGTCTGTCACATCGCTATTTATTGGATTGTCCAGAAAGTAATTGCGTACTTTTCGTTCGTTAGCAAACTCGATGTATGGGTACCACATGAACTCGAGGCACTCTAAACGCGAAGAGTACGACCCGTTTTTTGAAACGTACGATAATGGGTACCGCAAAATCGATCGTCTGCGATACTTTCACACGTAAAAGATCTTACACCAAACATAGTGAACCAGCCCAAAACTCCCCAAAAAACGGATATTCATCTAAGGAAAGTGATGTTATCCGTTCGCTGGGATTACAAAGGTGTTGTTGACAAGATCAATTGAGTAGCGAGATCCAGAAAAACCGCCAAGAATCGATGATCGTACCCGCGAAAGATTGCCACAACTTCGGTGGGATGTTCTGTCACGTCCACCCTATTCCGGAGATCTAGTACCGTCCTATTATCATTGGTTTCGATCACTGCAAAATGGCCTTAATGGAAAAACTTTCCCGACTCACGAAGATATAAAAACGCACACTTGGGTCAGTTTTTTTATCGAGAAGTTTCAGTTTTTACGAGCGCGGACCACGAAAATACCCCAAAAAGCGGAGAAATATTATCGAACAAAATAGGCAATACACATATAATTTAATAAAATAAATTTTTTTTATTTATTTTTAATTGTTTTTTATTTACGCTGTAAAATGCGCAATGACTCTGTGGACAACCCAAAAGTAGGGTAGGAGGAAAAAGATGCTCTCCCTATAGGACTAAAAAAGCTGTCAGGTATCAGCAGCTTTTCCAAATTATAGTGCGTGTTCTTGGGCAACATTTCACTTGCGTAAAATAGGATTAGTTTGTATGTGTCGTTGCTATAGTGGGACCCAACCATTAGAGCCGTAATGAAATGTTTTAACGATTTAAATGATCGTCTTCCGCTTCCTCGTGGCCATTAGTAATTTTGTCGTTACAAATTAATCGTACCTAAACGATGTTCGTGTTTATTCAGAAATACAAAACCCTACAGTTTTCAACCTAAACTAACAAAATATTATGCGAATGCATCACTTTTCTTTTTATCAAATATTTTAAACTTTCCATAGTATTTGTCTTGCTCGAATAGACAAAATTAATGCCGCTTTGCGTATTTATACATTTTTTTTCTAATCGACTTTCACCGTTTCGTGGCATCTAGCATATCACTAATTAATGTCTACCTTTTTTGTTAATGTATATTTGTACGTGCCACGTATTTATAATATACAGTCATTCTTGCATCTCATTACATGTCATGTAATTTTTGATTGTGTTGTGCACGGGGTCGTAACTCAGGACAAATATGGGCAATTCGCCATATTGTAATAATCTAAACTAACAAAAACACACAAAAAGACAGCGTGTCCTGTTTGAAAATCAAAACTTATGGTCATTCAATTGCAATTACCTTCATGGTGACCTTTGACTAAAATAAATACACACACAAGACTCTAATGATCAATTGAATAATAATTGGTTGAAAACTCGACATCCATAATCTATGTTATTGAATCAACAAGAAAACGTGACATGACAAAGCACACAGCTGGTAGGGTCCTACCATTGGGAAATTTGAAAAAAATAAGGGTGCCCTCCAAGAATTGTATTGGTACAAATGGGCTCTAAACAATTGTTCCAGCACTTATCTTTAAGAGTAGAGGGTAGATGAGGAATTTTTTAATATTCATTCAAAAATATTCAGAGGTGGCCAGCATAGAAGAAATGGAATTAATAAAAAAACACATATCAATACAGAAATCCATCATAGGAGTGAGCTTTCAGGTTGAAGCAGACTGGCCCTGCTCCAACAAGAGCTAAAAAATGTGACATAATAGTCAAGGCAGTAAGTTTCCACAATTCCTAAGGCATGCCGAAAATAATCCTTCAGGGAAAATGGACTTCTTCTTGCCAAAGAAGTGAAACTTCTAGTGTGTGAAAGATCACCACTTTCAGATTCAGGCATGTCTCCATGATGCCCACAACAAAATTGAAGAAATCACTATAACAGTTTTTAATGGAGTCAACGAATGCCTTTGCAATTTCGTCTAAGTTATTTATGCTAAGGAACAGAATATTTAATTTTGTTAGGTAATATCTGCCTGGTATTGAAAATGTGAAGAGGTAATCAAGATCTATTGAGCATTTCAAATCAATGCTATTTGTAGATATATATACACAACACATTTTAAATCAAACATCTCTTTGCTATATCTTCCATTATTGTACCCAGTTTTACTAAGACAAATCTCATTTTAATAATCAAAAGCTCATGTTGCAATTACCATATTTATAGCTTTAGTAAGAAGATCACCAAACATTTTTATAGTAACACAACATATAGAAAACCCAGTCACTAAAGATCTGACACATAAAACTAACATGTTTTACTGCAGAGGTATTTATAATTTTTACACAGGGATAACATGAGGATAGATTTCAATCATGAATTTAACATTACTTCCAGCAATCTACTATATTTGAGTGCTCTCTCTAAAATTAGGTTTTTGAAAGCCAAGTGCAGTCAACTAAAGTATAAGCTTTAACATCACCAATCATGTATGGACCAATTACAATTCAAATCAAAAGCAGTGTTAAATGAAGTTATGAGCATATTGAGATTTGAGCTTAGATCCATCAGATTTGCAATCTAAAGTGAAGAAAAAAGGTCAAAATTCACATTGGTGATTGAGCTTACACAAGTAAGCTTCAGAAAAGGTTATCTAAAATGCCTACAAGTTTTAGTATAAGAACTTTAACATAAACTCAAATATAACATTAAATCACCTTGTGTGTTAAGTAAACAAACCAAGTTTTGAAAGTATGGGGAAAGACATCTTACCTCATTGAAAGCCATATCGCCGAAGGTAGTTTCGATGGCTTGTAAATTTTTCTGGTGCAACGCAGAGATGACAAAGATCTTGTTTGCAAATTCCAGGAAGATCCCCCCAGTTTTTGTTCAATCAACTTGGCACTGCATTTATTACCGTTTTCGCTGCATAAAATCCCGATTGCCACAGGCTCCGTTTTAATTGATGCGGAACATTTCAGTTTTCTAAAAAAGAAGGAAAACGAAACGAGTTTTCCAGGTGGGTCAAGTTACCAAAAAAAAATACCATAGTTCTACTTGGTGTTGGTGACGTCCCAGCAGTAACGCAAAACGAGACAGACGTAAATGCGAAACAAGTAATCCCGTACGTGCACAATTTAATTAATAATTAAAAATATCTTTTGCAGAAATCACAAGATTTTAGTATTATTTTGCTACAAGACATCATTCAAGTCGTGACGTCAACGTTCAAGTCATTAGCAACCGCCATATTGTTTTATTATTTTCAATTTCCATTCTATGCGGTGTTGCCACTTGACTCAGCCACTGTTACCAGATCAAGGAAATCGAGGCTCTAAACTCTTTTTTGCAGTTCGAAGGGCAATTTACATTTTTTTATCTTCTTGTAATTAAAATTACCATTTCTAAGCTATTTTTAAGCTTTACGAAATGACTTCTCTTAAATATTTTCCACCTTTTGCTTTTGGTTTTTTAAATACCATACTCTTTTGTCGTCATTTGCGTTTGAATCTAACTTCTAGTAGCTGTAAACGTTAGCCCAGGTCTAAATCGCTTGGTCATATTTAGCAAAAGAAATAAACTTGTAACTATATTAAATTTATAGATTCGATGCAAAAGATAATAATCGGTCTTTTAAAAAACTAATTTCATGAATGAAACGTAAATTGAAGGCAAGTTATCCAATATGTTGAACAATACGACAGTTACCGCTAAATCCCTTAAATGAGGCCAATCAAATTGACAAATAGACCTGTCTTGATTGTGTCACTCTATTTTTAATCAGAAAATATTTTGTTTATTTTCACATGTCGACTTCGCCTGACATTAATTTAAAATTAATTAATTTTCTGAATTATCTGCGCTATATGTAATAATCAATTGTCTCCAGTGGAATTACCGCAAAGTAAATTTGCTTGTAAATTTCCCTTTTACAACTTTAGTACTTCATTTTCATTGTACGTATTTCTGCATAGGGGTAAAAACTTCAAACTTAAAGTCTATGCAGATCCTTGTCCTACCACATCAAGTTTATCATATAAACAAATATATTATGTCGAAAAACTCTTAGATTCTGAAATACAACTGATGTTTTTAAGGTAGGTTTTCATAGCTATAATGATGTGAAGGTTTAAAAATGATTTTAGAAAATTATGCCTGAAAATGGCAATTATATTGCCACAAAAGAGAATTTATCATAGTACAATTACCACTTTATTTCAGGATATTGTTTAAAAATTTTCCAAAAAATTGCCCTTAGTTCTAGAAAATAGTCCACCCTATAGATCTAGAATAATGATTTTTAAATCTAAACATGCAGACTTTAATTAGTGTCTATGCAAAAGTTCAGATTATTAATATTAATAAAACTGAAACAGGCTTGAATTGAAATTTACCAAAAAAACAGAAGAATAACACTTTGTATATTAATAATGGAGTATTTGTGACTTATTTTAAATGAATCATTGTTGTAATTTGTTCTAAGGAATTATCTCTCACAATATGTGTAGGGCATTTCTAGTCATCCAGTGACCAAAGGTGTATAGAAAAATAATATTAAAAACATAGAGAAATAGCTCACTAATTAAAGATTGTAGACTCTCCTGTGTAAACAACCATGTATTTGTTTTATATACCATTTGTACCTTACATCTAATGCAGCAAAAGTTTTACACCTAAAGTCAAGGAAATAAATTAATATAAGTAACAATATTAATATTCAATTATTTATGTAGGTACCTAATAAGTAATTAGATTTGGGTGAATAGGATACATACATATTATAAATCACTCAAATCCAGTATGATAATAGTATAAATATAGCCAGTTCTAACATATAAAAATTAAAAAATATGTATTATCTTTCCTAATTCATATTGTTAGTATCTATCACTATTATTTTGTTTTGTGCAAAAGCATGGCTTGGGTCCAGTGATAAGGCACACACAAAGATAGCATATAAAGCTTATTCACTTTCATATGGAATTATCTATAACATAAATATGGTTATACATATACAGAGTGTGGAAATTCCTTTGTCAAGTTTCAGATGTGATGATCTAAACGTAGGTATGCAAACCTTTTGTTTCCCATACGTAGAGTGTTACATTTGTTCTTAATTTTTTTTGGAGCACATACAGCTTTGAAAGTTTGTAAGGTGTTTAGCTCAAATATGAAAAGTATACATAATTTTTTATAGCTGACATCATTAGTCATAATTATATTTAATTTTAACCCCCTAGACTTTCTTTGTATTATGCGACTGACCGTGTATTCTGTGTATTCCACAGAATTTTTAAATTTTTTCAATAACCTTTAACACTCTGTATCTACAAATTGAAGAATTTGCGACGGTGCGTTCGTACATGATCTTTTCGTCATAAAATATTCTAAGGAATCCTTCCTGCCAGGTTTTGCAAATGAATTTTTAGATACTCCATAAAGACTAAAAATGAAAAACTAAAGGATATGCTCACTTCTTGGGATAATATGAGGACAACTAAACATGTATAAAAATATAAATAGTAATAACAAAAAAAAAAAACAAAATACAAAAAGAAGAGTAAAGGACACAACCATTTGGTTTATATAAGTATATCTACTGGTTGTCCCAAATGCAATATGGGTCTATGTCTATTTTCAAAAGGACAAGACATTTGAAGTCAGTTAAATTAAAGACAAGCTGGAGCCTTTTAGGTTGCCAAACACAACGGCGCCGAATAGTTTATCAGTGTCGAAATAGTAACGAAAATGTAAAATTCGTTGAAAATTTTATTTCTGAACGGGCAAGTCTAAAAAAATATGTTTAATACTGGAGAAATTAAATTGCATATTGGATTGCAAATTACATAAGTTTTACTTTAAAGGCAAAAAAAATTGAAAGTTAAAAAGCTCAAAAATACAATTTTTTTGTAATTTAACTCCCTTGGTATCTTTTATCGTTTGAAAGATAACAATAGTACCACATGGCGTTTGGGACTCCTTGTACAACTAAAACAATCACAGGTAATTAAACAAAAACAATAGTTTTACTACATAATTTTCTGATTTTTTTTTAAATTGCGAATCGTATGTAAATTTCACATTCCCCTTTTATCAGGGATTGTGGGTTTTGGATTTTAAACCTAAACAATATTAATACTCCCTAGAAAATGTGGTAATTATATGTATAAGTACTAAAGCCTGGCATATAGTGGTGCATGTACCTACATATTACTTTATGTAGGCATAAACCAACTAAACTTAATTAGATAATTTAACTACTAGTAGCATCTACTTGGAGCTCAAATTGAACGGATCCGGCTCTGTCTAGAGATCCTCCGTTGTACCTGATGTTTTTTGCCCAGGCCCTACACTCAATGCTGACAATCACGTTTGCTAAAAAATATTCATAACGTTTTATTATTGACCATGCGTTTCGGCCTCGTCAGAAATAGACACGAATGCGTTATTAGATTTCAGAAACCCTGACAATGATAATTATCAAACGGGAACTGAGCGAGGAATAGGGAATATCTAGGCTAAAGCAGCTAGAACCAGTTCCCTTTTATTTATAGATTGAAATCTAAGGGCTCCACCCTTATATCGACGGAAAGTTCCCTCTAATGGCAAACGAACGTGTTTACTTTTCGTTAGTGTTTTTTTTATGTTGCGACACTAATTGGAAGAAAGCTAAAGCGAGTTTGAACAAACCACAGGGATAACGATCATACTCGTACTGAAATTTCTGGTTAAATTAAAATACGCAACATTTGTAATTTTTCGGCCTGGAATACTGCTTCTGGATTATTTGGAGCAGGTTAAAAATAGCCCAAAGCATGAGTCCAGGGACGAGTGGGTACGTCGCTATGCATACAGATATAAAGGAAGGTCCTATAAGCTCGTATTTAAAATCAAGGAAATCTTCGAAGATTCGTGCCTTTCTTAGGAAATATTAAAGAGTGCGCTGATTCGTTTCCTGCAGACTCTGAAATGGAGATACTTACGAGTGAGATTAACAATTTCCACTGCAACAATGGGACTTGTGTAGTTTTGATAATTTCTATATGGATAATAATAGCTGGCCATTCCATGAGGAAAGTAATTGAACCCCTTCACGTTCTCCTTATCAATATCGTCCACTCCCTCGCATGAAACCCATATTTGCTTCAGAGCCAATTCGTTTTTCTCTCTAGTACTCTACAAATGAATAAAGCAACCATCCAAGCCTCCATTATGCAGCTATCAATGCGTCCTACATTTATATGAAGCTCCAATTCCTCTGGCATGCCCGATACGGGAGATGTATAATAATCAGGTTCCCATCCGAAGATCTAAGAACAGGAATCGAGACTATTGCAAGCTATAATGTGAACAATGCTCGTTCGAGCTGGGCTTACCCGATTCAACTTCAGAAATATACAGGGTGATAAGCTGTTGTAACCGTAGTCTCGACCGGCGTTACAGTTTCCCAGATTGGAGAGATCTGTCACGCAGACCTTACCTTCCGGTGGGGTTTTGTCGAAGTCGCAAGGTACAAATCTCTCTCCAGTTTGATTATAACTGTAAGCTGAAAACTATACAAATCAGTTGATTTTTCTACACAGGAAATTGTGAATGTAACCAAATTGTCGCAATTATTTTAATGGGCCCTAACGAAACTAAAGTAATGAGTTGCGGCGATAGATATTGGTATGATGATTCCACGACCGTCTATTTCCGGCCCTGTTGATTTCACCTTAATGAGTTTAATTTGGGCACACGTTAATTGATTTTTATGGATTAAACCATAGAATTTAGGCGGTTCCAACTTTCTGTTGGTATTCATTATAGAAGATTTAAAGAGGTATTACTAATTGCTACCGCATTCATTGTTTAAACTCGGTGATCCACAGGGTGGGCCAGTTTACGCTAGTAGCAGGAGTTTGGTATTCGATGTAGAACGTCATTCTGGAATATGTCCCATAAATATTTAGTGGAAGATCCTGGTCTTCAGAGATACAGGGTGTAATTTAAAAAAAATATATTTTCCAACAGAACTATTTGGGAATGATTTAAATAAAATTTTAGTGTACAGTACACTAAGCCACGCCCATTTGGAGTGTGGGTTTTCGTAATCTGTTTCTCGTTGCTTATACAAAAAATTACCCCATAGGTGCATGATGATTGCTTAAAATTCTTATTACTAAATATAGGTATATCGTACAGCAACAACCTGCACGAGTTCACTAAATATGTACCAAAATTATATATGCATATATAGATTTGCACTTATATTTTCCCCACTAATTATCTCTGAAATTTTTGATAAAGGTAATTTAGCAACGCCCTTTAGGGCATATTGAAAAATTCCAAAAATCGTTCTCTTTCTCCATTTTACCAATTTTGTAACTCTCACCGTTTTGCAGATAGCTTGAGAGTGATAGGTGGGGATGTCGCAAGACCAAGTCTACAGCTTGGTCTCTAACGACCGCCTTTTCAATCGCCGAAACCATGACTGCGCACGAGATACATCTGCAGATCGCGAAACACGTTATTATCAAATTTCTTACGTGCGAAGGTGTAAAATCAGTGGAAACCCTTCAAAGAAGCGCAGTTGTCTGAAGAAAATCATAATTGTACCAATGCCACAAGGATTTTCTAGAGGGATGAGAAACGGGTGAGAACGAACCACATGCTCGCTGTCCTCGGACCAATATCTCCTCTTGATAGTCTTTTGGGATTGTAAAGGGTGTTTGCAGGTTCAGTTTCTCCATGAACGTCGCATAATGAACGCAGCCTACTGCTGCGAGGTACTGGCTGAGACGAAGCCTGCACATCGCCAGAAAAAACGAGAATTTTCGATCAGAGACATGATATTGATTCACGACAATGCCGAACTGAATAAAAACAACCTGAATCGGGCAGAAATATTTACTGGACAACATTGGAACGCCCTCGCTACAGTCCGGACTTATCCCTCTGTGATTATTACATATTTGGTCCATTGAAAGAGGCCTCGGTAGGATGAAGATTCAACAACGATGCAATTGTTGAGAGCTTCATCAGCAATTGGTTGCAAAAACACTTCGCTTCTTTTTACAATAATTGAATTAAGAAGCTTCTCATACGTTGGGAAAAATTTGTTCTTAAATCAGAAGATTATTTGGAAAAATAATGTGTCTTTCACTTTTGAATTTCGTTTAAATAAATAAAAAAAATAAACAAATTCGTTTCATGTTGGACCCACTGTCTTACATACTTTAACTGAATCACACTGAAATTCTATAAAAATGTACTTACGTTCCAGGAATTTATCGATCAACCCGACCCACTTTTTAATATCGGTACCATTCGTCATGTTGTACCATATAAGAGATCCCTCTTCGGTTCTTTCCGAAATAGGCCTAAAACCCAAGCCTGGATTGGTTCCTATGAGACTTTTCTCCAGCTGCCAAGTTGGTTCCTTGTCGCTGAGAGTGGCAAAAAGACCTTGCATGCAGATGGCAAATAAGGCTGCCAGAACTGCGTAGAAAATGGCGTAGAAAATGAGAAGTTGACCTGTGGACGGATTGAAAAGGAACGCTATTAAAATTAAAGGCAAAATAAATTTTTATTAATTAAAAATAACTTTCAAAAGATCAATTAATGTAAAAAAAATAAAAAGGGATCACATGTAATTTTGCCTGTCTGGTCAGTGCAATACACCCACATAAAGCGCTATATCTTTCAGAGGGCTTTGGGTACGTTAAAGTATGCTGATACTGAAAAAAGAGCAAATCTCAAATTATTACATACAGGGCGAATCGTAAGTAGGCATTTTTCTTTTAGCGCGACATACACGTCAAAAAACTAAGTAATTTTTTTACGTAATATTCATTTGATACTTAAAAATAACCAAAATATACAAGCATGAGAATTTTAATAACAAAATCTTCAATTATGATTCACGCGTAACTGGTTATAAAAGGTGTTTGAAATGGTCGCTTTTGGTTTCATTTACACAAAAAGAGATGTTTTTCTTCGAATCATTTGTACAGCACGTAACTTTGGCAGTGTGTTAATTTCAGTCATAAACACCCAACTTTTCGTATAAACCCACAGATAAAAACCACATGGATCTAGGTCTGGTAAGTTCGCGGGCCATCTTATCGGTCCATTGCGACCTATCCACCTGTTCGCACATTGATTATCTAAAAAGTCGCATACTTTTTTTTCATGTACGCATATTTCGGTCGTGTTTGAGATTTCGGAAAATTATTGCATAAAAATGTTGTTTTTTGAGCTCTCTATCGTGGTAAAAGGAAAATTCCTATTTAAGATTAATCTTTTATGGACCAAGCCCAGTTACATATCAATGAAACGAGATTAATGTACAAGAAAAAGAGAAGAAATCTATAATATTCGATCGTCTAGAGACAGACGTACGATATTTATCTCATTTAGGCACAAGCCAAATTAAATTATGTCTATATCCTCAATTAAGCATATACTAACGATATTTCGCAGTTCTCGCGTTTGTCTTGATTCGTTTTATCACAGAAAGATAACTCGATTATCTTTTTATTGGTGAATTATAAATGAAGTAGACCGGGCAGATCATTTTAAGGAAGGAAATATATCCTACTGGTCAATATGAAGGGAAATTTATTTATTATTATTGCACATCCAAAGTAACTGCATGGGGTAAAGTCTGAGTATACAACGAGTCATCCTTCTGAGCTTCCTTTACAGAAATTAGATTTACTTCTAAGAAGGTCAGCGTTAAAATGCTAATGCAAGTGATTTCAAACAAACTATCCATTAATGAATTTTGAGAATTGACTACGAGAAATAACATCCGTTTTGCAGTCTTTATTTTTTTTATCGTCTTTAAAACATATTTCAAAGGGCGCTTATACATAGAAGACCAAAAGAACCGTACAACTTCGTTGAAGATTGAAGGAAATATTTTTCATGAAAATGCTGGAACACGTCTAATATTGTCTTTAGTTGAACATTTTGTGACGTAACAGACACGTATACAGGGTTACACACCTAGTAGACAAAAGTACTTCAAAATTTTTTATGGATATCTATATATAAGCGTTTTACGAGGTTTTTCAGTTCTTTGAGAAATTCTGAACATATTTCATACAACATACCCACGTCTAAATTCAACAGTTATTGAAACACTCGCGTAATATGCCAGTGAGAGTGGCCTGCGAGATCGCGTGACCTCACTGCCATGGACTTTTTATGGGGTTATCTGAAACAAAGGGTGTATTTAAAAGCACCCAACAACATAGAAGAGCAAAGTAATAAAATTACTCGACAAATACCTTCTCAACTGTCCCACTGTCAGAAGTTAATGGGGCCCAGGTCGAACATCTAAATACATTAGATTACAGCAGTTTATGTTGTTATTTTTTAAGTATTTACAGCTCTATCGTTGTTTCTCTATTTTGTATTTTTTTTCGGAAACGGTTAAATTTAGACTTGGGCATGCTGCAGGAAGTGTGTTCAGAATTTCTCATAGAACTCAAATTAAGTATAATATACATGGGGTTTCATAAGAAAAAAATGGAAAAGTACATTTATCTACCCGATCGCTAACCCTGTGCAGATGTTTTCCGGCATTTTGATGACGAATATTTCCTGCAGTTTTTAATGAATTTATGCGGGACGTTTGGTCCTCCGTGTACATCTTTTAGTGAATGGTAATTGACCGAAGACAATACGTGGTGCTTATCGGGAAAATCTTCTCCAACATTCGCCCGTTGGAAGTTTAAAAATATTGCAACATGTTTGGGTTCTCCATTAAAAAGCGTCTTAATTTTGTCTTCCTACTTGTGTAGAGTAATCGAAAAATTCAATAAAAACAAAAATCATAACGTTCTTTCCGGTCTTGCAGCAAATGCTGAATGCGCATTTATTTGCGTAACTTTCCTCTAATGCAACCGACCTCCCGTCTCCCATAGTCACCGAGAATCCCATGCTTGGGTGGGCTCCAAAAAAAGAATACCCTGTATAAAATTACTATAGGTTGAGTAGGTATAAAAGTTTTAGTATGTTTGCCAGCTTGCATTACATTATTTACCCAATATCTCACGGCAGTTTTCCGATCCCTACCACAATAAAATTTGCTATATAAATTAACAAGTAGACATTTCACGGGCTTCAGCATTTCTAAGTATAAGTAACTAATAGCCAAATCTAAAATTATATACTTACCTATTTTCGGCGGAATTTCGGAAGTTATGAGAAATGTCGCATGTGCCTATTTAAAATGTTATTACATGATCTGTTCTACAGTGTTCTTGATCATAGAATCACGTGGATTAGCATAGATTAGTTCAGGTTAGTCCCCAGTGGCTGCCCAATTAATTACATAATGTAACGCATTATTCTCTTGTTAATTATTTTTTCCTTTGGTACCGCGGTTGTACCGAACATTCAACAAGCGACTCGTACAAAATTGTCCAATATGCTGATATGAAATACTTGCCCCAACTTTTGCCTGTTCTACCCAGAACGGACTTGGTGTTAGGATCGTAAATTGCCTTTTTGAAAACCTCCCATTTGGTTTCCTGTTGCACTCGTTGAAATTGAAATTCGCGGAAACCCCCGTTATCTTCAGATTTGCCGGCGACCATTCTTTCTTAAATGGAAAATAATGGAAATCGGAATTAACTTATGACTTAAACTACTGCCAACGCGGACTAACTGCGACTACTGCCAGCAGCGGGTCTCGAGCTCGTTCATCAGGAAACCGTTCCTGCCGAACGCGTTTCTTTCGACGCGTTCTGATAAAAATCATTTGTACACAATACATAAATAACTGTTGCTGGGATTGCTGATGTTGGTAGAACCACTATGTAGAAGAGACGTCAGTTCCAGATATTGTGGAACACTTAAAACTCTGTTTTTTTTTTTCGTTCAGAACACCCTGTGTACGGTGCGATCGTGGTTAATTGAGCTATAGAAGTTCCTCTGCTCGTCTCTCTTCGTTTCCGAAAATTTCAGATTGAGAAGGTCGTTTAGATTTGGTGTTCCTTTTTTAAAAGGTCTATGTTCCACCCAGTGACCCCACTAAAAAATCGTTGGTGGCACGCCCTATCTTGGGGCAAATGTATTGCGTGACGTAGAAAAGAGAACACCCCGTAAAAATGGTCTTATTTAAGTAATTTGTGGTGTGCGCGTTTGTATATGGGAAGACAAAACACGATTAAATTTTCAGCCATATTTATCAATGCATTTATGAGTTTTCAGGAATTTGAGCGTTTTTTTACTATAAAAATTGCAGTAAATTATTAACAATATGACTGAGAAATATCATCTATTGGTGTATCGTGTGCTTAGAAAGTGCTTTTACATGGATCAAATATGCCTGGGGGCAGAATGCAGCGAAATTTTCATCAATTGGACGAGTTTGAGAGAGGTCGACTAATGGGCCCATGAGAGGGTCGGTCATTTAGGGAAATCGCCACTAGATTGAACCGTAGTGTAAACACTATAATAAGAGGTTGTGAGGCGTGGTTCCGAGAAGAGCAAACAGGCAAAGGGAGAGGTACTGGATCTCGAAGAACTACATAACGCCAAGATCGCGGCCTTCGAATTATGGCCCTAAGAGGTAGGTTCGTCTTGTTGAGCACCTTGGCGGATCAGTGCTTCGCTGAGTACGGAAGGCTCATTGGGCTTCAAACCATTTATCGCCGGGACAAACTCTTACGACGCTATGTCATGCTGTTCAGTTAGCCGGGAATGAGGTCCCCCAAAAGGACATCAATCACTTCATTAGATCCATTCCTAAGCGTGTACAGGAACGTATAAGACACCGTAGAAGGCCGACAAATTATTAACTTTTTTTGGTTTTTAACAATTAAATTAGTTCAACTTTTAATGAGATATTTGTTTTAGTGTCAGAAACATTACAACCAAAAATTATTTAAATAAATCAATTTTTACGCGGTGTTCTCTTTTCTATGTCACGCAGTATACATAATTTTAAAAGTATCTCGTTGCAGCTCGACCAAGTCAAAAAATTTGAAATCAAATCGTTGATGCGGTATATACAGGGTGTCCATTTCTAAATTCCAATCACGAGCATCTTGGTAATCATAGAAGATGCGAGGTCTCTTAAACTGGGGCAAAGTTGTGTAGCTTGGCTTTTAGGGGTGTGCTGTTTGAAAATTTGAATAAATTCAATCGGAAAAACTGAAATTTTGGAAAAAATCTAAAGATAAAAAGGTAAAAATCCAAGTCCCTTAAGGAAACGCAAAAGTTGATGATGGTTGTTGAAAATCGAAACGTCAGATTTTAAATATGACATCGTCACGTTGTTGAAGAGGAATAATTGCAAAGATAAGGCATGAATCATTTTGAATTGTTCACCAAATGAGCTGAGGAAAAAATAAAAATCTTTTTTCCAAAAGTTGTGTTTTTTTCGAATATCTCCGAAGGTCATAGGGATTGTCGAAGCAGCAAGTTCTTGAACTTTAACTTTTGCAACTCTGCCCTCATTTAATCAGCCTTGTATCTTTTTTGGTTATGGTACAGTGTGTCCCAAAAACAATGACATGTTTAAAAGTATTTTTTACTTATTTATATGCATATAGTAAGATTAAGTTCCAAAGGCTTTTCAGAATAAGTACTTAATAACTGCCAACAATATTTGCGCATATGCGGTGCGACATATGGTTCGTGAAAATCATTTAATTAACCAGTTCCATTTTGTCCTCGACGATAATTCACTTTTGAATGGTAAAACCTATTTCACCTCTGCTTATGAAATTATACCCTATTTTTCTCAATAGCTCTTTTATATTAAATCTTAATGGACTTTTAATTCCTCTTAACAAGTGGAAAATTAGGCATTTAAATTCCTTATGGCAACTTTGCAAAAAGTCAAAATTGTCTTGCTGCGCCTTTCTGTCACGGGCCTCATTTTATATCAAGCATAGCGACTTTGTTAAAGTCGATTAATCATCAGACGCATGCGCGGTTACTGTGCTCACAACCTTCATGAACGATGATTGTTGGTTGTTTAAGCTCCAGTTCAATCAGTTCCATTATTTTTGTATCGATACCATTTAGCTGGTTTCCCCTAGTTGAGTTTAATTTGGATAATGGATATTATGAAGGAAAAAGAAATCGATTAATATTAAATTTCTGAACAAATAAGCTCACAACATTATCGTGATAAAAACACGTTCATGAGATTAGAGATAATCTTCACTTTACACAGGGAGCTTATACAATTTGTTAGCAAAGGTTTTAATGTAGGGATTATTCGATTTGCCGTGATTTACATTCTTTAAAATATACCGGGTGTTCATTAAAAAAAACATGTGAAATATATGTTGATTGGGAGGAAAATTTTAAATAACAAAAAAAACGTCTATTTAGATATCTGGGGGGAAGTTTAATTTGACATTAAAGAATATTGTATCGGTCACCCTCAGCTTCCCTCGCTTTGATATTTCAAACGACACCCCCCATCGAGTGGCACATCATTGTAGGCGGAATTCAATTTGTTACGTAACTGTACCATGAAAACTAAAATCGGTTAATGGAATCAGTAGTTAGAAGGAAAAATGAGCACTAGTGCAAATAGCTTATTGAGATAAAATAATTGATTTTATTAAGTGCTCAAAACAAAATGAGCGATACAATAACAAAGTATTATATTTTTTCAAATTTTTCGCGAAAATTGCCCAATGTTTGTCCAATAATATATTTACATTGTGGGAAAATTCTATCTTTCAAACCTTGAACACTTTCAAGTGGAGTTTTAAACACTTTACCTTTTAAATTACTCCATAAAAAAAGTCTCTTGGGCTGACATTTTGAGATCGTGCTGGCCATTCTGATGCACCTGTTCAACCAACCCATTTTTCCGGAAATCATTCATTTAGCCATCTTCGAATTGCTTAGGCACAGTGAAGAGGAGCTTCATCTTGTTGAAAAATGCACATTAGTTCATCAAATTTCAATGTACCATTTTCATCGACTTGATTTTCCAGAAATTGGCCTACAAGAGGACTTATCGTATTTTGTAAAAGGTTCATATACAATTCATGAGTTAAATTTCCTTCCAGAAACAGTGGCCCAATAATTTCGTCTCCATAAATTCCTGTCTAATCGTTGATGTTTTTGCCGAAATTCAACGTGACTTTGTTGAAATGGATGCGAATTTTCATTGTCTCAATATCTACAGTGATGTTCATTAACATGTCCCTTTCGAGGTGATTTGTCTCTAAAGCAGACATCCTTTGTTAGCTGAGGGTCATCTACAATTCGCCGGGGCATTATTTCTCAAAATTAGATCCTTCTATCATAATCGTCCTCTCTGATTTGGTGCAACATTTGCATTTTGTAAAGAAAAAATTGACTTATTCTCAATGCTTTGTGCACGCAACCAGTTGAGTCACTTGCTGACTTAGCGACTTTCCTAATAGACAAAGTTGGATTTACAGTGCAGTGGCTCAACACTTCAATCTGGCAAGCTTCGTCCATAATTCTTGCCTTTGTAGTTTTTTTTGTTACACGCAGACCCATTTTCTTGAAATTTACTCACCAACTCCATCAGCTACTTGTATCTCACGATTTTAACTTAATGTGTCCCATGGAATACTCTCGCGGTTTTACTAGCTTATGTATTTTCAGCCCCATAAAGGAAAATTATTTCTGTTCTTTTAGCTAGGCCATATTCCATTTCAAAATGACGATTTAGATATAAAACTAACTACAAGAAAACGAAAATTCAAATAACAAAATTTAACTGTTCGTTAAAGTATCGAAAACTAGCGTTTTTGTAATATTTTATTTGATATTTTTTGCATCAAACGTATTTTGGTCCTGCAATAGTACACGTTTTTTCTTCTAACTTCCGACTTCATTAATCGATTTCAGTTTTCTTGGTATAGTTACACAGCAAATTGAATTTAATTTGCAATTATGTGCCACTCGAAGGGGAGGGGGTGCCATTTGAAATATCACAATGAGGATCGCTGAGGGGTAACTTATACATTCCTCTCTAATGTCAAATTAAACTTTCTCCTTTATATCTATATGTATCGACTTTTTTTATTACTTTAAATTTTCCTCACAATCAAGAGATATTTCGGGTGGTTAATTTTTAAAGGAACGCTCTGAATGAATTATCAACAAACAAAGAAATATAATCGACTTAATGCCAGAGATAAATAGTTACAGTGTATACATACTGTACAGTGTATGAGTAGTTACAGTAGATGCGAGCAGGTACTCGACGGAGTCAAAAGGTGCGTCTAATTGAACAAGTAGAAAAAAGCAAAGGAGATTTAGAACGAATTATGAAAGATTGAGAAGGGGTGAAGTCTATTGAATTATCATTATATAACACAAAGAGTATCTAGAGCCATCCGAATTCAACCCAACTTGGGGCAATTCTGAGGTTTTTGTATGTATTTTAAATTCTTCATATTTAATCTTCATATTTAGGCAGTAAAGTATATGAAGTTTATATCCAGGCCAGGTCGTATCATATCGGTATAACATGTCTTTGCGTTTAACTACGCAATCATTATTTCTTCTTGATTTTGCTAGGATCTCTCAAACCCTCTAATAACGGAGATTCTTTGTCGTTGTGGAAGATTTGTTCATGGATAATGGGCTGACTGGAGGACACTATGCCAGCAGGTACCAAGAAAAGCGGAGGGTTTCTGTTTACTGCAATTTAAGTAACCGCGATGTATAGATCTAGACGACTTACTACTAAATTAGTATATCTATTACCTAATTCAGCATCTTCTCCTCCAACATCCAGGGTTGGTTCTGCTTCATTTTTAGGAAAATCGGTTACAGTAACGTTTTTTGGTGGCAACTCTGATTCGCTTTCTACCACCACTGCTTCCTGGGCTGGCACCACTACGGCGTCGGTGTTTTCAGCATTTTCGGGTTTGTCTATACGAGGAAAAAATATTATGGGCAATTAAATTAGCAATTTGTAGAAAGCATGATCATATGTTACACCCTGTATATTTAATAAAAATAAACGTTTAAAAGAATAAGAAACAATAACCTTGGCAAACGTACCTTTTAATTGTTCAATTGTTATCGTAATCTTTATTGGTTTTGTTGGAACAGCATACACTACCTAAAAATTTTAAATGTTTTGTTATACTTAATGCATATTATTTTTGGTATATATATATATGCATACATAAGGAAAAATTCTTACCCGCCAGGAAACTATCTTGGAACGATTCAAGAACCCTCTTTGGCAAACACATTATTGATTTTCAGTAGAAATTGGTAATGTCGGTTATCCAGAAGGATTCTCAAATCGTTTTGAGTTCATTTTATAATTGTTGATACAAAGTTTTTCAAGGGACAATAATTTTGTTGACATAATGGTGAACAATACTTAATAATTTGCAGTTTGTTCTCTAATTATAATTAAATTATGCCGTTTGGTTTTGAGCGAGATCGTATCATTATTCCTACAGTAACTAATATGCTTCCTTACCCGAATGGATAAAGGAGCTTCAGGAGAAACAGCAGTTTCTGATAATATAGGGGCGACTACAGCACCTACTTTAATAGGAATTTTAACCCCTTGGTTTATAACTTGAACCTCCGAAGGGAAAAGAATATCACTTTTCAAACTCCACACCAATACAGGTCTCTCTAGAACCATCCTCACTGCCGGGGTGCATTCTATCGAACCGTTGATCTTCGATTTAATCACCATCCCTGGCCGATCTATGGACGCTTTTGATGCCAAGTCTAAGGCGTCTTTAGATACGATAAACATGGGTATCACAGAAAATCTAAAAATCTAAGTTTAATTTTCTCCTCAAAATACGTGTTCAACATACTGTTTAGATATGGTATAAGGCAGTTCAGTCATAATATTTAATGTGAGCTGTGGAAGCGATGTTTGTTGCAAGCCAGTCAATACGTTATTTTGCAAGTACTGGTCGCTGTTGTGGGTAGATATGTCGAGTTGAAGTGGGGGTGCAATCAAGGGTTGACCGTGGTAATTGTAATCCAAATAGGCCGTCGAAGAAGGGTAAGCGAGTGGATATACGAACTGGAAGGGGTTCTGCAAGGGGTATGCCCAAACGAAAGAGATCAGTTGCATAACCCATACCTATGTATAAAAACATTAATTTAATGGCTTAAACACGATTTTTCAATATACTAAATTATTATTCTTACAGCGATAATTCTCCACTTGATGGTATCGACAAAGAATTTATTATAAAATGTAACGGTTTCGTAGAAATTTACATTTTACAATGCCCCACATCAATATTATAGTGTATGTTAATCAAAAAGACCCGTTACCAAAATCTAAATAACATTTTTTTAACATTGAAGATTAATGTTATAATTTGTGATTTAGCATTTCTGGGCACAATTTCTGGACATTTTATTCTCTTATTATTAATACTCTTGGGCATCTTTTCATTAACAACCAGACACCAAACCGGATTCGAATGCGATAATTCCAAGCACTACCCTGAAGGTCTGCAATTTATTTTATGTTGAAGATTGTAAGAAGTCGGAATTCGGTCATTTAATTGCATATCATATTGTGGATGGCCATGATAAAAATATTATTTTTATATACTCCTCTTTAAGGTGTTTAAACTTGTAGAAATGGACGTATCAACGCAAGCCCATAATACGTAGGTGAATACTAGTGCTCATATGTTCAACTTTCGAAACGTTAGTGTGTATAATGTATATGTACAAGCAATAAGGAGTACTGAAAATACAATGTAACTTTACAAATTTTCTTAATTTGTTTTCTATATAGGGTGTAACATGTTATGGAAATATTTCAGAGAGGGATAGTACTCTGCATAATAATAAAAAATGCGAATGCACACAAAAATAGTGATTTGACTCAGATATCAACTATCTGAAGCACATTTGTTCGAATTTTTTTAAATAAAAATAAATCTAAACGAAAACAAAATTATAAACTGTCGAAAATGTCTGAAAAAAAAATGTTAAACTATGCCACTTCGTATATCGAAGAAGGTTCATTTTTGATCGTGGGTCTATCAGTATTTTTCATTATTTTACAGACTTGAATCGCTGCTTGAAATATCTCCATGATGATATATTGCACCTTGCATATTTAAAGTGTTCAAGAAATTCGAGTACAGATTCATGAACGGAAGTCCGCAAGAGCTAAATATCCAATTAACTGTAGGAGGGATGTGACGAAAATATTGCACTAAAACCTTTGCAGATCAAACATCAAAATCGTTAAGATCAAAACATAAAGATAAATATATACGGACTTATTATAACGTCTAGAAATCCCTAAAACTTTAAGTAAAATTTACAGTACTAAATAATTTCAAAGCAGAAGACAAAAACATAATTGAGTTTATTACATATTTATTAGGTACAGGTTTAAAAGGCTACAGTACATTTAAAAGACGTTGACCTAATCGTTTGCAGTTTTAATCAGTGTTGATTTACGCGAGAAAGGCGCGGATATAATGGATATGGATGGAATGGGAAATATATGGAGATAAGACATAATAATTAAATAAATATAAATACGGATTAATATATTTTCAAAGCATAATTCCCTACTAAGAGAAAGAAATATGTACCCGTTGCAGGTAACCGGAAAGCATTAATTTTTAAAAATAACTAAAATAAACTAAAAATTAATTTATTACTGCTCCTTGCATGCAGATTTTTATAGGGATATAGGTACAGAATACTCACTATTCTCGTCATGATAATAATTTAATCTGGTCCACACGAAATACGCAAGACACGCTATGCCGGCCGACTAAGGAAGATGGTCACTAATTCTCAGATTTATACGGAAAGAAATAAAACGGCGAATACACGCCAAACAGGGGCCCCTTTTGGGTCAACTTGTTTTTGGCGTTGAATCCGGCATACAATTACTTGGTAATAACTAAGTATGTATATTTCGGTACTGAAGAGAGAAACGATATTTTGCAAAATTCGTTTGTGTTTGACACTTCAATGCGAATAACAGCTAGTAAGCCAATATACCGAGTGATTCATCGATACAGAGACATCATTTTAATGAAAGTTCTTAATGTGTATGAGTCATTCTCGTCATACCTTGCTTTTTAGTAATTCAATTATTGTATACATAGGGTGTTTAAGACAAGCATATTTTTCGTCAGGTAACATAAGTCCTTTTAATATTTTTTCCACTTTTCTATTTAGAGAAAGTGTGCTACTTTAGAGTAAAACCTCTAGTCAATTCTTACGACTTTCTACTCAGCTCCTTGTTTTGAGATTCCAAGGCTCCTAATTTTTTATTCCATTTTGCACGATCTTTTAGAACCGCTGTGTTACGACAACTCTTCTTATGACTTTTGTCTATCAATGATTCAATGGGCGATACTACCCTGTAAGCAAATTTTTTAAAATGCCAGTATACCTATAAGCAAAAATGAACTATTTGCGATATAAAGGGTGGCAAATTTTCACATTTTTTCTCATATATAGCATTTTTCTTACATACACTTCGAATTAAATTTTTGAAATTTTGTACTCCTGTTTGCTTTAAGACCCTCTACAACAAAATATCAAAATCATCGTTAGCCATTTAGAGGGTGTTATGTTTTTTGTTCATAACATTACGTAACATTTAATCAAATTTCTTGAAATAAAAATAAATTTAAACAAAAACAAAATTATTAAAGTTGTTGAAAATGTGCCAATCTGTATGTCGAAAATTGTGCGTTTTTGATCATAGAGCTATAAGCATGTTTTAAATTATTTTGCGGAGTACTATCGATTCCTGTAATATTGCAATAATGATATGTTACACCCTGTATATGTCAGTTTTAGGAATAACCGTAGAAGCCCGTGCCAAGTTTTTTACATCACTGGTATCCCTATTTCTTCAACATTCTCGTTTTGTTGAAGGAATTCACAATTTCCCGAACAGTGCAAATTTTACTTGTGTGTCTTATCTATCGACCCATTTTCATTTTAGTACTTTCTTTTCACACACATACAGATTTATGTTTACTGACTTCAAATATCCTTATTATTATTATTTTTGCATCTTTCACGGTTTTATGAGGAAATTAAAGAGATGCATTTAAAAAATAATCATAAGCTCTGTATTTTGGTTAATTAGAAATAACAATACATGTATTTTTATACTAAAAATATATTACAAACCTAGTAAAACGATAGTTGTCATTCATCAGATTGTCAAGAAAACTGTTGCTAAGTAAATGAAAATTGTAATAGGCATATAAGCAATAATTCTAGTGGCAGGAATCCTATTTGTATAACATACCATAATAACTAGCCACCCTATGTGAAACTCAATCTCCGTTTTTACAAATATTCGATAGGCAAATTATTGAATTTGAAAAATTATTGTTTACTGTAATTTGTGTTGCCTAATATATTCAGCTGTGAAATTGTTGCCCTTATGCAAAGGACATTCTAATATTATTTCAAGAGCAAGTTCCTAGTTTCAATCAAATTCATAGGAACAAAAACTAGCCCTTATTCCTATTGGGGCTTTTTATACATACTTTTGATGGTATAAGAACGTCCAGAATTGGTATATTTTTTTGTTGAAGGAACTTGAAAGAACCCCCATATTCCAACAGATCCTTTCAGTTCGAGCAAGTAGCGCAAGCGGCAGTCGCGTCGAAACAGATGCGGATCGGTCGGTGACAGTAAATCCTAACCTAAAAAGCATTTTATTTAAACATTTTTGTTTATGAACTTTCCATGTTTCGTTGATTTATGTGCCTGTTTGTTAGGTGTTGCGCTTCTTTGACTAAGTGCACCGTCCCTTTTTGAGTACTTAATATGTTAGTAATCAGGACTGCTATTGAATGTTTCTCCTTGGATGTAAGTAGTTTGTTTTGTTTTGTTATTAAATTAATTTGTTTATTGTGAACTGTTTATGTTACTCAAATCTGAGATCTGTAGCTTAAAACCCAGTTGTAAGTACGATCACAGTTCAAAAGTCGTTTCAGGTAAACTCTTGGTACTTGAACCAACCTTTGGGCCTTGGGCCTCAGGAGACCTGCAGGGCTGAATTGCATGAGGATATGTGAAAGTGAAAACAAAATTTTTGTCCTATTAAATTAGAGAAGGCAATATTTTGACTAATCAATATTGCTAAACATTTCATTTTCACTCTCAAATGTTCATATAGAATCAGGGCCTTGATTATTTAATCTATGAGAATTAGTGAGGAGTTCACTGTGAACCTGATGTATTATTGGTTAAGTTATTCATTTTATTTTTTCTGATTTCACAAACTCCAAAGCATCTCAGTGCATTTGAAAACGCTTCATCCAATTTCATAATTTTTAACTGTGATGATGGACGCTCATAAGCTTGAAAATGACAGCATAAGTGACATTTTAATTGAAAAAGAACCATTCTGTTTGTCTAAAAAAAGTCACATGTCAATTTGGCATTTTCCACTAACGGATTTGTCTTTCACATATCATTTTTATGCACATAAAAATCCACAATGAGAGTGACATTTCTGTCAAATGACACCTGGTGCAAACAATGCTAATCTTGTGGAGTGGTTCAATTACCAGTGAGATTTAGTACTACAACTGAGCTTTAAATGTTTTAAATTGGTACTTACAGCCCATGCTAGGTACTCCTTCAAAAATGTTAATAAATATATAATCAATAATGCTACAGATTTTTTTCCCTTGAGGTGTCACAGATATCATTTGGTGACGTTGCTTTGGGATGTAAACATGTATGTATGTTGTCAATAAACAATGATTTATTTATTTATTTAAATTATATCTAATGTGACACCGTTAAAGGTTGGATGATGGTAGATCTTTATGATTAGGCAATTGTTAGTTAAGGGCTAATTGCGCGGAGGACGATCAGAGTGCGGCATTTACCAGCAATTGTCAAATAGTATAAATTTTATAATGTAAAGTTGGCCAAAATATGCGGCAGTATTTACTCGGCATTTATTAATCGCCTTGCCTAATTAGCTCTTTACTATGACTAATACTAAGCTATTACATTAATTGTAATAACGTTGCCACTGTCAAATAGTTCATTTGTTACCCACCTAAGTACTAACTATCCCGCCTCCCCTTTTTTCTCCTACTGCGATTTTTTGGAGCGCTTTGCATTTAAACTCAAAGCATTACTGAATTGTCAAATTACCTGATATGCACCTATATATATGTATACATATTTTCGGAAAAATTTTGCTGTTTTTCGTTCTAATCGTCATATTGACTCTGGATATGTCCATTGAGACCCTGGAGCTTTGGAAACGAATTTTTAGGGATCTGCATTTTATAGCTCTTTCAACATCGCAAAAAGAACTTTCTTTTGTGAACTATTGACTATTGCTGGTATCGACCAAACCGGATTTAGCGTGATTTAGGTGTAATTAATATATTTTCTTATTGTAGTGAAAAATTGATTTAATTCGGGTCAAAAACTTTTATTTAAAATTTGCGAGAATTACTCGAAGTCGCTTGAAATTACGTAGTATTTCATGTAATTTTCTTAAAATAGTTGCTCTTTAAAGGATTTTATGGTATTTAGAAATTTCAGTGCATCGAACATTTTAAGACATTACTGCCTGCTCGTTCACAATTCTTCGTTTTTTCTTCTGTTTTTTTTTAACCTAACAGATTATACATGTATATATTTATCCGTTAACACATGTGCTATTTAATTATAGTCACAAGGAAATATTCTAAATTACTGGGTACCACATTTTCACAAATCCAACTTATCTAAAAAAATACAATTCAAATCTATTTCTAATAACATAATAATTTAATTTTTATTATCGAAAAATTAATGGTGAATCGCCTGAATCAAATACGTAGAACGACAAATTTATCATCTATGTAGTTGTGGATGTTACAGTGACTGCTTCTCAAGTTTTAGATACTCTCAAAATGATTTTATTAAAAAATCATTGTTTCATTGTTAATTACAAGTTTGGAAAAATTGCTGAGGCGGTAAGGTCACCCTTAGTTGTGATAGTTTAAGATGATGTGATTCCGAGCGTGGCATAAGATTTTGTAAAAAGATTTGAACCAAGATAGAATTAGATGTAGAAACTAAGAAATTTGCCAATCAAGGTTTGTGTGTGTGTATGGAACAAAAATTTAATTTCAAGTGCTAATAATTAGTGGTATAACAAGTTTGCAAATATGTATAAGCGCTTTTACGGTTATATAAAGTCAAAATAGACTTTCATTATAACTGAATTGACTGACGCCGTTTCATAGAAAATTTCATACTTCAATTTGAAATTACTTTGAGGTTCATAACTGTCCCGCATAGTACAAAATCTTCGTTTCGTTATTTAGTGTTGACTGAAGAAGCAAATCCCGAAATTTAACACTTTTTTTACATTACGACAATGACTGATGTGTTATTATCTCTGGTATGATCAGAAGAATTTGATAAAGCAGTTTATTTATGGAAGGTTTATTGGCTTAAAGTGGCTTTCATGAGTCAGTTTAGCCACTAATGGGAAAAACCACATGTCCTCCAATATGATATAATTGATTTGCGCTACTGAGTTCTGTAAATTTGTAGATGAGCGATCGTCGTCGAGGTCTCCACTTAAATTTAAAAGCAGGTTGTGGGTCAGTCATTATTCAATGTGGCCTGATTTTTTTTTAGCAATTTTAACTTTTATTGACTTCAAACCAGGCATTTTAGGTAAAAAAAAATTTCTCCCTTTATCGGTCCAGTTATCAATCGAACGTCTTATTAGCATACAGTACATCTGTTGCTGATCGTTCTTCGCCGAAAATCCGAATGTCTTTGTCTCTAATAAAGCGAGACACACGTAGGTGAAGAACTAGTTAGAGGCTGACTGTATAGGTAACAATATTTATCTACAGTCAGTTTTACTAAACCGTGATTTTCGTTGTTTATAAGCGTTCGAAAGACGGTTTCTGTGTGGTTGCATAGGAACCTTCCAGTGCTTAGTTTGAATATTTATCTGTGGGAACATCAGTGTTTAAGTGCCAATGACATCCCGGGATTAAAATTCTTATTACCCCAAAACTTCCACAGAATGACTACGTATCGGATTTGAATGTATATTTTTGTCGAATTCACTGTTTACCGAGAAGTTTTCTTAGTGGAGTTGCAGGTTCTTGTTATTAAGTTATTCATGTATACATTTGATTAGCAGATATTATCTCCAGAAGGTTGTCGCTGATAGTTTGAAGAAATATCGTTTTTTTTTGTGTGTTGGAACAGGAATATTTAAAAAGTAGTTAAGCAAAATTCGGATTTCATTTCCTACCACCTAAATTGACCGAACTTTCTTCTTCTACTATCTAAATCACGATGTCTAGATCGTCGAAATATAATGGTGGATATAGTGACGGTCACCAGACATATCCGACGTCATTTTCGAGCCACGTCTATGACGTGGCCGAGGAACCCCGAAAGATCACCATAAATGGTTCTAACAGATGGGAGGACGGCGTTAATACGCCAAAAAGGTGGGAGCGAGCCGGCAATGTAAGTGTCAAGGATTTTATATTGAAAATTGAATTTTATGCTTTAACACTGTGTGGTTCCATACTTGACTTAAACATTGACAAGATCTAAAATGCGAGAGATGATGATGAGGTAGCCATGGGGTCTGCTTGAGCGATGATCTGGCAAATAATAGAATGAACGATCATTCCCATTACCGGTCAGGTCAAATATTGGAATGTTTATTTTATATTGCTTGAATACGAAACTAATATTACAACATTTGACCTGGGCGTGACTGACCAATAACGTAAATCGTCCTTAAAGCTCGATTGGTGTTTCGTCATCATTTACAAACTTAAACCGATAGAGGATGCATTTTTGTTCCAGGGTGTTCAAATAAAGGAAGCTGACATCGGTCAACCCTGTACGGAATGCAGCGAATGTAAAGGTTTCAAGCCGCACGTTTGGAGGTAAGTTTCGTAATTGCTACACCTCCATCAGAGAACCATGTCTTGATCTGAGTGGCAAAATTCGGTACAACCTTTGTGATCTAAAAAGACTCTACAAGGGTTTAAAAAATATTTTTATCGGCAAAATCTGAACTTACTGACAACACACACTGGGGGGTAAATTTTTCTTGGTCTGATCAATTAGTTTAAGTCAATAATACTCGCATTAACATTTCTGCACCTAGTTAGCGAATTCTATACAAATTTTGCTTAATTAGTATATCCACACCTGTGCGCTAAAATAAAGTCCTACGTCCTTGGGGCTCACTTAGGAATAATGACTTGTCAAACAATATCTATAATAGGGCTGCGATGGCAACAATGTATCTAAAAGTAAATTTGATGCACCCTTTCAGGCGAGGTAAAATTTCCTGAAACACATTTCGTGCGGTCGCACCTTCGTTGGAGATTTGTCTGTGACATCAACGGACTGATTGTAAAAGCCATTGCCATAAATGATTAATAAGCTGGAATTAAATTGATGGAGTTTTCGAGTTTCTTTCTATCAATCTTTATTGCACATGATATTTAATGATTTTTAAATCCTGGCTAAACACGAGCAATAATGCTTCCTACTTTACCTCTATTTCGAATAGAATTCTTTTCGAATTTTCTCTATTTGATATGTCTCAATTAAACAGCATAATTTCTGGATTAGTAATTCGTTTGAACTTTTGAGGCTCCAGGCGACAAACACGAAGTGATAAATTTAATTTTGCTTTTTACAGTGTGAGGAATCGGCAAATATCAGTAAACAATGAAAGCGCTTCCATAAATGTCTTTTAGAATTTTGTTTGTTGTAATTTGTCCCCCCTTAGCTCCACTTTGAACGGTTTTATAGTCGCGTTATGTGTAATGCAGTTAACATTTCGTCGACATTTGCACGGTTGAACTACTGTATTCATGTAAAATAGAGGTTGACTTCTTAAGTAGCCTTTGCAGTTTTTTTTTGACGATAAAGCGCCCATTTTAACGAAATAATGAAATTGATTTTAAGGAACTAAATCCGGAAAAAGAACTTTGCACCTATATGACCTCATAAAATTAGCAACTACCTCTATCTGCCCAAGTGCACATAAACTGATACCCAACAGCAATAAATTGTTCAATTGTTCTTACATAACGTTTATAAATAGAAGCTGATGTAATGAAATGAAATGAATGCCTGGTGGCCAGGCTTATAAGCACTTCAAAATTTGGACACATATGGTTGTTTTATAATTATTTATATTGTGCCTACACCTGCATAGTATAGTTTTATTTAATTATAATGTCCATATGACTCTCATATAAGTATTATAGAGAGGTTTTTTGCCTTAGCAACTCTCCTCTGTTGAGTTCTTGACGTCATGATAACGTTTCAGGTTGTTGTTTACTTCGTTCCATAATATGAGTTAACACATTCCTACAGACCAGGCATACATTTTAAGTACATACATCTATCAATTTGGTATTGAGCGACGAAAGAATTAATCCTTAATTTCTTCGCAATTGGTGGTCGCTTAAAAAGGGGCACCGAAATCGGAATTTTTATGTCTCCTACTCCCAGTACGCTACTTGCAGCGTATACATACATAGTTTTTGTGTCAATAAAAATAATAATGATCATTTTACCCTGTTTCATGTGATAAATTCAGGAATTGCGCCGCCAGTAGAAAGTTTTTCAGAAACCAGACGTGCAGCTGTCGGTATTTTGGTCTAGTTTAGATGTTAACCATTCTGGTGGTTAGTAATCAATCGCATGGGTGTCTCAAGGTCAATTATTTTCTGAAACTGGTTCTAGAGCAAGCAATGCCATTTCGCGATGTTAAATTCATGAGAGAGAGTTGTCATTGATAATAATAATGGTAACAATTTAATAATACGTTTTGCACTTTTCGAAGTTATTTTTAATCTCTTTAACGGCCACTGCAACTATCAGGGAATTGTAAGATTGATTAAGGGCCAATAGATCGAAGTCCTGACGACATTGCCAGGAAGATAACTTCCAAGGGAAGAGAAATAAGCCAATATTCTGCTTTTATATTTTCGACTTCATAGAAAGTAACTTCTCAGCAACGACATCGCGCCATTGATTTTTCGGCACGAATCGGAATTAACCTAATGGTCAAAGGTATTAATGAACCTGGGTGTTAACTTTTGTTATGGTTGAGAATTTCTTGACAATATGGTGTGAGAAAAAAAATTGTAGATCTACATCGCTCCCTATTATTGGACTGGGGTCATCTATTCTTCAATTGGAAGAGTAGAAGGTGCCTTAGGGTCAAGGTTGGAAAAAAATTGTAAAAAGTCAGAATTTCATTCAGTCCTTTATGAAATAAGTTTACTATTCATGCATTTTTAACCTCCAAAAAAGGGGCAGTTGTCAGACATTGAATTGTTCAAGGAAGGAAGATTCAACGGTCCGTATACAGGTGAAGTCTTGGCAACGAATCCACATTGATCTATCGCATCAGGACGCTTTCAACCACAGAAACTCCATTTACATGGTGCAGTCACATGGCATGGTGGTGGACGACAATATTTCATTACTTACGTGTAATTGGCAATTATTCTACCCTGTGCTTATTTGATGAGCACTGCGCCGATTCTTGAATGCAATATGATTTAGTTGGTTCAAATAGAACAGCTGAATGAACAACATGGCGAGTTTCGCAGAAGCGCATAAAAGATGGGTTTATTGCAATTTTTATTAATTCAGTTTCAGTGGGTATCCATCGTAACTTTTATAGCCCCCTAAAGTCCCACCGATGAAACACTTTAGTATGGTATCACGAGTAATCGCCTACAAAATCTTCGTAATTATAGAATTTTGAGATGTTACGTGTTGTGCTGTATTGGACAATTACGCAATAGCTCAGAGTGTTTGGCAGATACGTGGGAGGTTATTACTGCAAAGGAAACATGCTTAGATCTTAACCTGTAGTAAAATGGGAGATTTCCAAGCGCGAGTCTCCTTATGGAGCTTGGGTTGCGCTTAGTTTAAAAAACTAAGAGGAGAACGATAAATCATTTTTCCCCCAACAAAAAAGAAAAGGTATTTAAGCGTTCATTTACCAACAAATACCTCGTGAAGAAGCCTGGAAAAATATGTCGCCGCTATAAATATCCCGGAAGCTGTGGAAAAGTAGATTTATCTTTTAAGAGGATTTTAGCGGCACGTGTTAATACACATATTCGCCAAAATAGTGTCGCGTTTAATCTATTCTTAGATAGAGCAAGTGTTGTTTTAAATTTATTGGACTAATTTAAGTTCGCTTTTAGAAACAATGCAGGTGTATAATACATACCCGAAATAACTTGGAAGGTGGTGGCAATGTAATAATTTT
Source organism: Euwallacea fornicatus (assembly GCF_040115645.1). Classification (NCBI taxonomy): domain Eukaryota; kingdom Metazoa; phylum Arthropoda; class Insecta; order Coleoptera; family Curculionidae; genus Euwallacea; species Euwallacea fornicatus. Next base: position 2,100,899 of record NC_089556.1, read on the forward strand.
AGAGAAGCAGCCTCGGTAATTATTAATTGCTCACCACTTTAAATTTTCGTTTTCATGAATTAATTTCCACGATAAATGGGCGGGTACCGCGCGTTTAATAACGGCGGATCACGGAGCATTATTATCGATAAATCTAAGAAAATATGAAGGATAATTAGTCAGTGCTTAATTTCGTAAACATCGCGAAATTTAAGCGTCAGTGGTAACTGGAGCATATCTGGGAATAATTATAAATGCGGCGGGTACCTATTCCTGAGAAAGTTCAGATTGGACTCTCGTCTGACCAGCGGACGAGCTAAGACTTGTTGGCACCCTTAATAAGTAATGAAACTAGCCATTTCTCTTTTTTGCGCTATGGAAAAACAACGGAGCAATTGTTATTCGATGTTCTGAATCAATTATTGTTTTGATCATATCGTAGATAAAACTTAGTTTAATGGGTGAGTTAAATCTAATAACCGTGGGGCGCAAATTTGACTGAAACCTAAACAAAATGCGTAGTGTATGCGCAATCGATGGGTTTTATTAGCAATAAACCGAGAATATTTACGAGCCACAATTTTGTTTCGACACGACCGCAAGCACAGAACTTACTATTAAATTGTGAACACGGAAACGTGTTAAATTTTTTTTCGTAAACCCGAACCAAAAGAAAAACAACAACAACGACAAGTAAAACGGCGTTTAGACCCCAATAATGAGGATAAAGTGTACCATAAAGTCGTAAAAAGTAACAAAATCGGTTACTGTCGTAATACGTCACCAGATAAAATAAAAAGGGAAAAATGTAGAACCGCATTAAAATAAATAAATTGTTGGTGGATGCTGCCAAACAGGAAAATGTGAAAACCACAAAATTGCTGTTTAGTTGAGTAAGAAAATTACAGTTTGCAGATTTCTTCAGTTAAAGTGTACTTTGTTTAAAGAAATCAATAATATCTTTTGTTGGACTAGCAGCTTTACCTACACCTTGAAAATCAAAGAAAATCAACTAATGAAACTTTTCGGAATGTCAATTGTCCACATCACTATATTTTCCAACTCTCAAACCGAAGTATCGTCGCTATTGTTCCTATTATTACTCATTGTTATGTAACATATTTATTTTGCAACATCTTCATAAAACTTTATTAGTTATCGGCGCCACTGGCTTGGATTGGAGCCACTGTACTTTTCACACTGAATTCGACAGTTGCGACGCCACGATCATTTTTAACGCGGCCGAGATATCCTACACGAGGCCCTTAATTGAAGATATCTCGGAAGCGGTTAGAGATACCTTTTTGGATGTAAAATGGTTCAGAATATGAGCTCCTAACGACGCCGAGGTTATCGATAGATATTAAAAGCGAACCTGTCGTGCCCGAGGACCTCCCTAAAACCGATGTCAAGTTTATAAATAGAAGACTGAAATCCATTCCGAATTTAAAGACCAAGGGATGCTTTGACGCCCTGTAGAATGAGAAGAAGCAATTATTTTTATACGGCTAGTTTAGCTGTTCAGTTATTTTTTTTAACCTCTAGCACGCAATACTCGCTTGTGCCATTGCTTCTGGGGCGCTATGTACATCATGGCAATATACATTATAAAGGAGGGATGAAAGCGGCGATGCCTGAGGGAATCGTTGTTTAGTTTAAAAATCAAAAGAAAAAGTGTCGAAAATTCGTACTTCAAGGTGCCCTTTTGAAGTTGGTTTTTGGTCACATGAAGTGGGTTTTTTTTTGGCTTTTGAAGCTTATATAATTTGCTTAACTTAGCATTGTGTGAAATGGCTTGTTAATTTCCATAAATAAACTTGCTGATGTTCTGCCGTTTACGTGTGTCAGTCAGTGTTATTCCTCAAAATAGAGAGCGGATTAATAGTAGAGTGTTTCGGTGTAAAGCCAAACTGATATATTGGTATAGGTAGGTTTTCCCTTCCGTTCCTGAAGTCTGCTTTTTATTTTGTATAAAACTTTGCTTAGCACGTGGAGCAATGTAACTCTTCTGCAGTTTTGTGTTCGTGTGTTTAGTCCTTTTTTTGGAACAGGTATTATCATCCTCTTTCTCTATGTCTGTGTTATTTATGACACAGTTATTCAGCACGTTCAGTATATGAGTTCATGAGTTTTTCGTGCTAAGCTCTTAAGGTTTTGTCGTTTCGTGCGATAAATGCTTTCACATTTCCATCCGTTATAGCGCTTATACCGAGCGGCAAGAACATAAAATTCATTGTTTGTTTGTTATTATCATGAACAGAACAGTTTATTTGATGTTCAGACAGTAATTTCCGTTGCGCTCAATCGTTGCAGTTCATTTGATTTTAGACGAACGTTGCAGTTTGCTAAATATTAAATCATATTTGATTCGACTCTAACGATAATTGATTTAACTGCACACTCGCCTTTAACGATTTTATTACCGCTTCGTTATTATGTTATTATTATTTTATTGCAGTTTAACATTAAAGATTTATTAAATTAACGTTAATTGATTAGTTTAGTTGTATGTAACTTATGAGCCATCTTTCTGTAGTAGAGACGTACCTGCAGTCGCGGAATAAAGTGTTCGTACCTCATGGAAAATTGCTTTATGAGACAGTTCACGTAAGAACCTCTTGAATATATTTCCATTAATTTATGTCTGTACAAAGTGCGTCATCTAAGCTTTTTAATGCTGACTTAACATACATTTATGTGATCACTTAACATGGGGAACATTGCATATTTCGAAAAATTTTCAAATAACGTAAGGCACAAAGTATTCATAGAGTAAAATGTTATTCGAAAAATCATTTACCCTATACTAATTAGTACTTGGTAGGATACCCTTTTTGCTTTTATCATGGGAGCTAAACGTTGTGAAGTTGAAGCTATTAAATTATCTGTCACATTCGGGTTTGATTTTGTTCCATTCTTGTAATGAAGCACTTTTCGGCTCCTCTTCGTTTGTAATTGGATGTGTTCGAATACGTCTGTCCAGTCTTTCCCACAAATTTTCGATCGAGTTAATGTCTGGAGATTGTGGAAGTGTATGTGCCCTCTGGGGAGTGTTATAGAGCAGCCACAGACGGGCTATCTCCGCTGCATGTTTCGGATCGTTGTCGTGTCGAAAGTTGTAACGACCCTCAAGATGCAATCTTCCGGCACTAGTTATTAAATTTCCTTTTAAAATATACGGATAGACGTGTTTGTCCACAATGCCGTCTACGAAAACCAAATTTGTCACTCCATTTGCCGCCATACACCCCCGTACCATTACACCACTTCCGCCGTGTTCCACGGTGGGCCTTAGATTTTCTTTATTTAACGCTGTCCCTGGTTTGCGCCACGCTAGTTTCCTTCCATCGGACCCCCAAAACACTATGTTTACTTTCCTCAGAAGAGATGACGTTTTTCCAGAAGTCTAAACACCTATTAACATATTCGTTGGCAAACTGTAATCTCTTCTTCCTATTTACTTTATTAATGTAAGATTTTCTTCTAGCTGCGCGAGCCTCGAATCCTGCTTTTTTTAGGAAATTTCTAGCGGTTCTTGGTGCTAAAGTCTATCCAGATCTAACTTGCAAGACCGCAGCTACATTAAATGAACTTTCAAATGGATTTTTTTATACTTCCTGACATGAAACTCCCATCTAGATTATCTAGTTTCCATGTTGTTTCAGTGCGATGGCTATTCCCAGTATTTCCAGAGACGTTATGTTTTTTTTTCACAATATATTGGATTGTAGCATGTCTTTTTCCTACAATCTCACCAAACCTCTTTAAGGAATTACTTTCCTTAAAAAGCCTTATCACTAATTCTCTCTTTTCGATTGTTGCCTCTCTACGTTTTGAATTCACTTTATACAAAGCGATACCAAGCATCCGCAAGGTTCTAAACACACGATTCAAATACTTGTATAAACTTGATTAAAAAAATTACTACGTCATTTCTGATGTTCGGCCGTTCGGCGCATGTCGTGATTTAAAACCGCATGAATACTTTCTTCCCTATTGTATTTGAATATTTTTCGAAATGTGCAATATGTTAAGTGATAACATAAATGCACGTTAAATTTGTATTAAAAAGCTTAGAACGTGCACTTTGTACAGACATAAAGTCATAGGAATATATTCGAGAGGCCCTTGCACAAACTGTGTTATAAAATAATTTTCTATGATGTATTAATACTTTTTTCCGCGACTGTACAGCGCGTTTTGGAAAGCGCGCCCTACTGATTTTAGTTTTTCTTGTACGCACGCGGTCGTCCCAGATTATCCTGCAACATAGCGAGTTTCACCCAATGTAGACGTCGAATTTCCCTCATTTTTCTCGACGTCCGTTCGTGACTCGCACATGCTTTCCGCGACCCGCCAAAATCAAAAACTCGGCCTGTAGTGAAATTGCTGATTAGTCAATGTATTACGAGTTGAGGTTTGTTATTGTGTTTGTACGTGTAACCGTTCTGTACACGGTGTGCCGAACATGTCTAGTGTGCCGGTCGGTTTAGCGGTGTTTATTGTGCTGCTGACATGTGCGCTATCTCTTTGGGGCCATTTACTCATTTCTCTTTTTCTGCAATTATTTATCCACCATCGCGTTTGATTTTGTCGCTTTTGGAAGTATCGGCAGGCACCCACGTTTTTTCCTCAAGTGAATGACGCTCCCGTAGTCGTTTTGTTATTCGTGAAAAATTTTGAATCATAGGACAGAAATCGCACTAGTCGCATAACTATTAATGTTTGCTGTGTGTGCCCAGTGAACTATATTGCACAATGCCTTGAGCGAATCTAAGGCTTCGCCAGTATTTTTTTATGAATTTTTACCAACGCTGCGCCTCATTTCCCGAATTTTCGTACGGTTTTTTGCCAGCACATGTTTACGTAAGAATGATAATTCGAGTATAACTAAAGAGTTAAGAAAATGTGGCCCTAAATAACAGTCAACTTGGAGGTTGATTGAAAATAAACTGATACAACTTTGTGCATTCAGTATAGATATTTCACAATGCAAGCTTTTGTAAAATTACTGACATTGGAATTAGCCGTGAGTTAATAGGCACCGTACACATATCTGACGTGATTATTGGTTTTTGAACAAAATTTTTGCGTTGTTTAGCTTATTTACCTTAAGCTCCGTTATTTGTCTGGGAAGCAAATGTGCACAATTGCTTGTGTAATTAACATACAGGCGGAGTTAATTATTCATTAGCATAGTTAGGCATATGGTCCCATTTTGAAAAATACCTAAATATTTAATTTTTTTTTAATATTTAATATTACACGATAATTTGTCCACTTTGCGCGTTAGCTAGCCTGTCGCGAACATCAATCTCCCTTTTCTTGATCAAATACAAAAAACAATACAAATCGAGTCGAATTCAACTGTGCTGTACCCGACACCTTTGATGAATGAAATAATTTCCAAAAATACACGTTAAGTATATTGAGCCATCCTTCAACCGACATTGTTTTCATAATACCTAATAATATTAGAGTGGAAGGAGTTATTAATCTATTAGAAGCCACTTTATGAGCATTAATCACCTTTTTGGATAGTAAATTGTAAACATGAAAAATCCGATGTTTACATGTTATGTATGATTCGTTCTACGTGGCGGATGGTTAGCCAGGGAAATAAATGGGTTTTTAAGGAACATGCGAAATCCCTTTGAAGTTCGCCGAATGCGCTAAATGATTCAAACTTATTCGATTGTTACACTTGCGTAACATGTTCTTAGTGATTTTAAGTCGATTACATTTCCATACGTGAGTCATAAGCCCTTAAACCAAATTATCCTACTAACAAAAGCCACACAGCGATTGGTGTTTCCTTTCGAGATAGCACATTTCAGCGGAAAACGATTTTTAGAGCAAATACAAATAAACCCTACTGATAAAGGTATCATTAGTTAAATGGAAGCTGTTTCGAAAATAGACATTGGACATAAAATTACTGAATTGGATGGAGTGAAAATTGATAGAGATTCTTCTTAAAGGTCAAGAAGTGAATAGAATCTATAGTGCCATATGTAGTGGAAGTTGTAGTGAGGGAACTATGTTAACTAAAAGTAGAAGCAAAAGCGAACAGGATTTGAGTTCGACGTTGCCTTGGTCGGGATTAACTTTGGCGTGTGTACGGATTCTTCAGTTATACGGCAAGGTTTTTCAACAGGACATAACCAAGATTAATATCAAGTATGTTTTGGTTTTTGCATTAATAATTAATATTATTAATGGGATAAAAGCTCTAATGAAGTTTCAGTGACTGCGGCCATGCATCGCCTATAAATTGGCTATGTTTCAGTGCCCTGAATTAAGCGAAAATAGTTATCTTGAAGCCTCAAACTAATGGAAAACCAATAAAGATATTGTGTGTGTATGTGTGTGTGTGTGTGTGTGTGTGTGTATTAAAGATTTTTTCCCTGCCGTTGCCAAGTTCTTAATCGTCAATAATATACAAAGTGTCCTATGGAACAAACCCCGGTTATTAAGAATCTCACCCATTCACCGCCAGATCAGAAACTTAAATTTTGAAAATTTCATTTATTTATTAACTCCAAAAACAAAAAAAAAATCGTAGCTCATTAGTAATCATTTCCTATTTTCGGACCTATAAAATAAAATCGCAAATGTGCTGACGCTAATGGTGCTGATATTAACAGCTAAGTCAACGATATATCCCTCATAAGCATCATTTCAGAATTAGCACTTTCATAAGTTAATATAGAAATAGATATAAAGGTGTTCACGGTTTCAGATGCATCTTAATGCGTTCACATTTAATTTTAACCGGGCACATGACTGACATATGGGGCGGAAAATCCGAATAATTTTCTTTTTCCAATTGGTCTTATGGGATGAGCGGCGAGTTTTTCTGAGATAAAAAGGAAGTGTTCATTAGTGGAGCTGAACCAAAACAAACAAACGTCAATTAGAAAGGCCCACGAAAATTGATTGTACGTAAAACTGTTTTTAATTTAGCGCTCTGAAGTATGTTATATGTAATTGAATTGGGAAAAATGTGTCAGCATCGATAATATCGGCACCAAAAAAAATAAAATAAATAAATAAATAAAAGAAAAAACGTGTCATCCAGTAAAAAAAAATCAATCGAAACTGTGAGGAACAGTATCTGAAATTTCGCAGGCCTATCTTCGCGTCTTACGTCACCTTTTGTGCGTAAATTAAAAATAATGGACCATTTTACAATTAACTGGCCAAAATAAAAGTCATGAGGTGCCAAAATAATGTTATAAGGCGTGCAGAGCATCTAACCGAGAAATTGCCGAAATGCGGAATATGATGTAAATTACTATCTAAATATCCATACATTTATATTTCGAATCATTCAGCTAAGTATGAGGTGTCATATACGCAGCTATTTATTATGATGATTGATGAGCTGCCAAATAATACTCGAAATTCATCATTTTTGCATTCGGTCCATAAGGTGCTAATTTTTATCGCCGTATGGACCGCTTGAGATTTCATTATTGCCGATTCAGTACTTTTCGCTCTCTATTTCCCCATTGTCGGTCCTTTTTAATTAGTATATTTCTGTTCGGTTTAATCAGATTTCGTTCAACGAGTTTTAGTTAATTTAATAAGATATATGAAGTCGTTAGCGAGTTAATTTTTCCGTCCGTTTTGATGCTGTTCAATGTCCCAAGCGATAAAACTGTAGTCACTTTCAGGTGCGTTCGCCATTGCTATCTACGAAAGGGTGAGAGCTACGACCGGAAAAAGGTTGCCATTTTTGAGGACTGACAGGGCGTCGGCAAGGCGTTTCCGGTTTCCCAAATTCTATAAAAAACATCAACTTGATCACAACTTTCAATTGAAAATATTTCACAACTGTCGGTGTGATCGCAAAAATTTCACACATTTTTTCGTTATTTCTTCGTCTCCGCAATATTTCTGAACGATTTTCATTCGCGACTGATCAACGTTTAATTTCAACTTTCGTACTCGACGTGATATCAATGTTTTTTGGTGGCGTTTTATGGACTTCGTCTTTGACAGTTCCCCAACAAAAACTGCATTGAAATCGTATCGGAAGCACTAGGTGACCAACGCTAAAAGAGACCGCAAATGATATATTAACGATTCAGGAATGAAAAGCGTTTCCGAAACGAGAAATGGAAATGCCAGGCCAAGTAAACTTCATCACAAATTCTTAATCTTCTAACAAGGCCCTAAAGGCAGCAGCGAAGTCTTGTTAAAGCCCTTTCGCTGCTGCAGTAAATTCTCTTTACGACACCCCTCAAACATATTTTGACAGTAATTGGGTTATAGCAACAATACTTTGCAAGCTCACTGACGCAGATGTAGTGATTTATTCTTGTAGTTATTAAAAGCGGGTTTGTGGAGATGGAAGTTTCACTAAATTTTTCGTGTATGTTCCAGAAAGACATGCAAAAATTGCAAATGTCCCAGGGATGGGCACGAGGTGGTAGCTGAGCATGGGGCGCGATCACGGCTTGGGTTTGTGATACAAGATGGTCTGGATGCCCGGACTTTGGGATACACCTTTGTGCCTCCTGGTTTGACTACAGCTAGACAGGTATAATAATGGGGGAAAGGATAATCCCTAGTGGTTTAACCACATTTGTGGTTATTTATTTTTTAAATATGATAATTGTGCACAAATTGAACTATACTTACTACACTGTTCAGCGAGTCGGTACTATTACATTACAATATCCATCTCGTTTTTTAAAACGTTTTATTTAAAATTCGGTTATTTTATAAGAAAATGTTCAGCCGACACAGTGGAAAAAAACAATACTGATTTTGGATTTTATTGACTGCAATCAACGAAAAAAGGAGGTAGAAAAAAATCACCATTTCTAGATGCGGAGTTGAATATAAGGTGCACGTTTGATAATGTATTTTTGCTCATTTTGACAACTGGACTTACAGTTTTCTTATTCAAACTTGTGGCTAAACGGCTTTCATTTCATAACTAGTTACACAATAAAGTAGACATTTTCCTTTCATAACTCGATTAACGAGTGCCGACTGGACACATAAACATCTTTAATATGGTAGTACAACGTAAATTACAAAAATCTTTCTGCAACGCGTATACATAATACAACATTTTTACAGCATTAAGTAAACATTTAATCGGCTAATAAATAATGTTACTTTTGTAATCTTCTATTGGCATGGTTCAAACTCATCTTAACAGAACGTTGCATGGTTAACGTCTGAAACACATGGTAAATTTACATGTATTTATATTTGTTCCACAATTGCAAATAAAAGCAAAATTATTTGTCAAATCCTTTTAGTTTTTCTTGTTGCCTCACCATTCGTGACCTGATGCATATTGGAAAAAAATCATTATTGCAGAAAAGGTTATGAATTTGATTTATCTAGAAGATTAAAGCAGAAAAAACTCAATTTCTCCGCTGTTGCTGAATAGTGTTTAAGTATAAATATCTCCAACTATCTGATCTACAGATCGATATAGCCATTTATCGACTTTGGATCGACATTCTATGCGGCTATGAGGTATATTTTTGACCTATAAATCGTGTACCTTGTTTTCGTGGTAATCAGTCAACATTTAATTGTCAAGGTACGGATTATTTTGTCTAAAGTCACATTCCGGGATGTAATAATGAAGCGTCGCTGAATAGAGAGTACTACCACTAGCAATGCGCACGTGATCAAATCTCGTTTTCTTTTAGGTTGACCAGTACTACTCAACACTGCCATCCGAAGATGTACCTAAATTAGGATCGAAAGGAGAAACGATACGATCGCAGCGAATAGTTAGACAGCTACCGAAGCAAGACTTATCACTAAGTGCCTGTAAATTTATAGAATCCGAATATGCAACTAGTTTTGAGGTATTAAACAATATTAAATTTAGTTACATTGGGTGACACAGAAATTCACACAAGGAAAGTTGCTTTTTTAAAGACATTTATCTCCATAAATTTTATTAAAAACTTCTATTTCATTGCTGACATTTGGACTCTATTCATTTTCAAACTCATTTCAGATTTAGTTTTTCAATCAAATAATTGTTCTGCCAATATTTGACACGGTGAGATTACTTCAGGTTACTTCTATTACTAAATGTATGTGTTTCGACTACCGTTACGGTCCCCTATTTATAGAGGCAGAAAAATTGATTTCCAGGGCACCGCCTTGTATTAAGTTGGAATAGCATGTAGTCTCCTTCAATTCACACATATATTGCACGATAACCGTAATAAGTTAATTTGTTGGTAACTACCTATAAAAAAAATCAATATAACTGTTGCGATATATGAAAACTTGAGAATATTTTTCTCCGTGTAATATCTTTTTTTATGTTGTTTTCAGGATTTTGTCTCAGCCCGTAACGAAGTCGCCCTGGACGTGGGGGTAGCCAAACAAGCACCCCCGAACAGTGCTTGTGCAAATTGCGACCGTTCAGTGTCTTCTCAGCAGATAGTGGTGACCGCTCCCAGACTGGGCAACATGGTTTGGCATCCTGGTTGTTTTAAGTGTACTGGTTGCGACGATCTTCTGGTGGACTTGGCGTATTGCGTCTACGGCGATAATATTTATTGCGAACGGCACTACGCCGAGAAAATGAAACCACGATGTGCTGGCTGTGATGAGGTAAGTGCTGGTAAATAGGTAATAATTACTGCTCTGTAAGGAAAAGAGGTATAAACGAAGCAAATTAAAATTCCCTCAACTTTATTTAAAGTACAGGATGTAACAAATATTAATTAAGTTGCGAAAATACTTCGCCATTTTTTTTGAATATCTATGTTGCGTTTTGATTAGTACATGCACATTCGATTAAGATCTGTATAATGTACTAAAAAATAAACTTGTTTGTTAACTCTGACGTACAAAGAAGAGTTTTGTCGCCTGAAAACGAATAATTATTATTAATATTATTTTTTCGGGGAATTCTTATTTATGTTGTGAATAGATGATGGAGAAATATATTTGAGGTAATGCGCGATTTGGGAATTGAGTACAATAAATTAAAAATAAGAAAACTTAATTCACGACATGTTGGCGGATGCGATCCAATAAAGCAATCTGAGTGCGCACTGACCATAATTTGCAATTGACTGCATAGATGGCACCACAAGTTACGTTTTCCAGCATTTGCCGAATAATTTGTTATCTAGATGTTTTTACACTGAGGCCTAGTGTCTCAATTCCTCCTGAAACATTTCCAACAAGGTAATTTTTATAGGAAGGAGAAAATGAGAACAAAGCTTACTGGTCAATTTAATGATTTCCATGGAAATGATCTTATAGGCAAAATTACCCAACAGTTGGAAAAACAGGCCCTTAATCTGGCATTGACTTATGCATATGTTGCAAACAAAATATTATGTATGTAAGAATATTGAAAGAAAGCACAGAAAAAAGAACAGATGTAAAATGGTTAAAAATAAGCCGCAATCATACGAAATAACAAATATTTCGCTTCGCTTTCAGTATGCGTTCTGACGTAGGTATCCCGGGTTTTGTTTCTTTTCATTGAGTATATTGAGTAATCCGGAGCAGTTAAATCGGTTAGATTATGCTATAGGTATTGCAAAAGCGTTTAGGATTCTCGCTTTATTTTTAGTTGCTTCTTAATAGCAAATTCCACCAAATCTATGAATGACAAGCTAAATCATTGGATGTGTTCATAGAGTAATCGAATTGGCGCATGGCGCAATACATCAAAACCGTTTTTGAGTTATAAAAATATATACAGGGTGTCTTTTTTAGGTATGTCGACTATAGCTCAATGCAACATTTAGAGAATTTTCATTATAAAGCTTAGAATATTTTCAACGACAAATAAGGTACTTTTCAACCTTCTGCATGAAATCTCCTCTGGCATGTGCAGAAAAACTAGATAATTTTCATCAAAGAACTTAGAGAAATCGCATATTAAGAACTAGAGAATATTTATTGCTAAGCTTAGAGAAAATTGATGACAAGGATAACCTAACGCAAACATTACTGATTCTTTTTCTTTAGTTCTTGGAAATATATAGAATCTTCATTTTACTTCAAATGAAAACCACGAGCTGGATTCCTACACATTTTATTTAAAAAAATTTTTGTGAAAAGCGCCGTGTGGAAAACGCTGAATGCCCAATCCATAAATAAGTTTTATTTACATGCTCTCTATCTTAATATATTCCCAAGCGAATTGGCAATGTAGTGAGTGTTGAGAGATTCTCAACGGTGACTTTCACATGTGGTTTTAGGGAAAGAGAAAAAATTATTGTGGAATTTATTGCACTTATTTCGATTCTGAGTTGGCGAGGATAATATCAGTAGGTACAACTTAAACCTGCACCTATGACTAATGACGGGCAGATCGAAAGTGCGTGTATTTTTCCATGTTCATTGTTTAGTGCATCAGCAATCTAACGTAGTATATCTTTTCTTATGTTCCAAAGTGCGAATAATGAAATTTGATAGTAAGCAGTAACTGAACATCAAGTAAAGGGTCTGATATAACTTGATAATTGTATTATTAGCCCCAAGGGGAATATAAAAAACAATCCGAGAAGTTAATGTAGTCTGTGCGATTTGCACACGGCTCGCAATTATTTGACCTGCCAGAACCTATTCGCCAAACAAGGCCGCCGTCTCGGATTGCAAATGCAGCAAGTGCCTCGACGTTCGACGTCGACAGCGTCGTTTCCATCACTAAATCCCATCCTGCTTGCCTTCCCACGAGAGATCGGAGCACCTGTTGAGACGATGAGGCTCAAGTTGGCCGACCTCTGCATGGAGTTGTTGCCCTAGTCCCATTAAATCTAAGTAAGGGTAATCTGGGAAGCGTCAAATCAAACACGGAATTAGTGATTACAATTCTTTACATAATTACGAAAAACATTGTTAAAACTTCCAGTTTGTGAAGCGTTTTATTTTGAAACACCCTGTTGATTGAAAGTCGCATCTAGTTATGGTGTCACGTTTCCGGTAAGCTCCGGCCGTCATTTCCTCTTCTATTGATTTTTTTCTCATTAACTTACACAAAATCCTGGATTTGAGAGAATATCAGGCAAACAACGCTTTTGTAGTGCTGTTCCATTTTAAAGAGTTCGATGAAAATTGTGATTGTCAAGGTTTTTCCAGGTGGCATCAGGGTGAATTTATCCAGGTAAAATGCATCGTTCATGATCTACCGAAAGAGTCATGTCCACGAGCCAAAAAGGGCTCCCGAAAAAAGTCAACGTTCTCCTCCTTGGCGCCCACTAAAGAAGGTCCTGAATTAGGTCTCTTTAGGATTCCTCCTATGAAAGAATGAAAGAAATTAAGCTCTTTATTATGTAAGTCAAGTGGAGCTTTCAATGGTAATATCTTCACCGGCTTCCGTAGAGCTCCTAACAGTTCCATTTTCATCCACGGAATCAGATGCTGTTGCTCGGCTTTTGCTATTTTTCTCTTGATATTATCTATTCAAATAATGAATGCATAGCAATATGGTCGTGCCATCTGCTATTGGCAATAGTTCCGAATGTCTGGCACATTTTTATCTCGGCTGAATGAATACGTAGAAACTTATCGATGATAGTGTCGTCAGTTTTGGTCATCAACATGTCCCTATGTTGTTTTTCAATTAATTTTTTTTCTATTGCGTCTCTGTCGCTCATATTGGACCGATTAGAGGTATAACCTGGTATATATTTTTGTTACTAATTATTATCGATTAGGCAGCAACAAGGTTTTTGTAGTTAGTGCCCCAGCCAGATTATTGGCACAGTTAGTCCAGTGCCTGCGATTGCGGTGTGTGCCATCTTATTAAATATTTGTCCGGAAATCTATTAAAATTATGTTTTGTGCGCACTCCTATCTGCCATTGTGGAAGTGACATGGGTTTGCTCCTTTCCGTTTTGGTGACTTGTGTAGGCGTAGTTGAACTTGTAGCCTTCTACCATAATGTCAGGAGACGAGCCATTTCTTACGAACCAGTCCAAACTAGCTTGGCCACCATTCATACGAGGCAAATAAAAGAGCTCGAAGGCATCAGAGATAGACTTTCCGATCAATACGATCAGCTTCGCAGCAAGCAAGTTCTACCACCTCGGCCCACTGTCAGACTTAACAGTCACGAGGATATCGAAATAGAGTTTTGCAGTAATGTTCGCTCCAGGTCGCCCTCGCCTAGAAGGTTCTTAGTTTCAGAACAGTCCCAGGGACAAAGAGTTCAGAAGTCCAAAACTCAGGAGTGCGTTCCAGAGTACTTGATTGAAGAAGTTGAGAACGCGGAATGCAGCATTCCCAGGTATCTACTGAAAGATGGGAACGAACCCGTGCCACTACCACTCCCCGAAACCTTTTTGGTCTCTGAGCGAAATCTTGAAATTGAACCAAAAACCGACAATATTTTCCGAAGAAAGTTGGGCCACAGCGTCGTCGAGCTGGATGGTGAATTGTACTACAGAAGATCACCATCGCCCTTTCCAAGTTTTGATCTTACTGTTCCAAGAAACAGTATTTGCAGCGAGTTGCTTGACGGTCCTGTAAGCGTGGCTGAAATTGATGAACCTAGATCCGGATCAACTTCTCCAGTAAATAATATCGATCAGACATCAGAGAAAGTAGAAATCATTTTGAATCAGAGCAGTTGGGCCCACAGTTCTAGCGAGTATTGGGAAAACAAAAAATTGGTGGTTCCAATCAGAAAATCTAAATCCAGATCTGCATCGCCTCATGTTACAGAAACCATCGAAAGGAGACGCTCATACTCAGAGTCGCATACCCTGAAAACAGAGGATCCATTGATCTCTAAAACCTCATCCAATTTAGAGCTCTCTAGTAGAGCTGAACATGATGCTTCATCTAGTGAAACTGATGCAGAAGATTTGGATGCAAAATTATATTCTGAAGAGATGAAAAATAGCCTTGATGGGTTGGACAAGAGCAAAGGAGGCGTGAAGAAGAAATTAATTAGAAAGAAACGAGTGAGGAGGAGTCATTCTAAAAATTCAGCTGATTCGCAAGGTATTAAGTAATATATAATGTTAATAACATACACGGACGAATCGAATTCGTAGGAGCCAAAGTAGGGGAAGGAAATAATTCTTTAAACTCGGATGTACGGAAGCAAACGGGTTCCGGCACCGGGCAGAAGCCGGGAGATCCTTTTTGGGTAAATCGCTGAAAAATAAATTTATTACTTCTGGTTGGTTTGTAGTGTGGAATTGGCTTATTTAACCTTAGAATTAAACTATACTGCAGTGTGATTTTTCTTAAATAATTGCGAGTAAATTCTTCGCAACGTTGTAGAATTATTTTAGGAGGTAACAGATTTTCAGTATTGAGGTAGGTATGTACGAGTGTATTTACACATTGCTGCAATTAAAAAATATTGTCAAGTACACGTATTATTTTTACAGAAATGTGTAATAGTTATTTTCCCACGACCACTTACGACATTATCCATAAAACGTATTGAATCACGATAAGAAAAATAGCATTATCCTTCAGCTGAGCGATAGAGCCATAACATGTTAGGTGCTAATCAAACAAAAGCAAGGATATTTTATACATTTTCGATGAAAAACATATTTGTGTTAGTCAAGTAGACAAAATACGTCTCTTAGCTTCGTCCTTCCAGAAAAAGAACAATCCGAAAGAAAACAAAGTAAAAAACCACTTTCAGCTCGAAAATGCATGCGGTAGAGCCACTTTACCGCACGCTTGTCGGAAAAAAATAACTAACGCAGTATGTATAAATTTTCTTTGAAATGTTAAGTAAATGGACCTCGTGTTTATGGTTGAACATATAGATGACGAAGGTTTTTTCTATACTGCAGCAGCGGCCGACTATATGTTACTACTTGATATTTGTATAAACAAGAAATGGTGCCAAGTAATATTAACTAATGGAAAATGACATTTTGCGAAAATGATTTGCAAATTTGCTAGGAAAGCTGTTCAAAATTAATGTTACGCACCATAAAATGAGATATTAAAGAATCGTTTTTAAACAAGAAAACGAAAATTAATATAAAAAAAAAGGAAAAACATATTTTTATGCGGGCAAAAAAGCGTTTGAACAAAGTGCAGAAGAAAATAGAATTACAAATAAAACAAAGCAATTCGTACATGTTGCCGAGAGGATTACTCTGATTCCTTCCCTTTGCATCCTTCACCTCACTAACCTCCCCGAATTCGTACGTGAAGGTTAAGCATTTCTTCCTTTCTCGAGCCGACTTAGGTTCATAGTGATATCTCAATTTCAGTTACGTCACTGCTGATTCTATTTCGCGCGCGTCCCATGGCGAAACTTGAAGGGGAATTAATTGATTACGTCAAAAAGCATATAATTTATTTTTGTCTTCGCCAAACCAAAAATCCCTTGCACCCGGCACCACACGGCGTTCTTCTATCATTTTCTAAAAATACCGTGGAGAAAATCATCTCTCGAGCCGTTTTCAAACACTTTTACAGAATCCAGTCGCGAGACCAAGTCAGGTCGGTGAGCGCGCGCGGTCCAGTTCCGTTTCCGAAACAGAAAAAACGACCTTAAAATGGCAGACGTCGACAATTTTACCTCCGCCAATTTCACCATCACCGAGAAGAAGACCAAGAAGGTGAAGAAGGTCAGCAAACGACAGACCCAAGAGAATGACGTCGGCAACGAAGTGACCAACATCGCCGAGAATGGTACCAGGGGGTATGTGTTGGCCGTCAAAGGGATGCTAAGCCGAGGAGGGTTGATATCCTCATGCGAAAAACACCGACCATATAATTTCCTTTACAGAGAGTGTGACAAAGTGAAATTAGTGGGTTTGCAACATGTTCGGTCCAGTTAGAGAAATAAAATGGAAAAAATGATAAAGAGGCGGCATTTACTAAACCATAGAGAAATTAGTCGCATTGGTCCGTATAGAGCTCTATTTTTGGCTTTCTGCCTTGTTTACAACCAACTCCTCTGGAACTTGAACCGAAATTCAACGCGCGCAACGAGCATTGAGTCAAGACCTGTAATAATTCTTGTGGACTCTATACGTTGATTTATTCGGAGACAAATTTTAGATGTGGAGTTCAGTACAACCTGATTAAATGCGCCATTGCAGATTTGAGATGAGCTGAACATACTCATCCGAACGCCGAAAAGAAGTTTATTTTTGAAAACGGAGCATTTATTGATCATTCGTTTAATCATGAGTTCATTCATCTAATCATTTATTTATCGTTTGGGAATAACGCCTCATGTTTAAATATGGACTGTTTGGGGCGAATGCGATGCTGCGTGCCAAACAAAATAAGTTTCTTTGGAGTTTCGGATTTTAGAATTTTTCGTTATGATTGTGGTTTTTTGGAGCTAAAGTGTGAGAATAAGTTATCAAAAATTCTATAGTTTTCTATTGTGTTTAGACCCATTTCAGTATTTAGGTCACAGATTTGGTCAATAAACCAATTCACTAAATGTGCACGCAAGATTCTTATAATCTCTACGTTTTGTAACAGACTAAATATAACCAAACCAAGTTGGAGCGCACTCAGAAATTAGGTCTGTTTTAAATATTTATTTTGGTTCCGTCCTTTCGGCGCGGCAAAATGGGAACTCAAAATCTTAAGTTCGGCTCTGGTTTGAGAGACATCGCAACCTACATTCGACCAATTAAAGGGAAATCATTTTCCAATACTCCCTACCTTAGGGTTGGAACATTTAGGGCATGCCAATTAACAGATACCGCGGATGTGGAGTAAGCAGCAACATCACAAAACGCAAATTTACGGGCAGCTCTGGGTTGCGGCCGTTCCGCGGAGCGCAATTGATTATTGCACATAGGTAGAGAATGACATTGAACGGCATAAATAACCGATAAATAAAGCAGATAATTGGAGAAATGAGGCAAAAACTTGGGCTCGTGGGGCAATACGAGTCGTAGTCAACGTACAGATTAAATGAGCAGAAAAACGTGTCAATTTTCGGAGAAAGTGTGACCGTAAAATAACTTTTTGCGGGCGAAAAATGGTCGCGCTCTCAAGAAGAAATTCACACCTGCAGAAGTGATTTCACGGTCATAGTTTTTTGAAAAATATACACTTTTTTTTTAATCAATTTTTTTTCATATATTGATTTTAACGTACATTTCCATGACAAATGTGATTTTTTGCTAAAATTCTTTAATTATCTGCATCATCTTGCGGCGGCTGTTAAAGTTCAATTCCATTCTTCGTCCATCTGTAACAATCGACCTTCACCAGGGGAGCGACAGAAAGGCAGTTTTTTTGCAAATGTCCATGTAGTAATATTATTACTTACCTCTCGTTCGGTAGTACATACTTCGTGTATCTATTGCTTCCGTGTGAACGCCGAAAATTCAAAACTTTGAAAATTGATTTCCTATTTAATGTTCCCTATGTGCTATGATGTCTCAGAACGAGTATGACCACTCCTACTGACGCTGCATGACATCTGCTGCATCAATAATGTTTTGTAAAACGATATTCGCGCGTAGGTGCTATTTTTCCATCATTTTCAACTCGGGTTATCCACAAATTATTTGCTGGATCTTTCCGGTTGGTGTGTCACCTTTCCTCAGTCTCTTTTGCGTATTTTCGTTGGTTCATTTTTAATTTTACAACGAAAAATACGCATTTTCAATAAAGGTACTGATGTCATGCCCACTTATCATTCAGTGATCCGTTCCACTCCTCCTTCTGACGGCGGTCCTGAAAAGCAGGTTAACATAATATCAGTTTCTTCTTGCAGGTCCCTATAAGGCAAATTTAAGATTTTATTATTCATACGTCATCGCTTTGCATAAAATTTCGAGTCCTCATATCTGCAATAATAGATATTAATTAACCCCATTTCCTCGAATCGTTCATGTTTTCACCCACACTTATTTCATTTTTTGCATTTACGAGGTAATAAATTAGGATAAATCTGAAATTTCTGGCATTAATGACCACAACGGTTATCAAAGGATAAACATAATACTTTTGAATTAAAATAAGATTGACAAAGTGCTTAAATCGTAAATCAAATTGTTTCGAATTAGGAACCCATTGCAATTTGACCCCGAGGTTCACGTGACCGTGGCGTACGAAAATACAACAATAATTAACTTAGAAAACCCCATAAAGAGACACCTACGCGAATTTGCATTAGTCAAGTAGCAATTAATCGCATTGTGAGACAATTTTCGAAATGATATAATTGGCTTGTTCCGACTCCGTTCGGCGCAAACACCCGGTATGCATTATCGCGATGACCGCACAACCAGATGGTTTTCAACACTATGGGTGATTGTCATTCAAGGATGCAATCTTATAGGTTTATCGAGGGCAAAATGGAGGTCGGCAACATATTTGATGCAAAACTGCATTTTTACGTCTGCCTAAAATTTACTTAAACTGATAAATTTCATTTTCACTTTGTCACACTGGAGGGAAACACGGGCCAATTACATACCCCCTGTAATAGCTAGAGGTACGTGCCATGTTTTTGTGTTTGTGATCTATTCCCAGGAGTTCGATGGAGAATCGAACGTCCCCCTCCCTCCCGAATTGTATCGGCGATTTTTACAGTAGAAAGGCTTAATTGTTGTTATTATTACATTAGGAAGTAAATAAGAGTGAAAAAAGCGATCCGTGAGTGCCTGTCTCAAGACACCATCAAGGTCGGTAATGTTTTATTTGTCGAGGCAAAGGACGCGTTTATTTTAATTTGTAATGGGGATCTCTGTTATGTGACACGTTTTACATGCGAGGTAACTTCTCCTTTTGGGTTGTTGAACCTGCCGCGGGTTCCACCCCTCGCGAGTTCTGTGCTTACACCAAAGTACGTTTGTAAACTGAAGCTCCAAACCTCAGTTTCGTCATGATTTACCCATTAGGAAGAAAAACAAAATGGCAATTGTGCGGCTCATACGATTAATTGGCAACGATTTGTTATTATGTGGAGTGTCAATTATATTCCTGGCAAAGGTTTCGAATTAACCGTCCGGCTATTTATAACGCAAAACGATTTTATGTTAATAATGTCACGTTATGTCATTAAATTGCATTATGATGGTCGGCCGAAAGGGCGCAGATTGTCTTAACATAAGTTTCTTCTGCTTTCAGCTTATTTTCAGTGGCGAGTACACCAAGGCCATGAACAAGGACTGGCACGGCCAACACTTCTGTTGTTGGCAATGCGACGAAAGCCTCACCGGACAGCGCTACGTCCTGCGGGACGAACACCCCTACTGCGTTTCCTGTTACGAGTCCGTCTTCGCTAATGCATGCGAGAAGTGCAGCAGAACCATTGGAATCGATTCCAAAGTAACGTGAACTGCTACGGGCTAAGAAGGTTCATTAACTCGTGCTCTTTAGGACCTTTCCTACAAAGACAAGCATTGGCACGAAGCATGTTTCTTGTGCACCACCTGCGGAGAATCTCTGGTGGACAAACAGTTCGGTTCGAAGGGAGATCGTATTTACTGCGGTCGCTGTTACGACGAGCAATTCGCCTCCAGATGCGATGGATGTCACGAGATCTTCAGGGCTGGTAAGTTACCGGTGAACTTCACGGGTAAAAGCACCAAGGGAGCCGGGTTAAAATGGGCAAACGCCCCCCTAACGATATCGACATCCTCGACGCGTAACGTCGCTTTGGGCGACGGCGATCGAACTTGTTTTTTCAGTATCTTCAGTTGAAAATTTCGATCGAAAATGCGCTTTGCGTAAAATTTCGGACACCGAAAACGGTACGGCAACGTGATTTGTGGTACATTAATAGTTCCCAAAAATGGCGATTTTTTTCCATTTAATGCACTTTCTAACTCTCACTTTTTCGGGACTGGTAATGGTGAAAGCAGCTGCAAAAGACCGGACAGTATAGACACGCGAAGTTGTTGACCAACACAGGACCCGGTTACGTAAAAGTTGCGAATCTAGTGCAAACAAGCAGGCGGCAATAAGACGGAAGAAGAATTCTTCGGGTTCCTTTAGAAATTTCAACGCTCAACGAAGAATGCGAACAATAGATTTCTACGAGCTTCCAGATGCACGTTCTCATTTCACTTTCAAGTTTTTTTTTACATTAAACGCGGACCCCATAATGCCGATATCGTCCGTCCGAAAAACCATAAATTAATTATGCAAATCGCCCTAATTAAATATTTGTTCAAACATTCGCCATCGCTTATACCACCAAAAATAACGTTAATTTTTTAATAATTCAAAAACGTTTCCATTTTTGTTGGAGTGAGCTTCACGTGATAATCGAGCGAAGGCATGAATAAAGCCACGATGTGTTTAGCGATGGTTTTAAGTTTCCAATGTGGGCGAAAACCACTATTTAGCACTCTACGGTTTTTGGAGATAAATGTCACTCCCAAATCGACTATGGACATATGCTCTACTCAGTTAAACCTGATTATGAGTGTTATTTTGAAAAATGATGTCATTTTACACCTACATAGAGGAAGCAAAGTACGAAAAATATTAAGACGAGGAAAAACATCCGAACTATGGGTCTACATAAATACGACTTGGTACTTTATCATTGGTTTTTTTATTAAATGTTTGTTGATACGAATAAAGGTCATTATTAGTAAACACGAGATAAATGTTGATTGTGCTTTCAAAGGACATGTATATCTTTAATTTATTATATTGTTTATTGTTGTGAAGTTGACTTAGTTTGCTATCTAAAGCCGGAATTTTATCAAGTTTTGGCATAGGTCAGAAAAATTGGCCATAGAGACCGACTTTGTGTACATACAATCTCTCTCTTAAAAACAACGTAACTCGATCGTGCATCTTGGACTTTTGCCGCTGCTTTCGTGTATAACACTGTAAAGTAATTTGTTTTATTTTAAGATGTGAGTCAGAACCCACATTTTTTGTTACTTTCTGTCTCTACAACATTCGCATTCGACATATTAACACGAACTCGGTGATTTTTCAATGCGGACCCCGTTTCGTCCTTCGGAGCGCTCTTCGTCTCTAAAAGTTCGGAATTTTTAGTCCTCGCGCAGGAGCGGGTGCGTTGAATTCGAACTAGCAAATGATAAATGGGAATTTTATTGCTCACGATTTGTCGCTCGAGCAAAAGAACAAATGTAAAATTTGTTTTCAACCTCAATTATTGCTATCGAAATGATAAAATTTCGAAGACCTTGATATTCAAATCTCGTGACATATGGCATCTAGTGCTGTTAGTTCGAACCGTGCAATGCACACAACTGGAATAAAGAATAAAATGGGAGGAGAAACGTTAAGGTCGACTCGCGAATGAATGACTAAAATGGTTGTAAACCGAATCAATGTTGTTTGTGTGTTTTGAAATGGTAACTATTATTGCCATTTAGGGCTGTGGAATGGTCTGACGAGAGCTTGCGATTTAGGGTAATACGTTCGGGTTCATCGTTGCTCTCGTTGGAACGCAAACGCTTCAATTAATTACCTACATTTTTTTTTATTTAAGTAGAATTGCTTCGGAATGAATTTGGATCGACGATAGTTACTAGGTGGGCCCCCCTTTAATCCGTCGTTTATGTTCTTGTTTGGCCGCCATCGCGTTTTTTTTATTTACTGATAAGAAGTGGAGTTTACGATTTTTTAATTCTCCCATTTGCCGGATCACGTCACGCTAGTGGCTCTTATCAGGGATGAATTCCATCGAAGGGTGTGGATAAATAATAAAAGGGAATGCTGGTGGTATTTAGTACCGATGGCAGCTCCTCCCTGACTCGCAGGTCCCTGATCGATAATAATTTAGCCCTTTAATTTTTGTTTTTCGTGCCATGGCATAGTCATTATTTAATTCTGGCGTGTAGGCAGTCAATTTAAGTTGCCCTGTGGCTGCGGCCTGACACGGCAATCTCTCTCTTTCGGATGAGGTAAACTGGTCGTCGCCGTATCGTGGCGTTCGCGATGACTCAAAACAAAACGAACGATTCTTTCGACGACCGCCGCTGGTGCAAATCGCACGCGTTCCGTAATATGCGTTCGTGAGATCGTAAAAAAAAAAATAATTTTTTTTTTTTTTTTTTTAATCTCCGTTTACCGATCATCATCCCAATTTAGTGCCGAAACAAATGTGACATAACCGAGCGCCGGGAGTGCGAGGCATCAGTACACGTTTCGGTCAGCATGGCGGGCGTTTTGAGTGATCAGTTCAAGAAGTTGAATTTGCAAACGAAAATTGTGGGAGAAGACAAGATTAGGCGGGCCAGGGATCGCAATGAGGACGTTGCCATTTTGACCATGGAGCTGCCCGGGGAGAAGAAGGGCTTCAAGTGCAGCCTGGGGGATCGCTGTTTGTTCGGTGATCCCAAGAGTTTACCTTTAGGTTGGTTGAAGTTCTGTCGCGAAATTGGGACGATCGACGATAAAGGGATATGTACATGCCTAGAAGAGGTTAATAAAATCAAATTTGATTATGAGAAGAATAAAAAAAACTCGGCCCCAAACCGGTTCTTAAGTTTTCGAAATAGAAAAGATCCGACGAACGCTATGTCGAATTGAATAGAAGATTCGTTTTCCATCAAAGATAGTTTAAGATTTGAATTTTCGGCGTACTCGGAGAAGCAGTGCGTACTTACACCGAATGTGGAGTAAGTGATGAAATTACCAAATGGAATTGCGAACAAACGCCAACTTCTTTGCTTCATTTTTTCATTCATCTGGTCTATTTGGGCCCGATGTCATTCTCAATCTGTCTGGGATAATCAATTGCCCCCCAGGGGAACGGCCGCAAAGCAGATTTGCTTGCAAATTTCCATTTTGCAATTTTATTACTTACTTCACATTTATTGTACCTAGTTCGGCATAAACGCTAAAAATTCCAAATTTAAAATGATGTGTCACTATAAAAGCATGTTGTTTGTTGTGAGACAATAAGAATGCCTTACCCAACACTTTCCTGGTTACATTGTAGCTTCTATTCTAAATTGTCGTTCTGCAAAATTTGCGTTAAAGGGGCAGCTTGGACACAACTTCGTTTGAACATCTGCGTTTAAGAAAACGAGATACCTCTAGCTTTGTCGGGCGAATCAAATGATGCCCTCCATCGACTGTGGAAGATTCAATTTCTATGCGCGATTGGCAACACACTGCTACCTTCAATCAATCTTTAATATTCGATATATAATATAAATAAAAGTGAAATCAAATATCGCACTTCCATATAGGTAAACGGGGTTACATAATTAAACATTCAGTTTCATTTTTTATTATTTTTTTTTTTCAATAA
Organism: Euwallacea fornicatus; assembly: GCF_040115645.1. Lineage (NCBI taxonomy): Eukaryota > Metazoa > Arthropoda > Insecta > Coleoptera > Curculionidae > Euwallacea > Euwallacea fornicatus. The sequence continues at coordinate 2,125,050 of NC_089556.1, forward strand.
AAGAACGCACACACACACGTGTTAACGTAATTTATATTTTGTAAAACTCGCCAGTGCGCACGTCACACTTTTAATTAGCAACGTTTATTTCCATACATATGCATAATGATAATTTACGTCCGAATCCATTGGGTACTTGTCAAGCCAAATCCGCTATTATTTCAGACCATTAACTCAACCGCTAATTCAATTTGTACGGTCAGGTGTTAACTGCATGTATAATATTCAACATAAGTTTCTCATGGTAATAATTTGGTTTTGGACTGGAACTCTGGTCTATGCTGATTCACCGAGAGAAACAGCAATAATAGTGAGAAACTTGACGGTCAAGTGAATAATAGTCTACCTACGCGTCATCTCAGGTGCCCAGGCAATTAATTCCAAGCCGCCCATATGGACCTCATCATTGCCTATACTTCGAAGCAAATTACTTTTACTTTATTTACAATGCAATTGTTTAAAGAGTATGTGGGCGTCCAACAATACATTTTTAAACGCAATTAGCCGCCCAAAATCACAATTTTAAGTGGGATATTGCTGCTGTTCGAAGGTTTGCAATTTTCACTGCAATCGGTTTATTTAGATGAAGACTGTTAAAAGAATATCAGATTCTTTAATGGAACCTTTGCCCGCCTGGCTTTGAAATTGCAATTCGAAGGTTCCGCTCAAAGGTCTTTATTTGTTAGATGTTTAACGAGCGATTTCCGTTGCTGTTATGATATTTTTTTGTCGAAACATTCGGATTTTTCGGTCTCGTCGCCCTACGCACTCACAGCTTGTGCAACCAGTCGCTGTTGCTCGTGCTCTTTGTTAATTTTTACTCTGGAAAATGTTCCAGGATCATGAGCGTGACGCCCGTAGTAAATCTATAATTTTTTAAATTTATACACTCGTGCAACTTATACTAGAAAAGACACTCGGGAGCTGCATTCACTCGTACTCCCTTACATTTGAGCAAACTTAAGAAAAATCATCGACAACTTTCGTGACCCTTTTTAGATTATCGCTGAGAATCTCGTTTATCTGCCTAGTTTGACACATCAATAACGCAATAATGGAGTTGCAACGGTAATTTCCACTGGTGCAGTTATCGCGATGATTTTCCTGGTCGCCCTAGCAGTGCTGGAACAAATTGTAATATTTCAATCTTACGGTCGTATTCTCTGAGAATGTGATTAAGAAAAGTCTCCTCTTCTTAAATACTGTCCGTGCAACGCGCAAAAACCTAATAAAATATATGTTTAATTGGAAAAATTACTGTATCTATATTGGCATGTTTTTTTTGCAGGAACCAAGAAAATGGAATACAAAACCAGACAGTGGCACGAGAAGTGTTTCTGTTGCTGTGTGTGCAAGGTGCCCATTGGCACCCAAAGTTTCATCCCCCGTGAACAGGAAATATACTGCGCTAAATGCTACGAGGACAAGTACGCAACTAGATGCATAAAATGCAACAAGGTACCGAGAAAACTGTAACATGTTGAATTAGAAACTTCCAAATATCAGGATTCTTCAAATTTGAATCAACCCGGATCGATTACCACTGTGTGTGATTCATTTTACAAGCTTCGATGCGATTATTGCTTTCAATCTTCTGCTTTTTTGATTAGGACTACCAAAAATTCCAAATTATCACGTATACCTATTTCGTAGGTCATCACTAGTGGAGGAGTAACCTACAAGAACGAACCGTGGCACCGCGAGTGCTTCACCTGCACCCATTGTCAAAAGAGCTTAGCTGGAGAACGTTTCACCAGCCGTGATGAGAAACCATACTGCGCCGACTGCTTTGGAGAACTCTTTGCCAAACGTTGTTTCGCATGTAACAAACCTATCACTGGAATCGGCGGAACCAAGGCAAGAGCCCAACTACATATGATCTTGCTTCTTATTTTTATTCACTTTCGTTATTTAGTTCATTTCCTTCGAAGACCGTCACTGGCACAACGACTGCTTCTTCTGCGCTAGCTGTCGCACCAGCCTGGTGGGTCGTGGTTTCATCACGGACAATGAGGACATCATCTGTCCAGATTGCGCCAAGCAGAAACTTGTGTAAGTGTGAGAATTATTTCGCCCGACAAAACGGGGTGAAACGTTCTAGTTTTGGGAGAGACTTCACATTCTCGCTTAAACAACTTTGCAAATTTATAATTTTCCGAACTGGAATCGTTGCCCTAAGTTTGTCTTTTCTGTGTAACTTTTAAGACTCTTAAACCACACATGACACCACGCACACATACACATACACACACACAAAATACACTTGAAAAAAGAACCTTAAAAAAAAATGGATAAATTTACTACGACTCTCTATACTTTCTTATCGATTAATGTCGAGGCAAAACGATTAAAACTTATTGTTTTACGATTATGGAATCTGGTAAATTTATTCTAAAAAGCAAAATAATTAATTCTTATTTGTAATGAATTTTTGTTAATGCCTCCCTATTACTGAACTTTTATTATAATTTTTAGTGTCCTACGTAAATATCATTGCTTTAAAATGCCTTAAATAATCGAATTCCTAGATATCTAAGAACAATCATTGACATTTTTCTAATAATTATTAATAATAAGCGGAAAATATTTCTATATTGTTCGAAATCTTTATACATTACATATAAAAAAAAGTAATACAGTATGCCTTTTTTAAATTCATTCACTATTGCTATCTCCCAAATGGTGTGAGCTACAAAATTAATTAAATGAGGAAAAAGTTGGCAATTTAGGCACTTTTAACGTGCCGTGAAGCATTATTTTTGATTTTCGAGATTTTGTCAAAAACCTAAAACTAAAAATGTCAAAGATTTAAGAAGGAAAAAACTATCAAAAAATGTATTACATTTTTGATTAGTTTTTGAGTTATTTTTGATTGAAATTTGCGAGTAATTTTACAATTGTTGAAAAGCTCTGGACACCGATTTTGTAACTCTCATCGTTTCAAAGATATCAATAGGGCACGCACTTGAACAAGACCCTGCGTACGATTCGCAAAATTGTATTATTGAGTATTCGAATGTGTTTAAACTAAATTTTATTAAGTTGCATTGTTAATGTTAGTCTTATTTGTTTCCCAATCGATTGTGTTGTAGATATAATCCGTGTATAAAGCTTAATTAAGCATTTAAAGGTAGACGATAAAGGGGGCAATTTGGTGCTACTGTAGTGTACAGCCGATTGTATTTTTTTAAATTCTTATGGATATTTTATTAGTAGTTACTATTAACAATTTAAAATGTTATTTTGTTATTTAACTATATTTTAGATTACTATTAACATTTTTTGGAATGTTATAAAATTTAAGCTTTCTAAAGAAGCTAAATTACAGGGCTTTGCTTCTTAGGGACACTCACATTTTATTCCTTAATAAATTCTTATTGGAAGATTTTAATCAAGGGTTTTATTGATATTCATAGTTCCTCGCCTTTATCGTTTACTTTCTTCCTGTTTTTTCGAGCAGACAATTTTTGTCTCAAATTTATTTTCATTCCCCTATTTTTCAATCAATACAAAAACTGGGTTAAACGCGTAAGGATTCCTTTGGTCACTCGGCTTTAAAATTAAATTATGCGCTTAAGAGATTACACACGCTCGCTTATTAGTACAGAAAACTACGAGGCCTGAGATCAGTACGTAACACAAATTCTCAAGTTAATAATGGGCCCTAAAAGTGATCCTGAAACTGCGGCACTAAGACAACAACTAGAGGACTTACATAAGAAATTAAAGGTGAGCTTTACGAAATCTCAATATACGAAAACCTATCAGATGCGGTTTTATTAAACAATATTCCCTTAAATATACAAGGAACTAATCTGATTTAACTTTGAAAATTTTTTAGGAAGCTCAGGAAACATGTGCCGACACGACATTGGATAGTTGTTGCAGTGACGTAGCTCACTCGCCTACGGTGAAACTTTTCACTAGAAAACTAATGAAAGGACACCTTAACAAGGTTAATTCCGTACACTACAGTGGTGATAGCAGGCACTGCGTCACAGGGTCACTAGACGGCAAACTGATTATTTGGGATACGTATACTGGAAATAAGGTTCAAATTATACCTCTGAGGTCTGCTTGGGTTATGAGCGTCGCCTATGCCTCATCCGGAAACTTTGTCGGTAGGATTTTCTTATAGAAGTTGGTGTATGGGTGTATTGTTAAATTTTGCGTCCTCTTGAGATTAACCAGGACAATTCATCGGAGATAGGAGAGAATTAAAACGGCTTTACTTTCAACCTATATTTCAGTCCTCTTTATTGCTATTTATTTTAGTCCTTCGGAATTAATGTGCCGCGATAAGGTGTCTCTGGTTAACATAAGATATATAATGTAAGCTCACACAGCTCATAGAACCGAAGATGATGTCATTTTCTTCTCTTTAGTTATATTTTTATCCTAGGCTATGCATAATATGCAACAAAACTGCCTCGCAGTCACTCAAACACTTACTCTTTAATGAGTTTTTCTTATAAATTAATTTTAAACTTAATTTATCTGCGAAAAGTAATTTAATTCACGTTGTACTATCAATTTTTAGCTTGTGGTGGTATGGACAATATGTGCACAATTTACGACTTAAACAACAGAGATGCATCAGGAGTTGCCAAGATGGCTCGGGAATTGGCTGGATACGATGGATTTTTGAGTTCCTGTAGATTTCTAGACGACAAAACTATAATTACCGGCTCGGGCGACATGAAACTGTAAGCTTGATCTTAAATTGCTCCTGTATATATAATTCAAACGTTTCAGTTGTCGTTGGGACTTGGAAACCGGGAGAAAAACTTCCGACGTAAGTGCACACAACGGAGATGTCGTTTCTATCAGTTTATCATCAGATGGTAACAGTTTCGTAACTGGAAGTGTCGATAAAACTTGCATGCTCTGGGACATAAGGGACATGAAGCCCAAACAGACATTTTTTGGACACAATGCGGATGTTAATTCGGTTTGCGTATGTGCAAATCCCCAAATATTTGAAAAGAATTTTGAGAAAAGTTCGAATTAAAATTGTAGTTCCATCCAAGTGGATTCGCTTTCGTGACCGGATCCGAGGACCAAACGGCACGCATGTTCGACTTACGAGGAGATCAACAAATTGCCCAATATAAACCGCCCACAGCCAAAAGTGGTTTCACAAGCTGCGGCTTGTCGGTGAGCGGAAGAATATTGTTGTGCGGATCTGACGACAATAACGTCCACATGTGGGACACTCTAAAAACCACTCATAATGGTAGTATTTTGAGGATCTCTCTTGAGCTCTTTAAGCTTTGGAAATAGACACTGTAATTTTGATTTTAGGAACACTAAGCGGCCATGAAAATCGCATAACTTCACTCTCGGTTGCACCCAGTGGAATAGCGATCACGACTTGTAGCTGGGATCAGAGCGTTAGAGTTTGGGGTTAAAAAGAATCATAAATACATTTTTTTTATTGAAAACTTGTTGTATTTTAGCTTTATTCATTCTTTACTTGATGGTGATGAGTACAGTTCTGGGTACCATTGAAAATGTATTTTTTTACTTCTGCAGTACCTATATACTTGTAGAGTGTGGAACTTCAATGAAAGACTTTTAAATGAATTTTCTCTGACAATTCCAACAAGAGCATTGCCTAAATCTTTTATGATTCTCTCTAGCAAAATGAGTCATAAATATTCATGCATCTATACTCTGTTTCTTTTCATATTTAACTTTTTCCCTCGTTTCCTACCACCTTGCAAGGAAAACGACAAGTGGCGGCAGATAAGGGTTGCATAGGGCGAAGTAATCTTGAAAGTTCATTGTCATTTACAATCACGTACAGGACAGCAAACTGTTCATCTAGGTATGTGCGTTTTGTTGAGTCCCTTATTCAAAGCTCGAAGAATGGTTTAACTTTTTAAGATCGAGGAAAAACCCAAAGGAAAATAACAGCGGAGTAATAAATAACTAAACTTCATACCTCCACATTAGGTTAACGTAATGGGTACAGGGTGGCCGTATTAATGTAATCGCCTGACTTCAAATGTGAAATCGAACACACGTGACCTTAATCTATTATCCCTTAATGTAATTTCGATGAATTATGACGTGACATTGATGACAACCTAAATAATCGTCTGCATAGGCTATGAATTTTGCCAAGTTAACTTAACCTTAATGTTTTATTTATTTATTTTGGAAAATTTAAATTTTGTTTTAATCATTTCGGCGTTATAATTAATAATTAGATACTTTTTAATTAATTGTTAGAATTGAAGACGAATCGAAATGAAATTTAAAAACACCTTTGTATTGCCAGATTTGGATTATTTGTTGTAAGTACCGGTATTAACTTAAAATTTGAATATTTCTACCATCGCATATTACGAAAAATTAGCTACCTCAACATATACTCTATTGATAAAGGCATACATAACTGAAAAGCCCAGAATCCTGCAACAGTTTCTTTAAAAAGTCAACAATATAAACTCAATCATCACATGCATTCTGGTAAACTAGTTTAATTTAAAAATTTGATCTTTGACTTTGTCTTCAACTTTGAAGAAAACCTAATGCTCTGAAAACGCAGAGGGACTCCGTTTGCCTGTGGAAATGAACAAAATATAATATAATTATAGCTTTACACAGTGCTAATTATGAGATAAATTAAGTTCCAAGGTGGATTTTTTAATGAGCTATAAAATGCTCAACTTTTCATAATTGAACTCTCATTGTAATCGTGAACTTTTCAGAGGTTCCAATAATGGATTAAGTATGTGAGTGTTATTAATTTTTAGGCAAAGACAGGGAATAATTGGTGAAAAAGTTGTGGTAATATCTATAATTGGGAAAAGTTCTTTAAATATGTTTGGTCTGAAAGTTAAGCCCCTAGGTAGAATATTTCCAATTGAGAATCAGAGAACTTCCAAGGTTAGTTTGAAATACAATTATTCCAAATTGAAATTTCAGCATGTTTAAAATTTCCAGTCATTTATAAAAGGTTCATATGATGAGGAGCATCAAATAGTATATCTTCATTTATACAGCCTACTAGACACTGATCTCCTAGTAGAGAAACTAGGAGGTTTTGATAATAATAGCGATTTTTCTGAGGATTTTTTAACAACATATGATAATATCAAGAGCTCTTTCTGTAGATCATTGTTATTTCTCTTTTATATAAGTCACATTGTCATTTTGTCCCATCCAGGAATTTCATTTGATATGAGCTATATCCAATATTTTAAAGCATTGGATTCATTGAGGTGAGTTTCAATATTAGCTCAAAGCTTAAATTGTTAAATTAGCACATTTTCAGTAAGAAAATATTTGACAAGATTTGTGATAGTTTAAAATTAGTAGACAATTTGAGCCCTGACTGGGTAGCCAATGGCCGACCATGCACTCCCAGAATTATATTTTTTTTTGAAAGGGCAAATACTCTCAACAACATAAGCATAAAAAAATTAGAGCATAACTTAGAAGATAAAATTTACCACATATTAAAGAAGACAAGGATAATTACCACCACAGGGTAATAAAACGTACCTTCAGTATCATGCACAACTTCTGGAAAACAATTTGTAGTTGTTCATTATTTGCAATACCACTCAATGATGAATTTGTCTATGTATCAGACGAACCACCTAAGGATCGTTTGAGTGAGGCTGTAAAGGGCCTTATTCGGGATTGTCAGCCTGGTAGTGCCATGCAAGTGGAAGTTCCATTTTCTAGTCAACCTTATCGTGAAAAAGACTTTTTTAAATTTTTACTTGTGCACGTTCAGCAAGCTAAAACTGAAGGTTTTGATGATACTGTATCTTCATCCAGACATCAGCATGCTCCAAGTTACTTCGAAGTAAATAGGTCCATAACTGATTGGAAAATGGCCATTGTTGAATTGCATGAATTTATAGGTGCCAAAGTTGGGGCAGTGGATTGAAGCTTCAAAATGTCTTTACAATTTAATCATTAAAGAGGATAAACCCATGACCTCCTTATACACGGATACGCGGTTTTCCGAACAGCGATGTCTTAAAGTATTACCTTTGGCCATTGCTCAGTACCAAGAAGGCTTACCATCTTATTATGCCAAAGCAGAGCACGAAGCTCGGTTGGCAATTGTTTTGGGTCTTTTCAGAGCGCAAGCTAGAGGACCGAAATATCCCCAATTTGAACTTAAATTGGAGATGGAATGTCAGGCGCATTGGGAAAACGGGAGACAGCAATGCGAAGCTGCCTCAATGACGGGGAATCCGTGTAAAAGACCGAAACATTCTACAGACAAAGAACACATAAGTGGGTTCATCTATAATTGTAAGTATTGATTGAATTAGGTTTCTAATTGACACATCCAAAATGCATCCTTTAAGCTGTGTGTGATTGCGGTCGTAAAATAGGACAACGAGATGATCCGTATACTGCTATGCAAGCAAATTACCTATTTTATCAGCAAATGGGCAAGGACTGTTGCTCAAAATTGGAAAGAATTGAGTTTCCAATATTCGAGCCATCCATAAAGGAATTCAAGGCAGCCACAATCAATGAAGCAGATGAATCAATGTCGATACTTTCTGACAGAAGTACCCAGCTTACACCCGAGGTGAAAAAAAAAACGTTCAAAGTATAACAAATATTATCATATTGTCAACAAGTTTTTTTTGTTTTGCGAAAGAATTGTAACAAATCACCTACTGGACTTGTTATGTAAATGAGTATTATAACGGATATCAATGTAAAGTTTATGTTGTTAGGTGGAAAAGGGACTAACTCGCCAACCCAGTACTACCGAGTATTTGCCTGGAATGTTAACTTTATATTCACCGCTCGGATTTCTGCCTGTATTCTCCAGCTGGTCACTGGTATGTTTAGGCGCTTCATCTCTCTATAGTCATAACGTGGGTAAGTTCTTGACGTTTGAGTCATTTCGGGTTTCCCCTATGTAGGATTATGTGAATATATCCTCAAGGCTTACCCGAGTCTCATCATCCGGGGTTCTTAACTGCTACAAATTACCTTTTGCCATGGGATGTTACGGTAGGATCAAAATCGAAAAAAGCCTGGCCGGTTGTAAGTAAATACGGCAGCAGGACTAGGAGGGGACGTCCAGTGACTTCTATCCCTTACTCTGTGAAAGTGTTCATTGGGGTGGAATATGAATGTCCTTCAGGACATAGGTAAATTAGGAACTTTAGTTCTGTTGTAGATACTTGTCTCTTTGTGTAAGTTTCCTCTTCCAATCATTTTATATTTTCATAGCACATTGATAGTTAATAATTATCAAGAACTGTTGTTGGATGAGATTTGTTATTCATAGGTTTATGCTATCAGCCCCGGACCGTATGCTAAAAGCGGCACCTAATAGTATTGTAAAGGACACCGGACACAAAATTGCAGAATCAGACATGCCGCTGTACTTCCCTTGCTCGTGTAGGGCGGGCAAAATTGCACAACTCATGAGACTGCATGTAGTTACGCCCAAAGCTCCAGTTTACTGCACCGTTTATCCTAAGGTAATTCTAATTCACTACTTGCTCTCCGTGTGTTGGAATTATCGTTACGAATAGGTGCAGCCCGCTGCAGGCTCTCCGATATTTGTTACCAACAGCGATGGCCCTAAGAAACTCACCCAGTCGGCCTATTGGGTTTTGAGGCTTCCATTTGCCTATGAAGCTGATAAGGAGCATTTCAAACAGAATTTATCCGGAAAATTGTTACAAGGTGCGTTCGGTGTTATAGAAGCTGAATATTAGTGCATACAGAATATGCATTTTTACGACTTGATCACTTAAAGCGGTTATAGACTGATTTAATTGACTATTGGGTATCAATATCATGAAGTAATAAATATTTAGTTCTGCTATGTATGAATAAAATACTACATAAAAAAGTACCTATATAGATATATTTATTTTTTTATAATTTTATTGAGCAAGTCGTACAAAAGTCAATAAATATACATACGTTGGGAAAAAAATTGTACCTGATATGTGAAAAAGTGTTTTCAACTGTAATCAAGGTATGATAAAATATTACTTTTTGCACTTGTTAGGTAAATAATTATTACTTTGAAATCTATTTCAAGAATTAGTTCTGTGTTAATAAAACATAAATTGGAAGATAAGAAGATAATGTGAGTGCATTCCCTTCGGATGATTTATCAATGTAATCACTTAAATATTAGACCATTTAAATTTTCGTAAAGTACTATGAATTTTCCGTTTCTTTGCTAGATAGTAAAACTTCCTATAGTGAAAAAAATTATGACGTATCGCTTGTTAAGAGTTATAAAACCAAGAAGATAAGAGATTAGATTTGATATTCAAGGATGCAAGTAAAGCATCAACACTTATATTATTTATCGTAGATACCCTGATATAAGGCGAGATGTAATTTTGTTCAATGAAACATTATATTGAAAATGATACTTTATTACCCTAAATTTACAAATCCTAATACACAAACCCAGATACTACTTACTATCTATTTGTTGACGCGAGCACACGTTCCTAACTAGATACATAGACAAAATACTATATCACATTTAAACAATTAAATTACCAATAAATAACCATAAAAATTAATTGAGCATTGACCGAAAAAGAAACAAATCACAAAACTATGGATTTCCATATAACTATGATATACAAATATAATTTTGAAAAAGCGTAATTTAAGTACAACTGATGAATAAAACAGTTTAGGAATAGAAGTGAAAGGTACTTTTACTTTTGCCCATCGTAAGCACCTCAAGAAAACTAATACTTTAAGACATTTTTGTACTTTACTGAAAGGCCTTATGTTGGGAAAATATAACAATACCTCTACAGTTAAATTAGTGTGAACCATTCAAAATTAACAGTGATCACAATTACTTTAATTAAATGAAAAGTATTTCCAAAGAATATTCTTGATTTACTAAAATTAAATCACAGCAGATTGCAAAACTTGAATTAAATAAACTAGAAAAAAAAAATTGAAAATTATTTGATTTCAGAGTGTAATAGATTTTAAAGACTAGCATATGATCAATGGTATAGTGTTTAGAGATTTTATATCAGGAAAACAAGTTGAACAGTAAATACTTCAAAAAATGTTAATACTTATAGAAAAATCACATAATTTTTTGGGGTAATTTATCATTTAGATGAAATTTTAATTATATGTAAATTACTGAATAGTTTATTCCGGTATACATAAAATATGATATAAGTATATCACAAGTTTTTGTTAAAATGGAGAATATTAATATAAAGTATATCTCCAAAAAGACTTAAACTTTAAATATTCATGCATTTTACATAAGAATCATTGAAAGAGATATCACAAAATCCCATTAAGTTTATTGAAAATTTCCAATAAAAAAAAAAGTATTTACGTAATATCCAATGCTAAGGAAAGATAAGTTAATTATTATTAAAAATAGGATAGTTTACTAATAGATTAGTCTATGACGAAATAACTTTGGTAAACAAATCATCAACAAACACAGAATATTTTCTGGGCAAATTATTCAATCCATCATTCAAATTTTCTAAAGACACTTTCAGCTTTTCAAATCTATTTGCATTCTTTAATTGTTTCTTATGAACTAACATAGTATATTTGCTCAAATTAGGATCAAACCTGTAGGGCATGAAATTTTGGGCTTCCAGACGTCCATACAAATCGTCATCTTCTCCACCCCACCCATAGTATGTGTTTGACATACCATTTACTAATTTGTACTGTTCCGCAAGGATTGAAATTACACCTCCAAATAGGGTTAAATATGGTAGGTTATATCGGAAAGTGTCCAAGCTGCTAGACATATGCCTGGGCCTATTTGTACATCCATACAAATTTCCAGTTGAAAGAGGAATCAGATCAACATCATGAAGAATCAGGCATGTGAAATTTAAATCCATTGCCAATCGAGCTCCAAAGTTTAGCATTTTTGCTCTATTGAATGGTAGGGTATTATTTTGTTCAGCAATAATAATCCGGTAATGGATATTTTGATTCTGAAGGAACTTGTGCATGTAGTTAATAAAGATATTCAACTGTTCTGTTCGGTTTCTGTATGGAACAACTATTGCAGTTTTTATAAGTGGGGCACATTGTAAAGGTACAAATTCACCCCCGGGCAGAGGAGCAATGAAATTTTGTAAAATAGAAATATTACTTACTGGGACAACTTCATTGTTCAAAATTGTGTCTTGGTAAGTACAGTTTTGTAGACCATTTCCTGAGGGAGGGTAGTTAAGTACGACTTCTTGAAATGCATTCTCAAGAGTAATGTAGTCATAGTGTCTTGCGTGGCGGGAAGGAAAATAAACGGCCACAAATACTGCAGTCACACACAGTAACTGAATGCATCTGGACAACATTGTCTGGGTAATTCCATTTTCTAGACTTGCACTTTCAGTCGAAGTTCACTCCATTTTTGGACTTTTTTGCATTTTCTGTGTGTGTATGATGACTTCAGCTAATCAGTATTAATTAGAAACCGAACGAACTACTCATTAGGAACAAATATTGGCAACTAATCTCATTTGGACTTGATACGGAAAAAAGTCAGGTTAAATTGGAATTGATTTGACGGTAACAGCATTGCCGAAAAACTGCGAAATTTCAACTGCGGCAACATTGCGAAGGTGGGCTTGGGAGGAATGTGAATTAAGCGTATGGGGTAAATTGCAGTTGATTTTTCCGTTTTTGCGCTCTGTAGTATTCTTGCTTTCAATAGATTTATTTTTTTCACCTGTCATTTGTATGTGGTTTTAACTACTAAAAATAAATTAATTAAGTAAGCTGTAATAACAATGATTAGTGGTGATGCACATGCGCGCAATGTCACCTGGTGTTGCCAACACTTAATCGAGAGAAATTGTAAAAATATTATAACTCTTGATTTTATAACTTCAATTGAATGAAGGATTTTTATTTTCTAAAAGAAATCATTTAAATTTTGATAAGGAATTTGATTTTCTTAATTAATGTTTGTTGTACTCCTGCGAAAATGCAAAAACTCTAATCTTAATATATGAAGTCATTATTTTTTTTCCGTGACATTTGACATTTGTATTTTGTTTTTGTTTTGTATTTGTAGCTGTATTTGTAGTATTTGCGCCTTATATATATTTCTGTATTTTTTTAATTGTGAATAACGAAATTATTTACGAAAATACTAAAATAAGCGGATAAATATTGAAAATAATTTAGTACATTAAAATTTTGTAATTTAATATTTCAAATTAATGACCCATTACCGTAAGTTTACGTGAGCAGCACTTTGTTTACTTATAGATTATTTTGTTTTGTCTCTAATTTCCTTACAAAAACAATAATAAGAAAATTTCCTAAATACTTAGATCGATTTGACAAAGGATAACGAAAAATGGGATAATAAATTGACTTAATCAGTTTCTTTTGATGACTCAACATCCCCAACCATTCTCCCATTTTTCAGTTTGGGTATTTGCCATGAATGACAGAATATAATAAAGATGTTAGCTCCTGGATTGAGGATTGTTCGAGGGCCTGACTGGAGCTGGGGCAATCAAGGTAAAATGAAATATTTCTATAAAAAATTTCTTTTTGCATGCCAAGGAAGTTTTCCTTCTTAGATTTCACTTATTGAACCTTTAGGTGGGCCCACTTCAAAGGCATAACGTTGAATGGGTTCTATTACTTTAGTTTTATCAAAATCCCTTTTTCTAAACTTGCAAAAATAATTAAAATATTCATCTTCAGGCTTTGGATGAAAATAACTTGGAACTTACATTGGGGCTCACTTTATCTACAGACTTATCAGGTCTTAATCGACAAAATTATTGAGGTCATAAAGTTTAGCATACTGTATGGATAACTATATAATCATAGCCGATAAGCTTTGCATATGTATATAATGGTTTAATATGAGGCATTTTTTTGGGTAGCCTCTGCCTATATAGGCACAAGTCAAATTTAACCACTTTTATGAGATCTTTACAATCTCCCTTTTGTTTCATTTGGAGAGGGCTCATTCCAGATCACTTTTGTAAAACAAAGCATTGTTTCATTTTGGAAATTATGTCAGTGTTGATGCTATATGAGCAAGAATTATTAATGCATATGCAGCATTAAGACAACGCGACATTAATCGACATTAGTCGTGCTATTAATAATATTGATTGCTGCATTACCTTGTGCATTGAACAAGAGGGGAGCATTTTTGAATATTTATTGTGAATTTTTATTTATTTATATTTTTTTAATTAATTTTTATGTAATTAAATTGCAAAAAACGTGTGTGTTACATAATTTCATTAAAATCAATTTTTTTGATACTTTGGTCAAACTGAAATACTGAACATTAACATATTATATGTCTTCGTAATCAGAAAAACAAATTGAATTCAAAAATGTAAAAATTTAAGATGGCGCTCATAAGAAAACACAAAGTTGATGATGATTACAGGAAACCTAGACATCAGATTTTAAATATCATATTATCACTTTGTAGAAGAGAAAAAGTGACAATGGTGATGTGTCATTCGTTTTTAATTATCTCTTCAGATAACCTCAGTAACAAAATAAACTTTTTTTTTTTATTTTGTATTTTTAGGGATATCTTCGGAAGTAATCGGAATTTTTCAACTTTTAAAAAGGCATTTTATTGAGCTCCAAATTGCGCAACTTTGCCCCAATTTAATCAATTTCGTATCTCTTATGGTTATTGAAGTCCCAATGAGTGTCAAATATGAATAACCCTGTATATTTGTTGATGAATTTTTTTTATTGGTCTTTTCACCGATTTCTATTTTTTAGTTATCACTATTGCGTCTTTGGCTTATTTTTATTGATGCGTTAATTTTGTCCATTTCTATATTATAGTCCATCATGGTTTTATTCCTCCATTGTGTTGTAGATGGTGGGGAGGGTTTTGTGGGAACAGTATGTGAAATAGGCCAGGGAGGGAAATCTGGTGCTATTGGGTCCCCAGACAAGACTGTAGTTGTGCAATGGGATAATGGTACTAGAACCAATTACAGAGTTGGTTATTTGGGAAAATATGATCTCAGAATCATTGACAATGCCCAAATTGGTAAGAAAAAGGATTATATGATTTTACGTTATTAGCGAGACCTTTACTCTTCATTATTTTTTGCTTTATTTATGATACAGGGTGTTGGTTAATGGTAAGTCATTATTAAAATTTTTTACAAGGTCTACCATAGCACCATAGAAATATATCAGGAAGTGATAGTGATCTGGAAAATAATAAATAAATGCAAATATTTCAATCGTCAAAAATACACTATCTCTGATATACAGGGTGACAGAGTTTCTTTTTTTTTATATTTTGCGTTTTTCTCACAAATACCTTGAATTAAATTTTTTAAATTTTGCAGACCTATTTTCTTTAAGCCCATCTACAACAAAATGGCAAAGTCATCGATTGCCGCATACAGGATATTGTTTTTTATGTGTCACATACTATTGTATATATCATATCTTTTTTTTAGAATACCTTGTATAAATTTTAATATAAAATGTTAATTCATTCTCCAAATCTTTACCTTTTTAATCTCCTGCAGTATTTTCGTATCTTTTGCCATTTTCATAGAATTTACAAAATTATTTATTGATTCAAATTAAGAATGTAAATGAAGTAAGAAAAAAATCGTTATCAAACCGAATAAAGTTATGTATGCAAATGCTTTGTGACTTAGTCACAAGGAGTTGAGATTTCAAGATTTTTTTGCTTTGGTCATTTTCTTTAATACTTACTAGTATTCATCATTGCTATTAACAATTGTCATGTTATTCTCTAACTCAATGCAAAAGAGCATGGCTAACAACCAAATATTTCCTATTGGTAGGTTAAAGGCAGGAAGACAAATACAAATTCTACTTTTATCTTATCTGCAACATTTTCAAATGGAGCACACTTCATACTAAAGCATTAAATTTAATTTTTGCAGGAGTTAAACACACTAATATAGTATGTGATGCATGCAAGAGTCCAGGTATTAATGGAATGAGATATAAATGCACAGTATGCCATGACTTCGATTTGTGTTACATGTGTTACCATCGAGATGAACATGATCAGACTCACAGATTTAAGAGATTTGATTCTGTGAATGCTTCAGGGTCAGCCCATATTATTTAATTGTATCCCACTTTTACCAAATTCCAGATATTTGTGTTATAGGGTAGATTTACCGCCTCGTCAAGGAGAGACAAAGTCTATGTTATACGGTATTTTTGCGGATGCCAAAGTCATTAGGGGATATAACTGGGAATGGGGTAACCAGGATGGAGGAGAAGGCGAGTGTTTCTTGTGGTTAAATTATCAATTTCAAGTTAAAAACTTAGGTAAAGTTGGACGGGTTGTGGACGTTCGAGGATGGGACAATGAAAGCAATCGCTCTGTTGTAAATGTTCATTGGTTGTCTGGTTCAAGAAATGTATATAGATTAGGGCACAAGGGTATTTGTGATATTAAATGTGTGGAGCCTTCATCTGGTGGCACATATTATCCTGAGCATCTTCCAGTATTAGGCCAAAATGTAGAATTAGCTGTTTCAAAACCTATTCGTTGTGGACCACTACCTTTTACCGTGGGTGACAGAGTACAGGTGTCTGTATCTGTTGACCAATTAAAGTTAATGCAGCAAGGGCATGGAGGATGGAATCCCAGAATGGCAGATGTGAGGTTTTTATACAGGGTGTTTTTTAAACATACGGCGCTAATTTAAAGGAAAATTCCTTGAGTCAAATTGAGAAGTTCATCCACATCCCAAGGAATACTTTTTTCATCATAATTCAAAGAAAATCTCCTTCATTTTGGACTGTATGTTTGACATACACCAGTATGTAATTTTTCCATTCCATTTACCCACCAAAAACTAAAATCTTTTACCAGTATGTGGAGAAACTAGGAATTGTCCACAGAGTCACTGATAAAGGGGACATTCGCGTTAACTTCGACGGATGCAGCAATCGCTGGACTTTAAATCCTTCTAGTCTAACTAAAATAGACAAACTTAACGTTGGTGATGTGGTTACTTTGATTACCGAGGCAGAAAAGGTTAAGGAGTTACAGAGGGGCCATGGAGAGTGGATTGAAATAATGAGAAATGTAACGAAATAGAAGCTTTATTTGTAGTAGTGATATTAATATATTTGGATATAGTCACTAGGTAAATTAGGAAAAATACTAAAAATTTACTCCGATGGAGATTTAAGAGTGCAGTTAGATGGTCAAGTATGGACTTTGAATCCTCAATGCGTTCGCACTGTGCCGGGCAGTGCAGCTGAGTTGGCCAATACGATGCACGCCGTCCAGAATCAAAGGAAAGACCCTAGCAGTAAGTGAAACTGAAACTAAGAGTGAATTACTATTTCTTAGGATATAAAAAGGTCCTTGTTTATGTCAATATGTTTTGTATATTGTCTAGTTCATTGGCACTCAGCCATTCAAGTTCGAGGTGGTAAAGAAACGTTAATAAATCCCTCAGTATCTGATGCGTTAATACGAACCGCAGCGTTAGGACGCTTGGAAATGGTTCAGCGTCTTTTGGAAATGCCTCCACATCTTTCTGTTGACGTTAGAAGTAATGGCAAGACAGCCTTGCAGGTAATATTTTTTGCTTGAGTTGACTTGACGCGAATTCTTAATATTATTAATAAGCTTACAATATACATGCTGATAGTATGTACATATATATATATCACATATCTACAATTAAAAAAAAATCAGGTGGCATCTCATCAAGGCCATATCCCCGTCGTAAGGCTGCTTTTGAGAGCTGGCGCTTCAGTGAATGCAATGGACAGCGATGGAGATACGTGTCTCCATTATGCGGCCTTTGGTAATCAGCCTGAGGTGCGTACCTACAGGAATGGTTCTTTAACTAGGTCTGTTTTATAGATTTTATCAGTAAATAATTAATGTATTTGAAAAAATATAGGATTTGACTCTATCTGACCATTATTCAGTTCATCATCAACGTTCTACAATACGTAATAGACGTTTCTAGTGATTTTCTTTAGGTTTTGGATATTTTAATTAAATCCGGAGCAGATATCAATGCGACAAATCGTAGCGGATGTACTGCTCTACAAGTATCTGCTCATAAACAACCAGCTCGCTGTGCACAACTCCTTTTGGTTGCTGGAGCGGATCCTAACAGTATGGATTTGTACGGGGACACAGCATTACATGATGCTATTGGCAAAGATACATTGTCAGTTATTGAATTATTGTGTGCAACCGCAGGTAAAGATTTTATCATATTGTAAAAATTCGTTTCAAAATTGTTTAAAATGTGTAAAATTACAGGTGTTGATTTTACATTGCGCAACAAAAGGGGTTTTAACGTGCTTCATCATGCCGCCCTGAAGGGGAAAAACGTTGCAACAAGACGACTTTTACAACACGCCAGACAGTTGGTAGATGTGAAGAAAGAAGATGGTTTTTCTGCTCTTCACTTGGCAGCATTGAACGGACACAAAGACGTAGTTGAGACGCTGATTCGGATTGGTCAAGCGGAGATTGATTTGATAAACAATAGGGACCAGACGGCACTACTACTGGCCGTTAGTCAAGGTATCTATACAAAACAAATTAATTCTGCGTGAGTTTATAGTTAAAACCAATAATTACTCACTAAAAAATGAGTTACAATTAGTACCTCAAAAAAATATTGAAATTTTTCGACATTTTTACTGAAGTTGTTCCAGAAAATATTTGTTGTTGTTGCATGCAAATTTGCTTTTCGGCCATTTCATTGGCAGCAATTGCATTCTTTACCTATTAATCTATTTAAAAGCAGAAAGTTTAAAGTATAAGACAAACACAAAATTTACTATACATGTATATTCATTTCAGGTCACTGCGATGTAATTGAACTTCTAATCACATTGGGTGCTTCCATAAATGCCACGGATGAAGAAGGGAACTCCGCTCTCCACATTATTTTGTTCAAACGTAATCAATTGAGCGCAGACATAAAAGTCGATGCTTCGCAAAGTCCCGAAATTCACTCAATTCTTCAGAAACTTGAAGTAACTGAGCATCATTTGGCAATAGCCATAGCGGGATTCCTCATTAAAAAAGGTGTCGACACTGAAATAGTCAACACTAAAGGACACACTGCCTTCGATATTCTTGAATGTCCGCCCCTGCAAGAAGTGCTTAAAACGTTTAGTCCTGCCACGCATGACAATAATGAAGTGTCTCAAGAGCTTCGTAATATTGAAGATTTGGCCATAAACGAAGCCGCAGTTGATAACTATAACTTGACTGAAGATGTGCCTAAAAACCAGCCTGAAATTGAAAACGCTATGGGTGCTAGGAGCCGAAAATCGGAACTACTTGTCGACGTAGGAAGCAGCTCTCAGAATAACTCTCCTTCTCACAAAATCCATATTTATCAAAACGAAGATTTGTTATCTAATTCTAAGGAATGTTTGGTTTGTTCAGACATTACCGAAGAAAATGTTACACTTTTCCCTTGCGAGCATAAACCTGCATGCGAAGACTGTTCAATGCGCATGAAAAAATGTTTGGTTTGCTCGGAATTTGTCCAAAAACGCGTAGCAAAAGACGGCAGGACAGTGGCAGGTAAAAGCAGACAACCAAGCGCAGAAAGACTAAAATATCTGGAAACTAAAATAGCGGAAATTGAGGAAAGTCATGCTTGCAGTATATGTATGGAGAGAAAACGAAACGTGGTATTTCTGTGTGGACACGGGACTTGCGATAGATGCGCAGATACTCTTCGGACGTGCCATATGTGCAGGAAAACTATCACAAAAAAGATTCCTATTTATTGATCTGTAGTATTGAAATTTCAAGTATGTGTATAAGCTTATTAAAGTTAAGCAGTTGTTACAATTTCTGTGATTATGTGATATGATTTGATATTTGATATCGTTTTCACATGTAGAACATATTTTTAAGTAATAAAATTTAAAATAAACGTTGGTGTTTTATTTACTTCTTAAATATTATAATTGGTATTAAAAATACCGAATATAAAGTGCCACTTCACGAAACAAGAAAAATCTGAAACTGCAGTAAGTACGTTTTGTGTTCATATTTGAATGAACCATCATTTTTGATCAATCGCAATTCCCTATTTTTTGTCATTTACAGTCTAAACTACATAGAAATAGCAAAGGTTTTTTTAAATACGATTGTGGTGTCCTCTTATACACAACGTAAAGAAACAACTACTAAAAAGAAGTAGGTTTCTGTATTCAGGAGGGGCAACACACAAAAAATTTCTAGAGTTCTTTACACGAATTAAAGCTTATGTCTCGTAATCATGTATAGATGGCGCCACATCAAAATTTTTATAAGAAATGATACAACTAGCATGGACTTGGTGTACTATGACTGTGACCTCATAAATATGCAAAAGTAAATTTTCTGATGCGAAACCGAAAATGTTTTTCTCCATTTTTTGCGGTCACAGTCTAAACGATCATTGCTTTGGGGGTCCACTGCATAGCGCCTTCGACATTTTTTTTAATTTAGGCTGTAAAGTGGCCAACTGAGGTTTGTGATAAAAAAATAAAACATAAAATGTGATTGGTTTTTTATAAGGATTAATAATTATTTACAATTAAAAAAGGTACATTTTCTCAATAGTGATTATAGAAAGTAATAAAAAATTAGTAATTCAAGCTTAAAGTTTCAAGCCAGATTCAACAAAACTACAATATTCTTTACCTTCAATTAGCTATATTGTTAAAAAGACAAACAACCAAATAATACTACAGCTTCCGATGAGAACTGAATAATGTTAATTTAAATTCAGAAATTCGTCAATCGACACGTCATCCGATGTAGCATTTAACAATTCATCATTGATTAATCCTAAGTCAGTATCTTCCATTGGGTTATTAGCCAGCTGAATTATGTCATCGAATGGCAGCGCTGGTGCTGCGTTTTCAACATTAATGAACTTGTCCATTTGTTGGTCTAACGGTGGTGCTGAAACCCGTTCATTCTCGGTAACGCTACCATCAACCAAGGATGACTTTGTAGTAGAAACTGCCTGTCTTGCACTGTTTTGACTATTTGGTTCAGTAGTACTTTGACGCATTGAAGCTAATTCATTCAGTGACGTAAGCTCTTTCTCCACATCTAATTCTAAATCCTCTTCTTGGTCTCTATAATTGTCATTGACTAACTTATAAAAATTCGTCATGTCCTCGGGAGTGATGTTTTTTAATAGTTCTTTTAGAGTATTAATTTCCATTCGAGAGTTATCAATTATATATCCAAAATTGTCTTTACTTCCTGCTGATCTTTGCAACGCAGAACTTGATGGTTTGCTTGAAGATGGGTGACTTGTGGCATAATCGTAGTGGGGAGAAGCATGATCAGATGGTTCTGGCAGTTGGCTGGCATTTGAAAGAACTTCTTCCACTGCCGGGGAGACGTGAATACTTGGAGATTTACCCGCATTTTTAGAAGCTGAAGTAAATTTGAGAACAAACTCAAAAATATAACAAAGAAATTTTACCAAAGATCTATTGTGAACTTACCACTTTCACTATTTTCTATAGGTTCAGTAACTGTATATGATGAATGGTCATTATGATCTCTACTTCCTTGCTGTTGAATGTCATAATCTGTCCAAAACTCATGGGGATTGTTTTTGTACTTATGATCTAACTCCATAATTTTAGGTCCCGTTTTTAAAAACTTGTTTGCATTGGCTCTACTGACGGTTCTTCCTGATTTCCTAGAATTTTGATGTTCTTGCATATAAGCAATGAGGAAATGTATAAGTTTGTTGATTATTTTGGTCTGTTTAGAGTATTTCAATCTCAAAGAATTAATTTCTCCCCAAAGAACCGCATTCTCCTGTCTTAATTTTGTCATATCTGTTGAAATTACAGCGTTTCTAGCTGTTATATCTTGAATAGCTGTGGTAAGTTCTTGCATAACTGATGACTGCTCAGATGTATGTTCAACTATTGGTGCCCTTGGCCGAACTAAAATATATTGGTGTTTTCCATTACACTCTACAGTTTTTCCATTTTGATTAAAATAAGATCAAGAGCAAGTTGGGTATTGCTATTGTTCACAACATTAGCAATAACATAAGGGAACTGTATCTATAAGTGTAACTGCAAAAGTTGACAATAACCAAAATACAGATTATCAACAAGACAGATTTTTTTGCACAAACCTTAGTCTCTGGGGTTTTTTATGTGGGCAATTTGCTTATTTTTGAAATTTTGATATAGGTTAGGTATGGCCATATTAGAGATCTCTTTCCTGGATTGAAAAGTTCATAATTTTTTTGTGCCACATTGAATAAACATTGGGGAATTAACATTGTATCTACCAACATTTGTAAAAAAAAAATGTACCAGCACCAGGCAAAATGGTACATCCATTTAAATTAATGTTAATGATGAATGCCATAGGTACATACGGCTGAAATTGCAATAAAAAGTATATGAGACAAAACTGAAGTAGTACATATTTAAGAGAGGTACACATGGCAATCAAGGTGTTAAAAAGTGCAAATGTCTACTAATAACGGGACCTCAATAATTAAAAATAAATATGCAATTCCTAATTACCTTTGACAGGTTTCCGTTTAATTAATGATAATAATTGTGGCACATCTTTTAAGAAAAACTGATGTGAAAACATAAATGTGTTATTCTCCAATGGCTGAGTTTTGTGAAAGTCATACAAGTTCAACTGCCTGACAAAACTGGATAGTTGGATGTGTTTGAAGTACCTCGGCAAAGTCTCTGTAATGAATGCTACTTGATCGTGAATTATAAATCCATCTCCATTTTCATTCCAGGATATAATATTTTTATTTTGTTCGTCGTTCACTATTTTCCACAATTTTTTAATAAAAAGGGTCACATTTAGAGACAGTTCATTTATATTTTGCGGGTCATCAGGATTAACTACAATGTTGATCACCGGTAGATACTCCGATTCTTCCTCCAGAGATAGAGAACTTTCTTGAATTTCATTATCGTCTGGCTGATCTACAGCTTCAACTTTCGTGATTCTTCCCTTGTCCATGATTTGTAATACAGTTCAATCGGAATAAAACATTCTTTTAATAATTACTCCAATTTACCATCAATAACAAATTTAATTACGAAATATATATAAACATTGTCAAATGTGTCTATGTCATTTAATACTGTATACTTAACCCCCTAAAACGAATAGCAACGCCGGATATTCAACAGTTTGTGACGGTAATTACATAACATTTAAAAAAAATTACAAAATTTAGCCCCTAAATATATAAGGTATTGATTTTAGAGTCTCTCAATTTTTTATATTTACGCATTACAATTTATTTGAAAATTTTAAAATGTTTATTTTCTCCTATATTTCTTTCTACGACGATTTGCCTGTAAATAACACGATACATTGTTGCCTTTCTACTTGGTGGTGTTTTTTACACATTTGGCTTGACAATTCAAAAAATTAATTTTAAAGGTTAAGATTATAGTTAAAATTTGAAATGTTAGACAAGATATATATATAAGTAATAAACAAACAGTCTTTAAAAGTAAATAAATATTTAATTATAATTTGAAATACTAAAAATACTGTAGAGGATTTACTATGTCTACAATAACATTAATTCTATGTTTTTTGGGATTTATGGTATCCAAAAGTAAGTTAAAAACATTGTTTGGGTGTGGCTGATAGTTCTTTTTTTGTTTTAAATAATTCATATTGTCCTATAAAAGTGTAGAAGGGCTACTTGCAGTTTCTAAAATAAATATTTTTTTAATTTCATGTTATAAACACGGAATTCAAATAAATTCTACTAGTCTCTGCAAATTCAGTAAAAAGTTTCAAGTTATATCACAAACTTGTAAACTTTTGACCCATGTCTCTTAACTCATCCCAAAGATTGCTGGATACATGATTAATTTGCTCTTAAGTTTTCGGCAATATATTCAACTCCAAGTTAGAATTTTATTTTAGATTTGGCATCAATATGGTGTTATCATTGCATCTCGACACAGCCAGGCTGTGGCACACCATTCAATTGGCTTTGGCACTGGACAAGAGTTTGTCCTGAAGAAGATGATGTTTGTGTTAAGATACTTGAAGAAAAAGATGGTAAGACAAGAAGCAAGCAACTTTCATATTTTTTGACAATGTTGAGTAAAGGGTATAAATTTTTTTCAAGGTGACGTTCTCATCACTAGGGATTGTCTGAGTTCCATGAGGGCTATTAGAACAGATATCCCTGCAGATCATTATGAAGGTTGTAGACCAGCTGCCCATGATGTAAAATTGGCAAATTATGTCAACAATTCAATAAAGGAGTTGGATATTTATAGGTAAGATTATGAGTTTTTTATAGTAGAAAATTTAAGTATGTGGCAATAATAGTAAAGTTAAAAATTGTTTTTTTTTTAGAAATTATTATGATAAAACAACATGGTGCTTTTGCTTTTTGGACCATAGATGTAATGGAGCACAATTGTTGACGGTCCACATGACCATGATTATATCATTTTGCTTAAGTTGCACAATTTTCTCTATGAATTTTTGGTAGTGTGGATTTTGTTTCAAATTATATCAAATGTATTACTGTTGAAAAAAACAGTAATTCTAAGGCAAATATTCCGTCCAATTTTGCTATAATATGTAATACATTTACATTTTATTGTACTTTTGTATATTTTTTTATACAATTTACAACATGAAAATTACAAGTTGTTTTTTTTTGTTACAACACTCCACATTTGTCTTGAATAAAAAAAAATTAAACACCTTATTTTGTATCATCTATATATTTTTAAATAACGCGAAAAGGCTATGATAGTGGGTCAACAAATTATCTATAATTATCTTAATTTTCTACTTTTTCTAGACTAAATCAAGATTATGGTGCATAACACAATACACAAACTATGAAAATGTGAATATATGATTAAAAAAATAATATATCTTATGATGTATACCTAAAATAATATACCTACTGAATCAAATAAGACAAAAATCTTTAAATATTGTTTTTTAAAAAAGAGATATAACAGTCCATTACTATAAATTCTACTATTGATTAACTGAGAATTGCATTTTATTATTACTAGGCAGTAAAATATTCCATAAAGCTCACCATGACTTAAAATGATGAATATTGGCACAACATATTACTTTAACTTGGCAAAATGCTTGAAGAGATGGCAGTTAGAATTCTGTTCATTAAATTACAATATTTTAGTGGAACTTGCAAGGCACCACTCTACTCTTCAACTGTTGCAATAAATCATTCCAAACTTATTATAAGAAAGAGAAGGAACAAACACTGAATATTCACTGTAAGAATAAAAATAAATGACTACTAAAAAAATTGTTAAGAATCTTTCACTGGTATTAATAATCTCGCGATATATATATTTCCACAATTTACAAAAGATGTCTTTCCACACTAAATGAATAGTCATATTCCCTCAATATTTGTTGTATTGTTTTGATTCTGATTTTTGGAATCTGTAAACAATAATTTAACCTATAATATGCCCAATAAATTTATGAAATATTAAAGAAAAAACTAACTTACCCCATTATCCTTTGAGCCTCCATTTAAAAACTTGGGATTAACTACAAAGGGAATCCCTTCAAGTCCAGGATATGAGCTGCCTGCTAAGGTGTGGATCGAATTTTGATGTTGAAAAGAACTTTGAAATGGTACAGGTGGCTTGGGTGCTGGTCTTACTGGTCCAGGACCTGGAGGACCATATCCAGGACCAGGTCTTAGAATTTCGTAATCATCATCAGTGTCACCTTTTAAAAAATCAAATATTATCATTTTTAGTTTTCTTACTTTATAAATTCTATAAAGGAAAAACTAAACCCAGTCTTTGTGTATATTTATGAACTAAGCTTAAAGTTGTTTGAACATGTTCTTTACCTATAGAAGGATAAACACTATTAGCAATGGGTGACAAAGGTTTTGGTGGAATAGTTGGTGCCATTGAATTTTGAGTTGATTCGGTGTTTCCCATTTTGTAGCATATAGTAACTCCGTTAATTTCACTATAATGAAAAATAGATAATTAATAGGTTTCAAACATTTCAAAACAGAAGGTAAAATTGCTTAAAGTAGTGGAAATTTTGGGTGAATATTTTTAATCCACAAAAATTCTCCACAAATAATTGTATACTGTTGCTTTAAATTTAACAAGAATCTTTGTAATAGCACCTCAGTAATATTTACCCAGCAAAGGAAAATCCAGCAGGAGCCTTTTTCAACTTACTACACACAATTATATCAGTAATAGCAGTCTTATAGTCCTTTTGATTAACAAGTTTGTAGCACAATTGTTTCTTTTTCCAACCCCTCTGCTGACTATCAACAGTCCTGTTTAAAAGACTAAAACCTTTTGGTGGAAGTGCTTTTTCATGGAGAATTATTATTTCATGCAAAAAAAAATTGGGGATTCCTGCAATTCAGAGCTTATCATAATGAATTTTTAAAGTGAAAAAAACAACCTTCAGTTTTTGAAAGGCACAAATATCTTCCAGAGCTGCTTTTAAAAATAGACTTTTCACCTAAGTCTGCTTCAGAATCTTGGTCGTGAGTCTTGTTAATAGGATAAAAGCCTCTAGGACATTTTTCGATATCTTCTACGATCTAAAAACACAATGTGAAGATATGTATTAAAAACAAATTGTAGCTACTAACTTGAATTGCAGTGATGGGCCTATCATCCGGCAAAGTTTCTAGGATTTTACTTTGGACTGAAGATTTTAACATTATTGAAATATTCAACAATGAATTCGCCTAAAATAAATTAAAGCTATTAGTCATTGGATATAATGATCGCATTCTATTTTTTTTTATCCTGGTACTTTGGGATACTCTAGAATTGTACCTGTCAATCGCATCCTATTCAAGCAAGAATCAACGTCACCCTAGTGAGTTGAACTTAGAAAAATATTATGGATCAAGATAATCGATCATTGATACGTTTTATTTAGTTTTTGAGCTGGAATTTGAGTTAAACAATTAATAAAGGTAAAAGGTCAGAAATTATAAAATTAACATGCAAAAAGAAAAACAAATATATGGCAACTCGATACTGGATTTGACAGTGACATTTTCTACCTCGCATTTAATTAAATCATATTCAAAAACCATGAAGCTACAACCGGCAACAATGGATTTTACAGACATTGGCTGTGTGAATTTATATTTCAAAGATAAATTTGAGTTATTCTTAAACTTAGAGCCGGCAATTGACCAATGAAATCAAAAACGATATCAATAAAACCGTTTTTCACTTTTTTGATCAGCGTGCTGCTGGCCTTAAATAGAATTACAAAAGAACAAATGAATATTTACTTTAAATGAAATAAAAATTTTAAATATTTTGTTTTTATCTTGAAATTCATACATAAAGAATCAAGGTCGGTATTTCTTTTAAATGTTGAAGTATACATTTAAACAATCACATCAATTTGCAATGCGCCCAACATTGTCACATAGTAAGTATTTTGTATAGAATTTTTTTGACATTTTTGTCACTGTCATAATTGTTATCATTTGTCATCATTGTTTGAGTTTGTGAATGTTGTTGGTATAAATAATAAAACATAATTGGATTTTTGTTATTTTAATTCTTATTTTGTTTAATGTA
This sequence comes from Euwallacea fornicatus, assembly GCF_040115645.1. Lineage (NCBI taxonomy): Eukaryota > Metazoa > Arthropoda > Insecta > Coleoptera > Curculionidae > Euwallacea > Euwallacea fornicatus. Next base: position 2,152,659 of record NC_089556.1, read on the forward strand.
CGTTATAGTTAACTCTTCTTTGATGTAGTCACTACATTGCCCCGGTTCTTATACTAATAATTATGGTATCAACAAGAGGTATCAAACTGAAGTTTCTTGTTGGTGAAAGAGTTTTGTGTTATGAGCCCGACCCTACAAAAGCCAAAGTTTTATATGATTCAAAGGTAAAATACATAATTAATTCTGGGCCCGTAGAGTAATTTACATGCTTATATTTCAGGTTTTAGATATAGTGCTTCAAAAGGACCAGACTGGCAAAAAAATTGTAGAGTATTTAATTCATTTTCAGGTATGAATTACCCTTGAGAATTGAACTGTATAAGTACTTAATTCTGTTTATGTTTTAAAGTTACCTCTACAGTTGACTAAGTTCTAGAGGGTAGGGACTAGATTTGCCCCTAATTAATCAATCTCACTGATGTATAAAATGTAACCCATTAAAATGTAATTCCATTTTTCATTATTTATTGAGAGAATTGTTCCCACACAAAGTCTCAAGTTTTATTACTTCAAAAGTTCTAGTGCCTCTTAATTTTTAGCCTTGAGCAGAAGGTAAAGTAAAGAAAACTATTATTTAACAAAAAAGTGCTATCACTCACACAATAACTGTATTTTGCAATAAATAACTCTCAATATTTGTATCAAAAGTTGCATATTATGCAACTTTGTAAGGCAAACTTAAGTTATCAGTAACATTATCGTAATCTGTGATGTGAAAATTTATGAGGATTCAATTTAGGTGAACCAAGTTTCCACCATGATTTAACTGTGCCTTAAATTGATAAGTTTATACAAAGAACGGTCTTTTATTAATTCTTACACCTAAGTTGAGCTTATGGACTTATAGAGAATAAAGGACTTAATATTTTACATTTCATTAAGGGTTGGAACTCATCCTGGGATAGACGGGTTGGTGAAGAATTTGTGTTAAAGGATACAGTCGAAAATAGGCAACTCCAAAAGGATTTAGCAGAAAAAGCTCAGTTGCAACTGTATGTATCTTATCTTTTACATATACTAATTCTTTCAATAAAATTTTGTTTTGTTAGTGGTGCTTACTTATACCGTAAAGAACGCAAAAAACACACACCATCTAAACCGTCTGATTCCACTGCTGCTTCATCAGAGGACGGCAGTTCCGGAAGCCCCGGTCGAATCGACACGGATGAGAATCCGGAAATGAGTAGTAGTTCTGATGAAAGTTCCTCCATAGAGGATGACGCGATTGAAATCGAAATAGTGCCCGAACTTCGAGAAATTCTTGAAGCTGACTATTATTTAATCAATGGCAAAAATAGGGTATTGGTTGCGTGTGACAGTTTAAATTAAATATCATATATAGAAATGTCTTTTTGCAGAGGATAAAGTTACCTGCAGAACCCAATGTTGTAACAATTTTAGAGTTGTATTGTAGACATTATGCAACAAATCAGTTTTGTGGAGTTAACGAAAAACCTCATCCTCGATATAAGATTCAGTTTGGTAGTAAGGATGCTAGGTCCAAAACTGAAGATATAAATAAAAAGTAAGCTCAAATTTGATCTTATTACAAAGTTATTACTTTAATTTTGCTTTAGCATTGCATTGTGTCAAGAGGTAGTGGAAAGTTTGAGAATATATTTCGACTTTTCTGTCAATGACCTTCTACTTTATGCTGCAGAAAAAGATCAGTTTGTCACAGCACCTGTAGCTATGCAGCCCATAGATGTTCAAAATGAAATTAAAACTGAGTAAATATTTTCTATTTTAATAAAATAATTCAAAATGTTTAATTAACGCAGTTTTATGAAATTCTAAATTTTAGATTAAAGTATGAAAATAATAGTTCAAAACAAAACATCAGCTTGAGTTATCATAACAACCACTCCAACCACAACGGGTTTTCAGAACTTACGAATAATTCTCGGAGAAGGACATTGAGGTCGAACAATAAGAGCAACTCTCAACTGAATGGAAATTTATTAAGTGAAGATCGGAATGGATCTGTTCATTTAAAACCTGGTTTAAGGTGATTTGAAAATAATTCTTGAGCAGTTTGTTCAATACAACTATTGTTAATTTAGTGTTGGAAGTAGCAATTCAGATGTAAATGGTCATGTGACGAAATCATTGTCTTGGCGCCTCTTGCCTGATGCTGTATACAATCAGCAACCTCCTCCACCTTGTTTAGTATACGGAGCTATCCATTTTGCCAGATTATTCGTCAAATTACCGGAATTACTCACTCAGTCGTCCATCCCAGGTGCGAAAATGAAATTGACATTGAACCATGTGGATTCTATCATAGAGTAAGTTTCTTACCTGCACCCGTTGCCTTCTTAATATTAACATTTCTTACAGTTTTTTAAACGAGCATAGAGAGTGGTATGGTGAAAAGTTTTATGTTGATGCCCATTAGTGGCGCCCATTAGGCGTGATATATAGGGTATCTCCTATGCTATGTGGCAGTATTGATATCGTTAAAACGTTGAGATATGCGGAATTCAATAAATAAAAACGAAGTGAAAAAGTATTTTATCAACGTGAATGGCAACATACACGTTTATGGCAAATTAAAATGCTTTAAGCATTACAATTTTTCTGTAATTTGACCAACTTCGTATCTCTTACCGTTTTGAAGATGCTAATAGTTCCAAATGACATTTCAGACCCTAGATGTAGTTTATAAATAATGTAAGTATGTATTTAGTGCTTCAGCTTAAACTCGCAATTTAATTTAGGAGATACTATAATTAAATAAGTCTATATATGTTATTGTTTTGTGATCGGATGCGGTGAAGATATTGTAGCAAATATAGTATTGGTAGCGAGTCAATTACATAGAGTTGCTTTTATTTTTTTTTTATCATACATATAGAATTTAATTTATGTGAAACTTATGAAATCTGTTCAAATTTTTGCAGCGTTTGATAAAAGTCATTATTTGGATAGTTAAAACTCAAGTAGCATCATTCTTCAAATTTATGAAGTTTATTTGATATTACAATTTTAGAATTCCAAAAATTTTTTCCTGGACATGAAAGCCAATTTCTGTGCTTTCTGTACCACATCTGAGCACGTTAGGCGTTTCTTCATGTCACATTCCTGGAAGTACCCTTCGCATCTAGGAAAACCATTAGTATTATCGGCAAAAGTAGTTAAACCTACAAACAAATATATATAGTTATTATTGGAGTATACATACAGGAAAGGTTCTAGGCCTGCTCACCAAGTCCGTACATTTTCCCTCCTCGAAACTCTCCTTCAAAACGCATGCCATCGTTGCGCCAAAATACTCCATAACCGTGGAACCATCCCTGAGAGAATTCTCCCTCAAATCTTTAATGAAATAGTAAAGTTTTTTTAAATGAAATATGACTTACCTGGCTCCGTCTGGGAAAGTTAGTACTCCAAGGCCATGAAAAAAACCATCTTCAAATTTGCCGTCATATCTCGTGCCATCAGGAAAAAGTAAATGGCCTTCGCTCTCTCTTTTCCCTTCGTTGTTCCATGATCCCACGTAGACAGCTCCATTCTCATAGCGATGTCCACCATAGGCCATTACAGATACTGAGAAAATGGTTTCTATTACAATTCTTACATTATGCCCCGTGCAATAAGAACTCACTAGTGTCAGCCATTTCCACACTTATTATATTATTGTCCACTGATTTAGATCTTTATTTTTAAATCCAATTAAGGATAACAGGATTAGTACGTGAAGCCACTTTAATTAAAAAAAAGTGTGTAATGTAATAAAGAGTGAAAGTTTTCCTCATTTCAAAATTTTTAACAATTAATGTTATAATTCGATTATTTGTTTTTTTTTTTTGTAGTAGGCCTTATAAACGATTATTTTTTAAGATTTTTTACTAATAAAATATGTTTAGATAAAAAAATTAATTCAATAACGATTTCGTATGACAAAATGGTGAGTACGTTTAATTTAGAACATGAGAACCTACAGGACCAGGGAACCGTGTACAGTGTTTATTTGTTTAACTTTAAAGTTTTTCAGCTATTTGTTCTGAGATGGCGCCACAGAAAATCAAAATTTATTTTCATAAGTCATCAGCTCATCTGTTTTTGACGTCTGTATTATGTAAACAAATATGAGAATTTGTATTAAATATTATTTTAAAACTGTCTAACAAGTTTGTAAGTGTTTTATCTTATTTAATTTTCAAAAGTCTTTAATAATTGAAAGATTTAATCATGGTTAAAGCAGAAGCATTCCCAAAAAAACACATCATTTGGTAAGTTAATAATAAACTACTACAATTCCTTTTATCAGGCAACTAAAACATCTTGTTTTTAACTGATTTCTAGCATGGTATCAGATTTTTTCTTCCCCAATATGGGGGGCGTTGAAGAACATATCTACAACTTATCGCAATGTCTCATTCTTAAGGGCCATAAAGTTATTGTAATGACCCACAGTTATGAAGATAGAGTAGGAATTCGCTATATGACTAATGGGTTAAAAGTGTATTATCTACCAATTAAAGTGTTTTACAATCAATGTGTTCTACCCACCATGATTTGCAACATTGCTCTTATAAGACACATCCTTTTGAGAGAAGAGATAGAGGTTGTCCATGGACATTCAGCTTTCTCAGCCCTTGCACATGAAACCATGCTTATTGGAAATTTGTTAGGCCTAAAAGTAAATGTTAAAAAAAAAGAACATTTTATATGACTGATACTTGCTTTTTTTTAGACAGTATTTACTGATCATAGTTTATTTGGTTTTGCTGATGCCAGTGCCATAATAACAAATAAATTGCTTCAAATATCCTTAGCAAGTTGCAATCACTGCATATGTGTATCATATACAGGCAAAGAGAACACAGTGCTAAGAGCCAGAGTAGACTGTAAGAGAGTGTCTGTGGTACCTAATGCAGTAGATACCTATTCATTTACACCAGATCCTAGTCAAAGTGATAAAACTCAAAGTAAGAGTGTTTAAAAGCTAGATTGACTAATGAGTACTGTCTACTTTCTAGTCACAATTGTTGTTGTTTCACGATTGGTGTATAGAAAAGGTGTAGATTTAACGGCACAAATTATAAGTGATATTTGTGATAAGTTTAAAGATGTGCAGTTCCTGATAGCTGGTGATGGTCCTAAAAGATGGTAAAGTTAGTGAAGACTTTTAATACTGATTAAAAGTTCCATTTTCTAAAGGTTGTTAGAAGAAATTAGGGAAAAGAGAGGGTTGCAAGATCGTGTGGTTTTATTAGGGGCACTGGAACACTCACAAGTTAGAAATGTTTTAGTTAAAGGGAACATTTTTCTTAATACCTCATTGACAGAGGCATATTGTATGGCTATTGTAGAAGCTGCTTCTTGTGGGCAAGTATTTCTTTCTTTAACAACTTAATATTGAGTAACATTGAGAAAATACTTAACATTGCAGGCTTAAAGTGGTTTCTACTAAAGTTGGAGGCATACCTGAAGTGTTGCCTGATGATTTAATAATATTAACTGAACCAACAGTTCCTGCACTTATGCAAGGCAAATAATCAGTATGTTTCAAAAGAAAACGCAGATTTTACTTTTTCTTTAAATTTAGGATTAGAAAGGGCAATTTCGGAACTTAAAAACGATGAGTTTGTGTGTCCTTACGCTTGTAATAAAAGGATTCAAAAGTACTACAACTGGCAAGATGTTTCTAGAAGAACTCAGATCGTTTATAATGTGTTATCTGAAGAGGACCCCAAAACGTTGCGGCAGATGCTCTATAAGTGAGTTGGTAAGTCACTTTCAAAAATTTAATATTTACTCTGCGATTTAAGTCACTTGAGCAGCGGTGTTTGGCCTTATTTGCTGGTCGTATCTCTAGCGTTTTTGATACTGCAATTTTACGAATTTTGGGTGCCACGAAAAGACATCGACATCGTCAGGACATATCAAGGAAAATTTAAAGGAAAATGAAGTTTTTATTACACTGTTCAAAGAATTTTACATCCTCAAGTTAAATATAATAAATTTGTAATAGCTGATACGGCTTAGTGTTAATAATAATTTAAAATAAATATATTAATTCTTAGGTAACAGAAAATAAATATTTAGTTAGTGAAATATAAAATTCATTGTACTAATTCGTTACAAACGACTTTTGATTTTTTCATTTAGACTTGTTCCGTATTTGACAACAAATTTACCTACCGGTGGTGGTAGAAAGTTTCGACAAACAAATATCATCATTTTACCACCACCATCATTGTACTTAAAAGACAAATTTACAAAATTCATTTGTCTCAAGTGAAAAACACTACTCGAGCATTATTACAGTAACTGTAATAAGCCCTGTTTACACATACATTGATCAGGGGTTTACCTAAAAGCATTTAGACTTAGATTTACAACTAATTCGTAAAAATTTTAAATTTCTTGTTGAAAAATAATTAGGCCCGACGAAATTCCTATGTATTTAATATTTAATTTGTGGAGGAACAGATAAGGAGGTTTCAGTAGGTATAAGAGTATTGGTCTATCTAACAAGCGACCTCCAAGATTCGAGTTTTCTTTTACATGGGAATACTTATAGGGAGTTGCAAATGGTATTATTAATGTGCCTTTTGATATTGTGGCTTTGGTCCACATGAGTTTTCTATAATATGTAATTCGCATAACTCGAATTACTTTATTTTCAATTAAGTATGAAGCGTTGCCCTCTTGTTTTTTACTCCTTAGCTCGGTTGCGTATTAACAGGTCCAAGATCTTGTCTAGAACGTGCTTCAATTCACATAATATACAAATAATGAAATATATGATCACTATAAAAGACACTAGGGGATTTATTATTGTATGCTAGGTCTGGTCCTCGGTGGGTTCCCTCTGATCCTGCGTGGTGCAATTCCATGACAGTCTTTTATGAATGCTGGCGTCTCTTGAATCATTTTTCTGAAATGATTCCCATATTTCATCTATTCAGAAGGCGATAGTACTAACCTTGATATCGTCTACCAGGCCTGCTGTATGATACCTTTGACTCCTTTTCATTGCTTGGCGATGTTGACCTCGACTAAAGGATTCATAATCTTCACTTGATACTCCTGCAGGAAAAAAGATCAGCTTAATTGCCTGCAAACCAGTTTCGTGAAACTTTAGGCAATAGATTTAGGTAAGCTCTACCGCCCAAAGTTTTACGAATAGAAACCTAAGCGCATTCCCTATCTATATAGAAGTGGGAAGAATTAGTGTGGTAAGAGCTACGCTACAAACTTGTGATTAAAATTTAAGGCATTGTTAAATATTTTTGTTTAGCAGTGGCAGTACAAAAAGGTTCAACGTCTACAAATAGAATCATTTTTATAATTTAAAAGTTGATTTGGATCTTAGCAGGTACCTACAGTATCCATGCAATGTTTTTATGTTATAAGAACGTAAGAAAGTACACCCTTAGAGGTACCATTACTGAGAAATGCTTGTGTTTGTGTAGCATAGAAGCATTAAATAATAGAATTAGCAGGCAATTGGGTGAAGTTAAATCAAAAGAAAACTATGAACTAAGTTAGTTGAAGCTATAGAATACGACTAGACTCACGAGAAATGAAATTACGTTGGTTCTTCTTCTACAGAGTGATATTGACGTGAAAACAAAAAGGATAGAGTAGATGAAAAATCTTTTTCTGTACAAATGGAGCACATTATTCCGTCCTAAAAAATACTGCATATTTTCTATTAAAATTTTGCAGTTTTAACTTCCAGGAAAAGCAAATAGTTATAATTACAACAAAGACATTTATAATTAATTTTGACGAAATTGCGGTGATATTAGGAAATATTATCTTAAGATTTCATTGTATATTGCCGAAAGTAAGATGTTATTACATCAAGAAGCAGACAGAATTTCTCACTAAAAATCCCAATAGCCTATTTTACTAATTCAAAAAGACGATTATTTCTTAATTTTTTAGGGCAGAATAAGAGAAATGACTAATTCAATTTATAATTTATTGTGTTATTAAAATGATCCATTACGTTATGGACCTAATCCTATGAAGTTTTTACCTGCAATCACTGGCACGTCGAAATCGAAACTAGTCGGAACTTGATTGGAAGACACACTGCAGGCAGAATTCACTTGTCTAGTCTTGATAAGGGGCGGGTTCTTGCTCTGTGATATAGCGAGACTTCTCCTCAGGTTACCTCTTGTAGGACTAGGGGGAGGGTAGGAAATGCCTCGGTGGGTGGGACTTAGCAATTGGCCTCCATTTTTGTTACCTGGGACCTAAAAATTTAACAACTCGTATGTAAAAGCGCAATTTCATTTCAAATTTTTTGGAAAATTCTGGGGATTTCGCTTATTATGAATTTTATGGAAAACGTTATTTCTAAAACGGTCATCGTAGAAATCCCCACTTACCGATAAAGTATTTTGCTGCAAATTGAGGCTGAGCCCGCTCCCAACATTTGGAGAACCCAATGTTAAATTAGGAAGACTTTGCCCCAAACTTCCGACAGGCTGCACGGACAATGTATTCGGGGTTTTGTGGAATAGTCTATTTTTCAAGCTGCTTTTCTGGCTTCCTGAAGTTTTTCCATCTGACGGCAGTTGCTGAAGACCTTCATCACTGGACATCGACCCTGTTCGATTCTCATTTTCGATTGATACTCCCCGGGACGGTTCCTTAGCCGACCCCGCCGATGATTGGTCGTTCATTTCTACTGAACCACTACAAAGACAAAGTACTTTAATAATTCTACCTACTCGTTGAATTTGAAAAATTATGAATTATTGACGTCTTATTGTGAAATTATTTTGCTCATATTAAGGAATCATGCGATGGAAAAATATGTTTAACTCACCTGTGACTATGAGCCAAACTGGACACTCTACTAGCGCGAGACGAAGAAGCCATCGGCGATCTAGGTGCCAACTGCAAGCTATGAAAATCATTTTCTAAGTTATATTCTAAACTATATTCTGCGTCTAAACTCTCGTCGCCAATATAGCTGGTTTGTTTAGCCTGTGCGTATAGCAATTGAGCCTTGGCGATTCCCTCTTTCCATCCCTGAAATAGACAATCAAACTTTCCATTCTAACGTCACAAGAATGCGAAATCAAATTGCAAGAATATCGATCTCCCGAATCGGTGTCCTTCGAAGTCGAAGTCCCGAATATTTGAGTAAAGCTCATTAATAATATAAAATTTACTCACTTTAACCTTTTTAACGTCATTACTCTGCAAAATAAAGGCAGAAACTGCCATATCAAACTCGTTCCTATATATCACAGCCAAACTTGGGGTTTCTCGGGTCAGCTCCTGGACAACCAAGTGATCAACCAAGTAGGGTTGCCTGATAACCCGCATAGTTGCCACACCCTTTTTTGTAGAAGGTTTACAAACCAAGAGCATATCCGTTAATAAGAAACAGTGGACCTCAATCTGAAAGATGGAAGATTATCAAATTTGTTCTTCAGGATACTTATTAGTTTTTGAAACAATTTTGCAAAATTTTCTATTCAAATAATGGCGTGCGAAATCACAAAATTCAAAATTTTACTATTTTACTGAACATGTTAAGTTCCTAGGAAGTGTTATATTTGCCTTGTGGGATCAAAAGTTAGGAGTTTCAGTTTTAAAACAATTTCAATTACAAATCAACAGAAGTTCATTACCATTTTCAAAATCTGGCAACCTTGCGTCAAGTTGCAGAATATACCGATTATTGGTCATGAGGTTTGGAAAGGAGCAAACGTTGTGGGATTGAAATTTTTTGTTTTGATATTTGGGTCCTAAGTTGTTTGCGAAATTAATAGAGAGGCTGTTGGAGCTTTACTATCGTACATATTCTTGGCTTGATATTTTAAACATGAAGTTTGACTGGGGCCTCACCTAATTTCACGTCAAATAACTTGGAACTCTTGAGGTTAATTCTTATTAACCCAGGCCTATTTTTCTAACTGAAATTGCTCATGCAGAAGGCATTTTCCCCTTAGTTTGCGAAAAAAATCAAGAGCAGAAGCCTCATAATTGCCTTGTCAGGCTCTTAGCTTCCATATCGGAGTGTATTTCACTAAAAATATTTTTACATAAAATAAAGTATATATCTCTGTTTTTTTTTCGTGAAAGGTTCTCCTCTGGTTTGCATGACCGAGATGGGAGAAGAGGATAAAGCACTTTTAAATTATGGAAATAAATGAAGAGTCTAATATAGACCCTCTATGAGAAGTTAAATGCGGAAAATTCAGTGTTTTTGCTTATTTTGCGCATTTTTTCTTATGGTTTTCTTGTGAATTTATTAATTTAAATAATCCTCCGTTCTAAATGTATACCTATTTACTTAGGCTATATCAGGAAATATTCGTGACTGTAAATAATATCGCCAGCTAATCCTTAAAAAAAAAGTCGGGAGTTCCTTCCTTCTAGCGCTCTCCAGCACCGTATTCCGTCATGATTTAGGAGGTTGTTCGTTCAATAATAAAGCCGCAACAAAAGGAGCGAGGTAGAAAAACAGTAAAATTAATCATACCTTAGAGGCCCCGCTGTCCTTTAGCTTCAAGTCGCCCTCGAGTAACAAATGGCGTTTTCTTTCAGGAGGACAGCCCAACATGGGACGAGTGAGGTCGAGCTGCGTGAATGACTTCTCCCTTCTCAGTATGCGCTCGATGTCATCGTCCTTGGATTCCTGGGGGAACGGAGAATTATTGTTTCGGGCCAAGAAGGGTTTCATCGGCTGCTGATTTGATTTCGCCCTCTTAGAAATAATGGGCCGTTTTACAGTAAAAGCGAATTAGACATGAAATAGGAATAGAAAAAATCTGCTTCTTTGACCATTAAAACTGTCATTTACCATCACTGAGCCAAAGGTATCGAAATATATTCAGCGTCACCTATGCTGTATCATAATAATAGTAAATAGTATAACAGTGTAGTAGCTTCTGAACGAAGTTTACACATGTGCCACGCTATCTGCCTTCATTTAATGAAGATACGAGGAAAGGATGGTTATATAATATTTGCATTGAGAATAGTAATAGTGGTGGAAAATAATAATTCAGGCAGACAAAATTGGAGAACCTTTTACATTTTTTATGTTGTTGGAAGTGTTTCAATTAAATGTATAACAATTGCTCTATATTGCTTCTCTTAAGAATGTTTTTTTATTATATTCATCGTTAATTATAGGACATTTTCAAAAGTACTGCCACATAAACGTTCTTTTCACATGTTTCCAGCCTATTTCAAAAACTCTCCCAAAACAAAATTAGGAACCAATTTGAGTTGATCTATTGCCGGATAAAGAAGCGACGAAGTCTATTATAGCTCTGCGAAGCTGCCTTTTAAAACATTAAAAGTTGAAAAAAACTTACCACTATGTCATAACTTTCTATCCTAGCGATGATTCCCTTTAATCTTTCCTTGTCCTGTCTACATTTCAGGCTAGTATTAACGTTGTTCACGAAGTCATCCACCATTTTGATCTAAAAATTAAATATGATAATTTTTATGAATCTATCTGCGACAAAAGAAATTCGAGACGTATTTTTGTAAGTTGTATGAAAATTTCATATTCATAATCAAATTGAGGTAATTAAAAACAATTTCTATCAGGAATTAATTTATCAAATCTTTTGAATAAAAACTTTCGTAATAAATGGACTTCCATTAGGTAGGAACATTGGGCCTTTGGTAGATAATTCGTCAAGTCTATTAGGTCAAGAAAAACCTTCACATATTTCACGCTGCACGCCCTTTAATACTTCAGTCGGGCAGATTTATAACTTCAGTGACTAAATTATAGTCCCGAAGTTCTTGGATTAAATAATGGAGAATAAAAAAAGGGAGCAAGAAAAATTTGTAGTGAGATTGGAAACTCGAAGACAGTGTAGCCCATTATTCTCTAAGAGAGTTTTCCACACTTTTGTAAACTTGAAAACCGAATTCTCAGTAATTTTTATTAAGTGGAATAACGTAATCTCACAACTCAATCGAACTGCTAACGTTGGAAATGTATTTTATTCTGAGGCATTTCATAAGAATAGATACAATTCTGCTCCAGCCACAGCGAATGCATTTTTATATTCGGATATTATCTCAAATAACTAATTTCCTTTTAGGACTTTCTGACATGGTGCACAAATGTTAATCAGCTTAACGCGCACCATGCAGAAACAACTTCTAAAGAGGACGTTTAGAAACCCGAATCAGTTAGAATTAATGCTAAAGTGCTTTGTTCTTGGCGGTTAACAGCTAAAGTTTATACGCAGCTTTAGAGAGAGTAAGAGAGCTGATGGCATTACACGTGGGACTTGAGCTAAACACCTCATGAAAACGCCTGATTTATTCTTGGATTGAATTTGCCCTGGAATTGTTGTTTATGTATGTCGTTTAACTTACCATGGTGTGAAGGCTCTCCTTCTCTACGTCTTCATCAGTGTTCTTCAAAATGGCTTTCAGAAGGAGCCCGTATTTGGTCAGTCGTTGCATGGGTTGCACTAGGATATCCATTAATCTCAGTCTGCAATAAAATCCACGATCGATTTAACAATTCAAATTCCGATAACAATATATCTGCTATCATCCCTGTATTGGTTCAAAGGAATTCGAGTTGTATTAGTCAAATACACCTCAAATATTCAGCACCTCGCTCTAATATCCCTCTATTCGCAGAGTTTCCGACCTTAGTGTCCCAATCATGGAAATATCAATTCCTCCAGAATGCATGCAAGATTCAAAGTGAAATTCATATCCTCGTCTTAGGAATAATATTAGGTCCTTATGCATGGAAAAGGAGATGCTTGAATTCGGTACGAAAAGATGTTTTCCAAGACTACGAGCATTTTACGGATTTCCCTTAGGAGTGAAAAGTTCGGGATTAAAAATTATTGTTGCTTGACGGTGTATTCTAAAAGAACCTCAAATAATGTTTCAGGCGAAGTGTACTGACGTAATAGATATCAAAGGATATTTGGCTATTGTAAAATGGCTCTTCTCGGATCTATATTTAGCCCGTAATGAAAGGAAACAGGCCCTCGGACCCGGCCAAAAACCGTATCCTTAGGGCGTGAGTACTGTGGAATATCAAGGTCGAAGGGGCGTCAATAAGATTATTTCCCTGAATTGCCTTCTGAAATATCAATGAAGTGTTCATAAAGCAATGACTCGCTTGAGAATGCTGTAAAGGAGCCTAGTCGAATCAATATTTTTTCACCCTCTTTTAGGTTAAAGATACTCGTCAGAGCTACGCACTCACAATTATTTCTGAAATAAAAGGCCATATGGCAAAATATAGCCCACTTATGTACTGTATACATGCAAATTCCTCTATGAATCTTCAAAAATATATCTGTGACCTATAGATACAGTATGATCATATACAAGGTGTTTCCTCAGAATATGGAGCCAATCTAAAGTGGTATTCTATGGGTAATCATGGAGTATCTAACTATATGTTGGGTGCTCTATAATTCTCGTTTATTTTGAGTGGAATAAAAGCGTTCTCTTTCCCACACTTTAAGGGGTATTAAAGGCACGTGATTAGGCAAACTTATTTTTGAAAATTTTGCTGACACATGATATTCATATGTGGATAATATTGCATAAATGCATTCGTGTAGAGTAATGATCAATCAAGGACTGGATGTAGCTTTGTTTTTTACCCTTTCGTCCATTTTTTTTGACAAATGAGGCACTAACCATCTATGGCGGCGGATTCTGAGGAAATAACGTCGATATGACCTATTGCATGTTATATGTTTCAATTGAATTGGGGCAGGATATGTTTGACGACCTAATGACCGCACAGGGACGCCAGTACATGGTGGTCTTGCATTTAAAATAATAGACAAATGTTAGTAGAATACCGGCAATTGTTTGATATATCTACTCATACGTCATTAATTCAGAGCCTTTTACGTTGCTATGATAATATCAAGATCGTTCTGGCTTACGTCAAACACTGACTACACTAAATGCCAAACGAGGTGTTGCTATTCCTCTGGTGTATTAGAAACTGCGAAATTCAGACTTATTTAGTAAGAATTTATTTGAAGTGAGAAAAATGGTGTAATACGAATAGTGTTTACTCAGCAAACTCCATTTAATTGAGTAGCGAATTTATTATTTCCCGCTGAGAATAAAGCGTATTTCGCCCGAAAAAGTCGTTACAACTGCCTTCAGTTCCTATAAGAATAACTGCTTCGTAAAACTCTTGTGAGGGAAAAAGCGAAATATTGCTTTTGGAAATCGTAACAGTAAAAACGAAAACACACTCACCGGTTACAGTCCTTTTGGCTCTCACACCAAGTCAGATAGGCAGTGAAAACTTCACTTTCCAGATTTTCCCGGCAGTAATGTTGACACCTATATAAGAAAAAGTTCTTTTATGGGCGCAGTTGATTTTTAAAGCTCGGAACACTGCCCATTTCCCGGTAAATAATGATATACCTAGTTATATCTTACCTAGACTGTTCTGCACAATATTTATAGTAGGGCTTAAAGGTATCGTCGAGCTTGGAGAACCCTTCTAACATGTTTTCTATGCAGCTGGGCCTTTTGTACTTCCTCATATCACGGACCAAAGGAAAAAGCGTATTCCTCCAAAATATTACGTTGGCTCCGAGTATTTCTGTGATATTTGAGAACAGTTTTTCTGTGTCGATCTCTTTGAAGAGATTTTTCGTTTGCAAATCTCTCAGACAACCCAGGAATAACTGAAACGAATGAGGAGTTTGACTTTGGGCATCGCGAACATAACACAACAAAAAAAAAAAAAAAACAAATTAATTAGAGCGGGGCATACTTAATTAGGAAGCTAACGAAGCAGGGGGTTGAGATATAACGAAGTTTACGCCAACGGAATTTACATGGAACATTAAACATGTTTTGATTAGCCAAACTGCCAATTTCGGCTGGTGCCTCGAATGCTAGGGCACATTTTTACGATACTTTTTACTGGGCAACTAAGCGGAGTTTGTTCAATTTTGCATAATTGGAACTTTAAAGTTTCGAACATGAAAACTACACAGTTGAGAGTTCTTGTCATGAAGGACAAATTACAAATTTTAGGCAGTTAAATATAAGAGAGACTGGTGCTGTCAGAAGCAACGATATTTTTTTAAGTTAGGAGTTTGCACACATGGGTAAATATCACAAAGCCCAATTCAATCAGAAGAAGAGTAGGTTTAAATGTAATCAAGATTATACAGGGTCTAACAGCACCATGGAGATATTTCAGAAGGCAATAATATTTTGCAATATAACAAAAAAAATTGTAATGGGTTTATGGTCAAAAGCGTACTATTTTCGATATACAGGGTGGCAAAGTTTCACATTTTTTAAAAGACATTTTCAACAGTTTTAATAATTTTGTTTCCGTTTAGATTTATTTTTATTTTTAGAAATGTGATTAAATGTTACGAATTGCTTTAGATCGTTAATAACCAAGTCGAATGACTGTTTTCTTCGTTACTTTCTTTATATTCTTAATTTGCGTCGATAGATATGTTTGTAAATTCTATGAAAGTATAAAGAATTAAAGAAGGAACTTAAATTTAGTGTCAGAATTCATACAGAGTATGCCAGTAAAAAGCATTCAATAATACTCGACCCAAAAAACAACATCCTGTGTATGACTACCGCCGATTTTGACATTTTAACGTAGAGGGCCGTAAAGAAATAAGTATACAAAAGTTTTAAAATTTAACTCAAGGCACAGGTGGGAAACGTGTAAAATATGAGAAAAAAATGTGAAACTTATCACCCTGTATAATGGAAATGGCGTATTTTTGACCAAAGCCCTAATAGCATTTTTTACAATTTTACAGAGTATTCTTGCCCTTTGAAATATCAACAAGATGATATGCTATACCCTGTATATTGTTTTGTTGTCTACTCCAATTTTTGAAAGGACCTCAAAGCTTGCTATTTGGCTTAAGAGGCCCTTTTGCGGACCGCTGACCATGTATCCGGACTTAAACGATCCCAAACCAGGATAAAGACATTATTTGAAGTCATGAAGGCAATTTGGCATTGATACCGCTCTAAAAAGGTTGGATGTCTCAAAGATACCGTCTCTTTGAGAACCGAGCTTCTTATTTTCTACATCAAAGTCAATTTGTTGCACCAATAATAGTCATACTTACGTCTGTCACAACTTTTAGTGTCTTTATGTAGGCCACTTCAGTCTTAATCAATTCCCATAGTGCCGTTTGCTGTTGTTGATGTCTGTCGTTTAAATCTAAAGTAAACGAGAGTAAAAACGATTTACACAAAAGAATCAGACAAGAAGGGTAGTTAGGAATGTTGTTTATAGAGCTGTTACTAACGAGTTAAGTGTTACTTATAAAACTTTAATATAATTTTCGCTATTCTTGGGTCTTTTAGAGGCTCGTTCAAACTCGTTAATTACATCATCAACCATTCTAGTTAATTTTTTTGGCGCAATAAAATTATTCTTTATAAGGCGGAAGAGAAAATTTTTCTGCAACAAATTCAGACAGGTCTTTCTAACCCGCGTTGACGATTTTGCTTCACAAAAGGCTTAAAGGAAAACCTGTGCGTATCAACTAATGCAATACATAACATTTTCTTGCCACGTGTTTGACAAACCGTACCATTAAACCCAATCCCAAACATCCAATATGCTCAAGAGAATCTCATATTACGAACTCCTGGAAGATGCTCGAAGAGTATCGTATAAATTCTCGTGTGAAGCGTGACAAGACACCGTAATTTTACAGAAATATTGAAACTTTGAAGGTATTAAATAAAGCAAGAAAGCGCGGCAGATAGGAAAGAAATATGTTTCTTATTCATGGATTTTGAGCCGCCGAATTTTACATTTTTAGCTAAATTCATCAAATATTGACCTCACAATTCAGTATATGCCTATTCAAATTTGATATTCCTTGAATTACTAAATTTACTCGATTGTCATGTTTGACTGCTGTCACCGTCCGTTATCTACTCAGAGATAAAACCATTGATTTCCACTGCACCTTCCGATTTTTAATAAATTGGAACAGCATATAGCAACGGCTAATGCCGGTGGTTATCAAAAGAGGGTATATCATGAGTCATGAGTTTTCTGCTCTATACCTTCGTGATCGTTATTTCATGTTTTTTTAAAGCTTAATGACGGTCTCCAAGGCGTGATCTACCCGGCATGACATAAAAAAAACCGAGTTTATTGAATTATTTCAGCTGTTGATGAATGGATTTCCAGGAGAATGTGCCTTTGTATCAAAAAATAAATTTGATACTTTGAAATTCCGAAATTCAATAGCGCTAATGGGTAACCTGAACTAACCTAACTGACGTCATTACTGGACAGTATTTTAGCGAAATATGAAAGCGACTATTTAATGATATCAAGCAGCTAATCCGTCTAGATTAAATATGTAATATGCACGACAATTCATTTCGAACTTATTTACGATGAGTAGTTATCAGCCAACAACATAAGAGTGTGGTAAGAGATAATTAAAAGTTTTTATATTTTATAATATCGTCATATTTTGGTATAAAAGCAGCAACAATCGGTAAATCTAGACTAACAACCTTCATTCCATTGACAATAACTTCCCGATAAAAGCCCTTTTTAGTGCCAAACCCATCATTTTGGGGTAAATTACTTTTAGCCGGAATTGTGGGGATGCGTTAAAAATTTAATTCCAAGTTTTAATGAACATACTTAACACGCTTTTAAAAAGAAGATTGTTCCGGAAATAGGTTTAGCATCAAATATTCCAGCTATTAAAATTTTTAGGATTTTCTCTTTAAACTCCACACTGCATGTATTTGTATAAGAGCTTCCAATTTTGGGGCTTTCAAAGATGACAGCAAGGCTCAATAGGTGCCCGATGACAGGAATTTAGAATATTTGCTTCTTTCGACGAAAATTCGTTCTTCCTTCCACCCGGGTTCATATATTTGCCATTAATAGCCGCAAGAGTTTATAAAGGGACATATCTTTGGCAAAATTTTCCAATATAACGATAGTTCTCTCCAGGAATCGCTATTCATTTCGTATAACAAAACAGAGACGAACAATGCCTTAAACTTACCGGAATAATCGCTTATTATGTCTCTCCAGTCGTCTTCTAATTTATACAATGCATCAATAGATTCGCATTGACCTTGCTGGTAATCGACGTTCTGGGGGGGCCCGTGTCTGGAATAGCGGTCCAATTGTTCTATCAGGGCCTCATATTTCGTATCCTGCAATGAGATTTTCGAAAAGATGGTAGTAACAGATCAAAGGTTTGTTCGTATCAAAAATCAGGCGAGTTAACTGGCGACCGTCGGGCAGTACCGGTCGGTAATTGGCGACAGATAACTTAAATACGTATAAAATGGCTTCGAAATTCAGTTATCATCACCGGGGGACATTCAGTTTTTAGTAAAAAATTAAGTTTACGTAATTGTGAATTACGTTTTTCACGCCTTTATTTGTTACTTAAGTGATCTTGTTTCCTATTAATTTTTGTATAAATAATTCTATATCACTAGAAACTAGTGCCCTTTCGATCTCATTTAAATTTGTTCCACATCCATTTCTCCCGTTTTAGAAGGTTTGTAACTAATAATTTTATAGAAATATAAATTCATTCAGTAGTCCTACAGCAACGAACGTTATAGAAGTCTAAAAAATACGTATACGATTGACGTGCGACTTCTCTTTCACGTCCAGGATCATAATCTTTAATTAACGAAACAAGCGAACACCCATATTAATTAACATCCAATGTTCAAAACTGAAATGTGAGAAATTAAACGACATCAACAAGGAACTAACTATTAATGTTTCAGAATTTGCATTAGACAAGTTTTAATTATCCACCAGAGGATTCGTTCCGAACTTTTAACGTCATTAAATCTCAAGAAAAACAAAAACCGAATTTAATTAGGTTGGAGGTCCGAAACCGCGGTAATTTGTATACAGAAGGAACTTTCGCAATTTATATTCAATATAACGCGACCCGGGTTAATTTAAAATTTAATCGCAGAAAAATATTAAATCCTGGCTTAGAAGAAAAACGAGTATTGTTTTTCAAACTAAATTTGTAGGTTTCTGCTGGTAGAAAATATCATAAATAAGGAGTTTTGGAGCCGGACCAAACAAATCTACTTTTTTCTTAAATCGAGTTTAGCGACGGATATCCCATCGCTTTGTTTTTTAAAGAAGTCCGATTAACTGGTTTTACTAGTATTTTTTACTCTCGTATCAACTACCGTTTGGTTATACAGGGCGACTCCAAATTTGGGGAAATACTTCTCTCTACCAGTAAACAAGTTCTCAAAAAATATGTCTTTTTCCAATTTTCTGAAATATCCGTTTGAAAGGAAATACCAAGCGTTAAAATTTAACAAATAAATTCGTAGGACTCGGCGGAGTGCTGAATGGACACCCTGTATACTCATTAGGTACACGTATAAACTCACCTTGCTGTTCCCAAAAAATGCGGTTATTCGTTGTTTGATTTGCTTCTTGCTTTGGTCCGAATCGTGCAATGATAACGTTGAGCTAACCACATTTTGGTCTTCTGTGCTTGAGCTAAAGAAACTACTGGTCCGCGGTCGGTAACTCTGAAACACGGATTTACTACCTCGATTTATGAAAAAGTAACAAAAGCAAATAACAAACGATTTGTTTCTCACTGATTTTATCCAGGTTTTAACGTGGACCTCTTTCCTGAAAGTTTAGTGAAGTGCCTATATTTTTATTCCTTACTTAACATTACGCGAACTAATTGGTGCAATAACTCTTTTTACTTTTGCAGTGTATGCACCTGACTTTTGCTGAACAATGACCTACATAAGAGAGTCGCAAATTTCCTATTTTAATTGTTTCTAACGTTCGCTCCAAATGTTGCATATTTTTTTTTGTAACAATGGGAAACCCGTAAAATTATTGCTCAATTTCCAAAAAAAATTGATAATTCTGCATTTTGTCGTGTTTTTGTGACGCAGCGATATATTCAAAAATCACTAAACAAGCCACGGGCAAACAAGTGCAAGCTCAGCGTATTTGTGTTCTTCTAAACAATGCAGGCATTGCAATAGGGTTTATATACGAATATGTGCATTAAATTCCTCTGGGCTTTTTTCAAATGCTGCGAAAAACTCCTAAATCACCATTTGTTTGGTGTGAGCAACAAATTAGATAAATTTCTACACAACCGCAACGTAAACCCCATTTAATACAAACGCATTTGATAAATTGGGCTGTCACGTTTATAGGTCGGCAGTGGGATATCTGACATCGCACCATGTAAGGGGAAATCTGATTTACCCTTGCAATATTTATGAAGCTTACAGAATGAGTTTTCGATGATAAAGCTACTTTTAATCGAATGATCAAAATCATCATACCTTGCTTCGATAACTGACGCTCCCCATGAATACTTAGATTTTTCAATTAACTTTCATGTGGGGCAGTAGCGCATCGGGACAACTTCTAAAGTCACTTTAGTAATTCTTTCAAATTTTCAATATTGATTTCGACTAAGATCTCATATAAAAATTATCTACGCCAGTGACTTTACTACCTATCTTAAGCCCAAAGCACCTTCTACGAAGACTCAAATTGTCAATTAAATTTCACGCAAGGCAGTGAGTGCATGCAACATTTAATAAAGCTGAAACTTAAAATATCGCTTTAATTTGATCCACTGCAGGGGCGTATTGACTGTAATGACTAAAAATTAAAAATGAATCTGGAAATACCACCGGTGAGGCCCTGCATCGAATGAAATCAAACTTAAATTTGCAGGAAGTCAATATTAAAGTCAGTGACGTAGCAGAGCTCCACATCATTGCGGCAATATTTACACATAATAAATACTTACACCGGATTGCTTTCTTGAATGATTGCTGTGGAATGATCCTTGAAGTTTTTTATTGCTGGTATCTTTGGCTGAAATGAAGATAATCAGCGCTTAATACCCAACATGCCTTTCCCAGTCTTACCCGTAATTCTAACATGCCTTCCAACGAGATTCGCTGTATCATGGGAGAAGGAGATAAACGACTCCAAATTATTTTCCTTGTCTTGTAATCTGGCATCACAAACAGACAGGTCGATGTTTCTAAGCTCGCACAGTTTCGCCAGAGAATCACTGAAATTGAATAATTGAAGCTACCAAATTAAAAAAAATCCATGTGTATCATCCCCGTGTATTAAGGTCAAGGGTTTGTCTAGCCTGGACACGGGTGATGCGGCTATTCTCGGAAATAATATTTGTTGTCTTGGAGTGTAAATATGAACACGTTGTTTGCTCGGTATTATCCTCGTCAGTATCGATTTCGTAAGTGCAGATTAAATGGGTGTTCGTGGAAATAAATATGTTCGACTCATGGGAGTTTATCCAGGAAAGTGGTAATAAAGCTACTGTTAAGGTGGTCCTAATTGAGCCCGAAGAGCAGGAATTTACCAAATAAATTTATTTAGAGTAGCAAATTTTTCCCTCGAGAAATTATTAAATTAGCCAGAATTTAACCTCTGGAAACTTCATAATTTAAATCACTGCAGAGTGTTAGTTTCACTCACAAACATTAAACTATCATAAAAATCTCCTTTTCATAGCGGAAAACTATTCTGAAGACTAGTGGATTAAAATTTTATTACTAATAAAGCAGGATTTCAATCTTCTTCCCAGATTACTCGCGATTAAGTCTCTGGAAATGTTTAATAATAACAATTATGTTCCCTGAGTTTCACGAAATCCTTCCTCGTATTTTCATGAAGGAAATTCAATTTTCATATTTATACAATACGTCGAGGAATAAAATTTTCCTTTTTTATTATGCTTAGTCAATAAAAATACAGTTTTTTAGCCTTTCTGGATTCGATGATCGAGCGGAAAAACCCCGAATCACAAAAGCTTTCTCGATGGACCATTTCCACATCCCATCAATATTTCATAAAAGCTCTCTATGCCAGCCAGACGATATATATATATATACATAGTGTCCAAGATAAGGATGTCCACTGGGATCTCGTAAACGGTAATGGATACAGACTGAGTTAAATGAGAAAAAAGTTGCGCATTCAAGGGAGTAGTTTCACAACTTTTTTTTGGCTTTTCAATTGTTTCGGGAAAGCCGAATTTTTCAAATTTCTTTTTGAATTTTTCCCGACTCAAGCCTTAAGCAATTACCGTTTACGAGACCTCCACCCTAATCATCTTTATCTTGGACACACTATATATATATATATATATATATATTTCAATGAGCTTTTCAATGAACATTTATGTGTGAGCGTTTTTAATTAATTGCAATTGAATACCGTTCGCAACTTTTGCTCTTCACAAGGTACTTACTGTAAGGTGATACCCCTTTGAGCCGGAAAGAACAACTCATTATCCCAAGTAGATTCATCGCCCACCTCAAAGTTTACACTAAAGCATTCGCTACTCGATTTCTGAAACAATATGAAAAAAATCGATCAGGCATATTGTCGAAAATCACGAAAGAAAGGAATTTTCCATGTTTCAACGTTTGCAAATGGAGATGGTTACAATAGACCGTCGTTGGCTATTCAACAGTTTCGCAAAGCAAAACTTTTCGCAAGTGCAAATGTACTAATTGGAGGCGATAAACTTGAAAGTTTTAACGAAATTAACTGGATATCTACGGTGATTGAGTACGAAAACTAGAGACTACCGACGAACATTCGAATTTAGAGTTTTGATCGGAGCGACCACGTCGTCACGGGCAAGTCAAACGTGGCACGTGGGAACACTGCCAGCATTTAATAATAGAGACGTTAACCGGGCGCGAAATTGTGAGTTTAATTTACGAAGAATTTTCCAAGTCGGAAACGACCGGATTTGATTTTCGAAATCGGCTCACAGGAACAGGCCTTCACGACTCAGTATGAAGTCTAAGAAGTCTAAAAATAAGGAAATTTGCATTATTTGAGTTATTATAAGGGTATTAAGTAGACTGGCAGAAAGCCATGTTTAATGTAGAATGACAAAAGATTAATAAATATTAATGATCTTAATTGTGTTCTTGAGTTTTTTTTACATCCTGGAACACAATTTCTCTTTAAAATCAATGTAGATCACTTTGTGGACGATCCAATTATTACCGGATTTTCCCTTTCCCTCAAATCTCTCGAGTGTTTTATTTTCAGTTATGTTCTAACACTCACCCAAAAGAAATTTTATCGTAACATTATAAGTTTGTGCCTTTAACTTAAAAAGACTTGACTGAATGTAATCTTGCTACATGACGAAGCTATTTCGTACGCGTTCAACATATAATCAATTTCCTGATTGCATTCCTACTGCCTTGACAATCATAAGAGCCAGCAAAGCGTTTTTCAGGCTGTTTTAAAAGGTAAATAGATACTACTTTACAAAACGGAGCATTCCAATTACTTAACGGTAAACACGTAAACTTGCAAGACCGAACAATGCCAGATGTCCTCTCTGGATTAATAATTAAAACGGATAAAACGTGTCGGATTTCATTAAGCAGCAGCGTCCAACTAGTTTAGTAGTTACGCCATTGGAATTTCTTCAGCTGCTATATTTTAGTTTATTTGCCCTTTATTTGAGTTTGAGTTGAGGGCAGTTATTATTACGTACTCTTTGTACGTAAGGGAAAATCATTAATAGAACGGAGATTTAATTTATTTCGGCAATGGAGAAATTTAATTTAAGAACGTCACAATGTCTATAAACTCTTAGCCTTGATCGCTCTATATTATTTTAAAAACAACAAAGACTCTCTGGCAACTTTTCGATTTTAAGTTCAAACAGTTTGGCATTTTAGCTGACATGCACCACTGCTATGGGACTAAAATGTTACTCAAAGAGACCTGTTACAAAGCACGCGAAGAGATACCAAAGAAAATTCTATTGTTATATAGAGAAAAATTTGAGTTGGCACTCTTAAGGCTTTGATCCACATCAATCGGTTTCTGAAGTTCCGATTGAACAGAGACATCGAACTAAAGTCATTTTTTATAACTGTATTGATCGACGTTTTCACACCGCGTTTGAACTTTAACGTGTATGTTCCATTCCACAAAAATATGGGGTAATTCTATTAACAAGGAAAAATTGTTTAGAGGTTGCTACCGTTTCGTCTCTCTTCGCTTACCGCATTATTAAATGCACACTGAGAAGACGTTTCTCCAAATTACTTGATTTGTTTAAGCCAATTTAAGTTATCTGAATTATAACATAATGTTGATTATAATACAACCTGAACTATGTAGGAAAGGAATTTTGTATTAACTGCGGAATGTTAAAATATTCTTCCCACTAGGTGAAATGTCTCCATAAAGTAGCACTAACAGAGGTACGATAACCAATAATTTTGTTTTTGTTTGTTGTTACATAGAGATAAAATGTAACGAGTATTCACGAATTGCAGTAAGAATCAAGCACCTGAGCCAGTCCAGCTCTTCTGAAATATCAAACAATGTAGAAATTTACTTATTTGTTTCTACTTTTAAGCACTTACTATTGCTGTTGGACTTGCGCTCATTTTTGAGCTATCATAGCCGTAACTTGCAAACGGGGTGACTTGGACGGAAATGGAATTTCACTTCGTCAGAAGGAATTAAGGGTGTCAAAAGTGTTCCATTACACTTGAAGTACTTCGATGGTATGCAAGTTGCTATAGGTTTAACTGTATAATATCGACATGAATAGTAATAAAAATGGCAAAATACATTAATTTTGTAATAACAAGTTCAGAAAATTTTTCTATTAGGAAGACTACCAGGGAGAACAGGTCTACAGCCCGGACGATAAAAGATGTTGAGTTATACTTTGAGATTTGGAGTTATCAGTATCATGCAAAAATTATGAGACGGGTCAGGACTTAGTTTTATTTATTTGTAGTATATCTGTATTTAGACCGTAATTTGGAAGGGCCTATTTAGTCTAACAAGGCACGATAACCTATTACACATCTCTATTACTTACGTCCCTGTATTTCAAATAGTTCATTACTCCTATTAGTCATGCAGTTCCCTATATTTTCCGTGGTCTATAAGAAAATATACAGGAATTCGACGATATTTCATATAACATAAATTTAATTTTCTCTAATTGACAGGTTGGGGAAGCTGCCAAAGCCCGATAAAAATGTAGGAGACTGCGGCTGACGTCACAACCCAAAATCCGCTTGTAATTTGTCAGTTGAACGTGCGCGGCGGTTTGAGCAGGCGTGGCGTCGTCTCGTGGGTTGAGAAGCTGAATAAATTTTCAGAAATTTCGCAGAAATATTCCCTTGGCACTGGACATCTTATTACATACACGGGACTCTGGCATTATCCTGACCAACGAACTTGGATCGGACCATTTAACTATCACTTTTATCATCAACTTCCAACAAGTGCTACTTTCGTCCTTCGAAGATGAAATTCCCGAAAAACTAAATTTAATCAAAACAGAAACGGATAAAGCACGGCGATAAGTACATGACTATATCCAATCACATTCGCAGTCCATTTCGATAGAAGATATACAAAAACAGCTGACATGGGCCGTAGAAAATTTTCGTCTCGAGCCAAGAGTGATTTTATCATCGTACCTTATCGAAATTTATACGAAATACCGAATAATCAAACGAAAGAGGGAACCATACAGGCTTTGCACGCAAACACATGATAACGAATTGAAAGTCACATATAAATTGCTTTCAGCACTTCGGCAAGGGCCAAATTTGACAAATACTATTGGAATCTAGTCGACAACTGGTACGATAACTATTTTGACAACTGATCAGACAGCACATACAAACTAATTACAGAGACAGACTACGATTAACCATTTGTATATATAAAAAATATTGCAGCGGGAAAAAGCAAAATATAAAGCAGAGTTGTAAAAATTTTAACTCAAGGAACCCACAAGCTGGTTCTACGTCAAATGAACCAAAAAAATTCCAGTCTTGGAAGTCCGGCGTGCTAATGCCTATCCAGAAAAATGAACTAGACAATACACACACACACACACACACATACTAAACTATATATCTATTACATTACTTCTACTTACTACATGACAAGTAAAATTTTTGAGCATATTATAAAAAACAGATTTAAACAACTGATCGGGAAGTATATGTCAAGCTATCAATTTAGCTTTAAACCTAAATACTCGACGATACACTCGCTCTTTGTCTTGATGAACAACATAGAAACAGCACAACTAAACGGTGCCTAAACGGAACTAAGCAGCAAGCCTATTTATGGACATTAACAAAGCCTTTGACAGTGTCTGGCACAGATGTCGGCTATACAAACTACACGAACTCCAAACACCAAAATACTTACTCGACTTAATTAAAAATCTACTTGATGACCGAAAGTTTGAAGTAAGAATTGATACCACTCTCTCTTTTCCTTTCTCTCTTGAACAGGGACTTCCACAGAGTACGCGACTCTCACCCCTGCTTTATAATACAGTGAGATCATTTAAATTTCATAGCTAGCCAGCTGTAGGATTTTAAACAAAAGAAATGGAAGGTAAAAACTAGGTCGTAACTTGATCGTATGCCGCAAAATTAGGTTAGATTATTATATTAGGTTATTTAGGTAACCAAATATTTACAAACGATGATCGACATACGTTCTTTTCTTCAACAAACTTCGCAGCTCATTAGTTATGAAATTTAGATGATCTCTCGGTACATACTGCCACGACATATACAATTATGACCTACAGGATGAAAAACATATGGACAAAATATCTTACATATTATAATAAGCTGAAAAAACTGCAATTTGTGTACATGACAAAAGTATAGAGAAAGCTGTGGGAAGATTTGAGGCTCTAACGGACAAAACAATGACATGGTTGTGCAAATGGAGGGTTAACACCGAATGCCACTAGAAACCAACTCTTACTCTGAAACAATCAAATCAAAGTCGATTCGCCAACAAAAATAATAGACGACACACAATGGAACCGAATAATGGCGTAAAATACCTGCGATTAACAATCAACAAAAAATGAAAATTCGCTAAACATATACCAAACATTATACTGGAAATCACCAAAAGGACAAAACATTTCTAAATATGAACATACAAGGACAAAGGGATCAGCACTAAAACTGCAACGAAAGATACAAATCTATTTTCCGATCATGACTTAGACGGCAGATGGCGACCATGGTATTTGTGAACACATATTACTGTGTCCGCAAATGACAAAGAAATGGCAAATGCAACAGAAAAAACTAAAGGAAGTATACAAAGAATAGAACAGATTGCACTATGATTAATTACAAAAATAGGTCAACCCGAAAACTCGTTGTACAACTTACCCCAACTAATTACTATGAACGCGCACAAATAACAAAAATAAATGAAATACTAATACAACTGTAGAAAAAATTCAAGGATAATCGCTATAACTCGACTATACTTAAACCACCTTGCTTAACAAGACAGACAAGACAATCCCGCTTTCTCTTTCTGTCGACCACCCTGTTGGAACACTTCCAGATGTAGATTATGAGTTATATGTAATTTAGTTATATATTTATATATAGATAATACCAAGTATAATGGCACATTATTCACGTTCTGTTATGCTGAAAGAGTGGTTTTCCGGTTCAACATGCGTATTTATAATGGAGCCAAAATGGCCGCCGCAGAAGTTCCAGTTACTGTGCTTCACATTAAATCAGAACTTGATTTTGAAGAAATTCTGTTGTTATGTTCTGTTGATATACTTAATGAAACTTTTTTTGCGGTTTCTGGAGATATGGCGGGTTTTTTTGAATATTATGTTATATTAACTTCGATAAACTTGTTGCGCAGAATTTTTTCTTACATAAAAATCAGATAGAAGGAAAACCCTAACTTAAAAACGGGTTTGTATAAGGTAAAAATTTCAACGTGTGCGAATATCTGCAACAGGATGTCCGGCAAAGCAAATAAACCAGAATTTATAACCCATTCTCTACAAATACTAGCATTTTTCATCAGGAAACGAAACATTCGATGGCCGTCTTTTTCGTATCGAATTTCCATTGTAAATGCAGTGGCTTTACGTAAAACGGTATATTTTTTCTCACATTCACAAAATTTCTTTTTCGGTAACAAGAACGGACGATCTTCTCTTTCCTTGTTGGATCTCGGCGTCTGCTGTGTTGCCAGTTTGAATTCGAGTAGTTCCGAATAGGCTCATGATACCTCAATGGAAAGCAAATTTTGTGTTCTTTTCAGAGCCGCCCAATGTACATCTTGCTAAATCTAATTTCTTCAATTTGATTCAACTAAATCTTAATTGTATTAAAACTTACGCAGTCTGAATTAAATCGCGACATAACGGCACGGACGGCATTTTTCACAAATTAAAAATGGCGTCGTATTTTAAAATCAATTGCAGGAAAATTGGAGCCACGGCCATGACTCATTAACAGTGATGTTTAAAATGGGGCAGTTTCGTTTTTGCGAATATGGCCGTTCTCCCCAATAAAACCCGGTATTCTTTTCGTTGAATAAATTAAATTCTTGCCCTGAATAAATTAACTGGTATAGAAGTCGATTTAAGGGCATCTTTGGATGGCGAAGCTCCTGCTTTGCACGACAACACCCAAACAGCCAGGAATGGTAAATCAATTTTATAAAGTGTGCTCCTGGCACGCGAATTTTGCCGCCTCTACTGCGAAGGTGCTGCATTACTCAATGTCATGCTAATGATGCCGAGGAATCAACTATGCACCCCCTGGTTTAAAAATGCATTTCGCACGGACTCCAACCAAAATATGTCGGCTTAACACGCCATCTTCCTGACGAATTGGCGTGTCCGATCTCTAAACGCGGAGATAATGGATTAGAACCTCAGCTGCTATAAATACATTTTCAGGCGAAAAGAATCCGAGCAAAAACTTTCAATTCCTGTTTTCTTAAACCTACCTGAGATCTACTCAGCATATGCTTCCTGGCTGCGGACTGAGTCTGTTGCTGAGTTGAAGCAACGACTGGATTATCTGAGGCTGCGTTGGCGGAAGGAAGCGCTCCCGGGGGCGGAAGTACAGGCCTCGTGCAATCCGGCTCCGATTTTGAGTCTTTTAGCGCGGAGTCTGCGGTTGAAACCACGGACTGGCGCATTTCCAGCGAGTCCAGGTGGTTGAGGCTGCGAGACCGCACCTAAAAGATAAAATAAATCCTACATAAGTACCTTTCGGGAACATTTCCATTTTTTTTTTAAATAAATGAAAATACAATTAATAAAATTTAAAGAAGCGAAGGCGAAGTAAAGCCCTACTTAAGAACTTAATAATAACTTAAATAACATAATTAATTTAAAACCAGTAATTAATATTTGGAAAAGTTATAATTTCTCAAACAGTCCTACTACCTCAAAGATTTCTCCTTTCAATAATCTTTCGTGTACAAACAGTAACGTTTTGAGGAAATCTGGAAATACTCTAATGCGGTGTTTTGCGGTATAAACAAGGCTCGTAAATCCTGATTCGATTAAAAAGAGCTGTTTGTAAGTGTTGTTACATTTAAAATTTATGGGTTGGATTGACGATGACCAGGTCGATAAGAATAATTGCTGGCACGTATCCCATAATGGCTTGACAAAATTCTGTAATTTATGACCATTTTCTTGCAACAGCGAAAATTAATAATGCTAATACTATTCTTTTGAATGTCCGCCATTACTCCTACACTCTTGTAGAGGCTTAAACATGTCATTTTTCTTCAACTTCAGATGTGGCATTCATTCCATATTGTAGCCCAGAACGAACGGAAATTACTTTTCTATTGCGTCAACTTTGAATGTGGAGACCTATGGCAACGGAACAAAACAGACAAAGATATTTTCCCATCAAAGTCTAGTTTTATATTGAAAGTTTCCCTCTAAAGGACATTTTGCTGAAAAAACTAAATTCTTATATCTGCAGACTAATTTCTTCTTCCATTATCCACACGTGATAAATCAAGTTTCCCGTATAGAATTCCGGTTTTTTTCCAGAATTGCGGGTCGTGTTTGCGGTGTATGATTGGATTTAATTAAAAAAATGTCACCCCTAAGAAGCCATCTGTATCAATAAAGGGGATTGCAATTCGAGAAAGGCCGGAGCCAAATTTCGATACAAGTTTGTCGCTTTTTGTCGAGCTTTTGAGCAAAGTGGGAATGGCGTTGGAGAAAATTCCATTAGGGATTAGGAACGTTTTGTTTTTCTGTTGCTTGGAGACAGTTTTCCAGTTTTTTTAATAGAAAGCTAAATTAACTTCGCTCGATGAAAGCAATTTTGCTGCTTTGGAATTAGGAAACATAGTCTGATAATAGTATATGAGGAAAAGAAAGATTCCAGTTATTACACTTACTCGTATATCTAACACTATGCAGGAACCGTTCGTCCATTCGAAAACAGCTCTCTTTATTTTCACTTGCCATAGAGCTAATTGCTTCTCTAAAGTTCAAATTATTAATGTACCGTTGACTTTAACGTTACGTTATGTAGTTTTAATGCATAGCAATGAAGAATCTAACTAATGCGTACATACTAACACTTAATGATACTTGACCGTTTAACATGGAAATCATGCAGGGAATTTTCTCTAGTTTTTACACAGGAAATACTCCTAGCTTAACTTGGAGTTATGCGATAAATTATGGATCCTTCTCGCACCCTTGGCATTTCTTTATCTCTATTGAAACGAAATTAATCTATTTATGGGTGGCTTTAAATGTCGAGCAATCTAAAGTTCATAGTTTGAACTAGGAGGGTGCGTACTCCGTACGATGCCTTTTAGGGTGGATTTATAGAGCAAGTTCTGTGTAGAGATAAATTTCCATTTCCTTCCACGAAGACGTGAAATATTACCATGAGTTATGAAGTATTAGAACCAAATCAATAAATGTGAAAGAGAATATTTGGGTGTCTCTTGAGTTCTTGCGTCAACCCACTTCGCATTGATGTTTGGCGATAGCAACCATCATTCTCAATTTAACTAGGGGGCTTCTATCTAAATTTTATGCCATAATGAAACAGAATGTACCAAAATTGAACCATTTTTCAGTGTCCCCTGTCGGAAATCCCTTTTAAAGTTTAATGAAACTGAAGAGAGCGTGAAAATAAATTGCCACTTGATCATTTCCCTTGATGCACGTTAATTGGGAAACTTTTAATGTACCTACATGAGATTTTATGACTTAATTGCGAGATGTTGGGAAAAATCTTTTGCCAGAAATGAGTAGTCAAAAACGCTTAGTTGAATTTCGGTTTTTCATCGTATTCCTCCAAAATTTTACAAAAATATAGTTAAAGTTTGAGTGTTTACTCTTAAAATTATTTGCGTGAAATGTACATGTTTTCATGTCAAGTCGAAAGTAATGCAAAAACATCGGTTTGTAATTTTTTTTTTCTAGAACATTATTTGCGCGGCGAAATTTGTTTGGATCTATACCAGAACTGCGATTAGAATCCGTCCAGAAAACTTTATTCTACTTAAAAATGGTCCAAAAGTTACGGAAATGCCGCTACAATGTTAACCATACAAAAAGGCATTTAATGTAGCTAATAAATCATTTTGCTTAATTCATATTCACCGAATAAAATTACGAATCCGACACATTTTATGGAATGTTCGTTTCGAATTAAAAGTGACGTAAAAGACAGCTTCCAATTAAATTAAAGCCATTAAGCTCGACGTCAAACAGATTACGAATAATCCTATTCCGTGGCAAAGTGTATAGAATTTGGGGCGCTTGCATATAAAATTTTGTTTAGTTTGAATACATTTATTTGCCTCAAATTAAGGGAGGAAGGGTAGTAATAAATAGTACACAGGGGGCAAAAGATTCTAAAACGCTCTATGGAAGGGGATCAATGGACTGTACCTATTTTTATTAGCGTTTTTTCCATAAACCATTTTTTTAATATATAATATAAAGAAAAGTAAACGTACAAAGGGCGCAATTTTTCTTTAAAAAATCTCCATTTTAGTTTTAATGCACTTTAAAAGGGCGTTTTGTACTGCCTTTTATCCGCATATCGCGCGCTCAAAAGCACGTAACAATTGCCTTGAATAACTGCCACAAAACGAAATAGTATATCCATTCCAATTTGCAGCTTATCCAGAAATTAAAAATGATTTAACAAAGTACAAAAACCCTACAACGATATATTATTGCGATTATCCAAAACGCAAAATTTCCACTCGGCGAGTAATTTTCTACATTCAATACATGTGAGTGAGCACACTCAATTCACGTTTTTAATATTCAAACATTAATTTCGCGTAATTTGGAGTTAGATATTACCTAGTGCACTTGACGTGAAAGGTTGTAACCAATTTCGTAATGAAAAATGCTCACCCGTTAAAATTTCAATCTGGAATGAAGTTTTATCAAGTGATAAGTGAGTTTTTGTTTGGAGATTAGATCACTGCTGTTTTATAATTAAAAAGCTTCGTCAGACAAATGCACGAAAATGTCAGAAAAGCCAAAACGTAGCCGATGGAGATTTAATAGATAATCATGTCTTCGATAAAATTATTATAGACATAAAAGTGCAATAAAGCGTCCTTAAGGGCTTTGAGCATGAAAACTTTCAATGCTTTCTGAAATTATCCGAGATACGAGCCACCAATGTCTTCTGTTAAACATAACTTATTGTCTTATAAAAGCATTTATCTCTAGTTCGATCCAGGCTTATGCTCATCAAGGTGTGTGGCTCCTAACTTCAAAATTGTTAGAATATTCGTCATGTGAAACAAAAGACCATGAATTAGGTCTACGCCCTGTAAAAATATTTAATTTCATCAAGTTCTAATTAGACATGCAAATTAGAGAAGTTTGTTCGTACAAAACATCATGAATCCTGAGGTTTAAAAATTAGTTTTAGGAGAAATAGCAGTGCAGTTCTGTTATGTAAATATTGGGGTGCAAACTTTCGAGGATTTATAGAGTTTGTCATGATATTAAATTTTTGAGAGTTTTTTGATACGACAGATTATATTTTGCTCACTTACTTATGCGCATCGACCGGATTTCACATCTATTCTGTGAAAGTCGTTCTATAGCAACTTGGTTTAAATTATTAGTTGAAAATATTAACAAACTTTTAACTTGGGTTGTATCAAACTCGGTCATTTTGCAGGTCCTGGTGCAAAATTTCGCAACAAATAAACTAAGTTTTAGTTCTAATTAGCTCCGCGCTCTATTTCCTTCAGGGCTTGGTTATTATGGAAAATCGTTCTAATGCTAGGCCGAAAGCAAGCAAGGAATTAATTCCGTGTCTCGATGATTAATTTACCAGGAATTCTCTAAACTTAAATAAAGAGCCTGATTTGTCTCAATTATAACATAGCCGCAAATTGAACGCAATCTGTGCACTGCAACTACTGCGAGACTGGAAAAGTTTCCGACAATTTTTCCACCTTACTGAACTTTTTATGGTCGGAAATTCTATTAATAAGGGTGCGATACAGCTGCACCTGCTCTAGTTGCTCTACATAGGAGATGTCCAAGATTAGGACAGCAGTAAATCGTTCTGAATGCGCTTTGGGTTTCGCCAAATAGAGCTATCGCATTCTGCTTATCGAATTTCCATTTCGATGTGCAATGTGTAATTTAGCTCTGGTTTAACTGGTTAGTCTTATCGATTGACCCATATTTTAAGCAGATTTTTTCTTCACTCTGGAGCGAAATATCGTTCTAAATCTGATGATTATACGTGTAATTTAATTGGACATGACAGCTCTCAATCCCACATTTTAATCGCTATGAAATAACTAATATTTGCCTGCAATATTATAATCAATATCATAATATTTGTTAAATTTAGGCGCAATATGGCAAACAAAGGTGTGCTTGGTAATCGTGTAATTTTGTATCCAAATGTTCCCCAAAAATATGAAAAATTAATGTAAGCTTTGTGAGCTTCACAAAGTAGAGAATTTCTTTATAGTATGTAATTTAACTGCAAATGACTATAGCTACATCCATCAATCTTTTGTAGAAAAGGGCCTTAATGAAAAATTCAATATCTTAAGGCTCTTCTCCGCTGAACTCGAAAACAAAATACCCGAAACATTTTCGTGTGTTATTGAGTATTAATGACTAAGCAAGCTCGGGTTATAAATCCTACATAACGTTTTCGTTAATAGCGTTTCATCAAACTATATGATTTATAATCTTAATATTTTTCTTAAACCCGCGATGAAAACTTAATACGGACAAATCGACTTGGAAGTAATTTATTTAGAAATGTGAGCTTTAAGGCTATTACTTCACGGGTTCTCGACATATCGTGGCTCAACTTCCGAAAAGTGGCAAAAATCCGATCAAAGTTTTGATTTTTGTAATATGCCTTGTAACCTTAAAAACGCAGTTCAACATCCCTAAGGCGAATCGAGCAAAGGGCAACGAAGTGAGAGGCGATTTATCTTATTTGAGTACACAATTAAAAAAATTATTCAATTGCAAAAGTACTCAAGTGTTCGACCCCGAAAATACATAGATTCATCGCTACTTCTGTTATTTAGTTTCATTATTTGTAATGTCTACACATTTTCTTCCGAAGGAAACGAACAAAAATGAGATGAATGTAGGTCAAATTCAAGCTGGATTTTTGTCTAAGGAATGTGTTTCAAGTGTGAAACTTTAACCATACTTCTCCAGGCTTAAACAAAGTTGCTGAGGTTTCCACGAATACCAAAGAGGTTTTTTGCGTTGTTTCAGACTTTTAGCCGAGGCAGTTCATTATTCCTTCATTTTAGGAAAGTTTTGCGGTTGAAATGTATACCTGGAAATGTAATGGCAGGATTAGTTGGAAAGGTTTTTCTGTCTATTTCAACGTCTTGCAATGTGCGAGAATGACAGTGCGAAAAGAGAACCTCTCCGTAGCCAAATTACAGCCAAGAATCTTTTAGAGATTTTTAACTTCTTCAATGCATTTGTTCGAGAGAGAACTTGATAGTTTGAGGTCAGCAATTCCATAAAATATGGTAAACAAATCCATTACTCCTGCCAGCATCGACCCGAGTTCTGCAGTGCCAGCCAAGTTTTTGGGGTTTCCAGCAACAATTTCCGATTTGCCACGGGGAGAGATCTTATCATTTCTGGAATAAACGGTCTGACGTCAAACGCGACTACTAAACATATTACCAACAACGATTGTTCTTCGGGGGAAACCAATTTGATTTGCTTTCATAACAAACTATTTGAGATATTTGGTTATTTTCGATTTTATTAATTGACAGGAGCAATTAATGTCGGTAAAACTAGAATTAAATAACATGGGTTCGTGTCAGCAAACAATCTTTCTGCATGGCTGGCAAATGCAACCCCCTTCAAGGTAGCCTCAAAAACCGTAGTATAGTTTTCACATTAGAGAGCCCTATTCGGATATTTGCCGTTGTCGGCCTACATTATTTTTACCTTCTCTTCTTTAAAGAC
This sequence comes from Euwallacea fornicatus, assembly GCF_040115645.1. Classification (NCBI taxonomy): domain Eukaryota; kingdom Metazoa; phylum Arthropoda; class Insecta; order Coleoptera; family Curculionidae; genus Euwallacea; species Euwallacea fornicatus. The sequence continues at coordinate 2,187,998 of NC_089556.1, forward strand.
GGACAGAGACAGGCAACATCATCCACCTCGGGATCAGGTTTCCAATGTTCCATTAAAACGGCAAACAAATCTGTTTACGTCCTTCGGTTAAATCGAGAGACATTCATAAATCATTTGCCTGAATCAGCTTTGCACTGGGGCGAAAAAACATTTTAGCCATCCAAGTGGGTCGCCCCGAAATGGGGATGTGTGCCCTGCGTAAAGACAAAGGACGTAAAATGCTCATTCAAAGTTAAAATTAGTTTAGGGCCAATCTGAATTGGACATTTAAATGTATTTATGATTAGTCTTTAAGTAATTAGTCTTCTAAATTCAATTTTACGCAATTCGGAATTGAGCTGCTATGTGTCCCTGCCACTGTTTGCAGTGCTCAATATGCAGTACGCCATTGGCTTCGAATCTCGATGTTTTGGGAAAATCGCCTTTCCTGCTTAATTTTTTTTTTGTTTTAAATTCAGTCAGGTACGTTACACGTTTTGTTATACTTAAATTCATCAATTATAAAAAATCTTAGACCACTCGGAATCCAAAAATTACTGGTGTCTCAAAACGCTTTAAATGTCCAGCAACCTTTCTCCTTATAGCTGGGCCTTCAAAGTTCCATTCAGTTCGTCCTTGTATTTTCTGGATAAAAGTCAGATTAAAACAAACGTATTGTCGATAGTTGCAGAAAATATTTCTCTCATCTATATTGTAGTTGTTCCTGTTAATCCCTTTTTTTTTTGTTTAAAATCCCTTCCTATTATTCTGGATCTGGAGACATTCCATTGCACCGGACGTTTCCATTGCATTCGAAACTTCCGATCGCCATCCATAAAACGAATCGGTATCAATCATATATAAAACTAAAGTTTCGTATACCGACAAACTTCGATTCGAATAAAATTTTTTATCGTGATTGATTATTATAGAGACTGAAGATAATTTCTGTGGGACGAAATTTTTCTGGGTCGAAGGAATATTTTAATTTCTTAGACGCTTTGACGAATATTAAAATGCGATTTCTTTCAACTCTCTAAAGGAATCACAAATAAATCTCAATTATTGCGCATTACTTTTTACGCGGAAGGCGACGATATGAAGTAGACGGCCCTAAGTTAGAGGACTTCATTATTTGAACTGTAAAATGGAAATTCAGTTTATTGGGGTTTCGGATCGTAGGAAATAATATATGACAATTTCGATGTTCTTATTTCGATTCTTATCTGGTGGTATGAAAATTCACAAACTTTTTTAACTACAGTCTAACCTCCGTATTAATGTTAAAATTGCAACCTACCTGCATTCTTCCCACGGGCGGCGACACCACCAAAAAAATCCTCATGGTGGCCTTCAAAAAGTCGTCCTGCTTCAATCCCTCTCTGCCTTTAGGACTACTGCTACTGCTTTTACACTTACTAAAACTTAAGTTAGGTTTGATGTCTTTCTTTTCACTCTTTCGAACACCTTTGTCGCCCGGTTTGGGCGCTACTAAACTATCGACGTATTTGACAGAACCGCTTTTGGCTTTGTCTCTAAAACTTAGAGCTCTAAAATAGTCACATTTCGAAGGACCATCTAAGCCGATCGACTTCTGTTTCGCTAGGGGTTGTTTGTTGCTTTTGTGTTTGTCCTTGTCCTCGCTCTTTTCCTTTTTGAGCAAATCGGCCTTCGTTAGGGAATTTTTGCGAGAGCCCTGCTCGCCCTTAGTTTGGGATGCGGCGTGCTCCGTCGAGGAGGAGGAGGAGGATGCATGTCTTTGTACTTTCCTTCTAATGGAGCCCACAAATCGTCTCCATTCCTGGCCTTCTTGGAGGGGGTTGCGTTCTTCTTCGATGTTCAGGCTTTCGCGGGCAATCTTCACCGGTTTCGGCGAGAAAATCTTCGCGATATTGAACACGGTTTTCGATTTAATTGTCTTCTTTGTTGCTACTTAACTTTGTTACACTAAATGGGACAGTAAACATTTACTTTTTTGTACAGAGAGATGTAAGCGCATATGTTTTCCAGAACATTAACTGAAACAAGGAAAAAGAAATCGCTTAGTTTCGTTTCAGTCTTATACGGGAAATTGTGGATTTACTTGGCATTGGTATACAGGGCGTCAACCTGAAAACTTCCCACCCCCATTATCATGAAAAGGGATGGTAAAATTAAAATTAAACAACTGCCAGAACACGTCGATTTTGTTACCGAAAAGAAACAATTTTTATGTAGAATTCACTGCGCCTTTTTTAACCTTTTACTCCGCAGAGCCCTTCAAATATCTTCAATAGGAAAAGTGATGAAGTGATACATCGTTTTAAAGGGATCTTCGTTCTCTCAATTTTGGTTCGTCATCTAATACACTGGATTTTTGCGTTATCAAGATAGACATCTTTGATAATTGCAAAATCATCTTTCCTATTAGGGTTTCGATAGCGTTGAAACCAACACTTTTGTATTCAAAGATGTTTTATGATTAGAAAATTGTCATAATAAATCAATTTACTAATTTACCGACTTGTTGTTTGTCGAGACGACCATCAAAAGAAAAGATGCATTAATCACGGAAGCAAATGTTTATCAATCTAATAAATTTCCTCGGCCCTCGAAAATAAACATCTATGTAGAATATGAATTTTTTTATTGTTTATTTGTGTTTTCAAAGGAATGCCGTTTCACTAAATTTTGATTTTATCTTGGTTGGATTGTGCTCTATTGAAAATGGGTAAAATCCCGCTTTTAACGTTAGATTTTATTTTCTATTTCTGGAAATGTCGGTTCGTTTGTGTTCGGATCTCCGAGCTCGCACGATCTCTAAGTAGCATATTTAAAAGGACTTCGAATTGAATCGAAGCAAAAATTTCGGCAATTAAAAAGGAAAAAGCCACGGACGGACGTGAGATCGCGCAGTGCAGTTCGTGCTGGTTTGCAAATATATAGTAACTGAAATTTCTTTGCTTAGTGGCCGTTAAATGACAGTTTTTGTTGGCAGGCTTCTTAACAGATAACATTCCATCATTGCGGCGAATGATCGGTATTTGATCATTGTATCTACTTTAATCTCACTTAATTTGATTTTTTGTGTTGGTGACCATCCTATATGATTTTTGTCACTGTATATACATGCATATGCTATAGCTTGAGCATATGCAGGCTGTATATTATTTCTTCTCGGCTATCACATCCATAGTTAGACCAATAAACTGTACGCCCACAAAAAAGGGTAAAAGTTATTTGAATGTTTTGTGGCCATTCTATTGTTATTAACATTAATAATATGTTATAAATTATTATTAATATTGTTTGAAATTGCTGTTAGTAGGGTTGGTTGGTTGCAAGGAAGGATTGTTTCATATATATATTGGTAGATGATTAATTTAAGATGAAGGTGTTAATAGTTTTAAATAATGTTACGTTCATGTTGATGTTTACGAAAGGACGCGTATGAAACGTGTATCACGCGCTTTGAGGGGGAAAAATCAGTAAGAGTAGCAGTAGTACCGCGGTGAAGAAATGAAGCATATATTGGTTAAGACGTGATTTTTATTTTTCCCCATGAAGAAACTATTTTAAAAACTTTACATATATGTATATTATTATAAATTCTAAATTAGTATTTTTCTCCAAAAACTCGGACTTCATTTTCGATCCAGTTCTCTGCGCAGTAGAAAATGTATTTCCTATGCCCCTCAGGTACTGCCTTGAATTCGCAACTTTTCCCCTATTTTATTAAATCTGGAAACGTCGCACGTTACTTCCTCTCGCGTATCGTTTCCAAGATCGATGAGCTGTACCTTTACAAAGGAAGGTTGTACATTTTTTGTACCTTTTTGGTACCGATATCCCTTTGTAGATGATTCACTCGAATGTTAGTTTGGAGATGAACAAGATATTCGTAATGTGCGCAGCACTAATAATCAGAATAATTGGGTATTCCTTAGTTTAAAGACTCGTGCGGTACACCCTTAAGTATATCCATGACTTAATGAGTGAAAGTGGATGTTGCTGACGTGATTCATTCTGACATTTTTAGTGTTGAGGTGAGTTCGGATTGTCGTTTCTCGTAGTTTGTCGGGTGAATTAGAACGACATAGTTGGACTTTTAGTGGAAAGTCGAAATTATTTGCAATTTCGGCTCTTCTGGAAGGAACTTAGTATCATCTTTGGACTTAGCCGTAGAATGATGTTACAAATTGAGCTGTTTCGAAGGTTTAAAAACTTTTTTTGTGTTTCAGATTTCAATCTTGTACTCTTTTGCTTCGAGTCGAAACTAATTTGTCTCGAAGGAACTCTAACTCTTTTGAAGATTATTTTTACATTATGAATATATAGGATTTGGGATCCACATCGAGATGCAATCTGAATATTCCAAATCTGTATTATATAGGTTATAAGGTAAGGGGTAGAAAGTATCCGATTCACGGTAATGACACATCCATGATCGTTGTTGACCATTACCCTGGGTTCTGGCCAGATGGTTGCGTAACAGTCCGCCAGGGAGGGCGGCTTACAGGCCCCTTTTTGAACTTTAGACGGAGTACGCCCATGGTTTACAGACATGGATGGCTACTTAAGGGTTGGAAGAATGAGAATCTCTTTTTTTTTCATTACTGATCGACTTCTAGTACTTCAGCCCGTCACTCGGAACTAAGAAGTCGCGCCCGCGTTTATTTCTTCTTGTAAACTCTAGTCTACCTAATTATCTAATATACGTATCGGTAAGTGATTATCATTGAAGAACTTCAACATTCCCCTAGACAACAAAGGAAAAGCCTACAAATATTTAATTCTTCTCAAGAATTAATGTTGAATTTTCTTGTATTTCAGGTTTCAATCGAGTACTTCTCTGCTTCGTTTCAAAATTTATTGCAAACTCGAACTGTTTTGAGATTTTTGTCCGAGAATTAATATTGATTTTTTTTTATTTCAGATTTCAATTGTGCACGTTTCTGTTTCGAGCCGAAATTAGTTCAAACTCTTATCTATTTTGAAGATTTTTTCATGGAATTAACATTGATTTTTTTTTATTTCAGGTTTCCACAGTGTGCGCTTCTGCTTCGATTCGAAATTAATTCGACAATCGAATTGTTTCGAAGACTTCTTTTCAGTATTAATATTAATTCTTTTGTGTTTCAGGTTTCAATAGTATACGCTTCTGTTTCGAATCGGAACTAATTCGAAATTCATAACGGTTTTAAAGACTTCTTTCTAGAAATATTATTAGTTCTTTTTGTTTCAGGCCTTCATGGTGTACACGTCCCTCTGCTTCGAGCTGAAATTAATATTAAACTCAAACTGGTTTCAAGTTTTTTTTAGGAATTAATATTGAATTCTTCGCAGGAATTAATATTGATACTTTTTTGTATTTCAGATTTCAATTGTGTACGCTTCGGTTTCGAGTTGAATTAATTTGAAATTCGAACTGTTTTGAAGATTTTTGTTCAGAAATTAATATTGACTTCTTCGCAGGAGTTAATATTGATTCTTGTTTGTATTTTTCAGGAATGAATATTCAATTTTTTACGCGAATTAATATTGTTATTTTTATGTGTTTCAGGATTCAAGTGTATACGCCTCCACTTTGATTCGAAATTAATTCTACTCTCGAACTGTTCTAAAGAGCTTTTTCAGGAATTCAAATTGATCGTTTTTGTGTTTCAGCTTTCAACTGTGTAAGTTTCTCTTTCGAGTCGAAGCTGATTCGAAACTCGAATTGTTTTGAAGATTTTTTTTATCGGCATTTAATATTGAATTATTTTTAGGAATAAGTATTGAAGTTTTTTTAGAAATTAGTATAGATTTTTTTGTAGTTCGAACATTCTTCAAACTCGTATCTTCATCTGAATCAAAAATATCGTTAAACTCATAAAACTTTTATGGTTATTAACAAGACGTAGCAATTTTTCTTATTCATTTTAAATTTAGAATTTCGAGATTACAACCCTCTAAAAAAAGTAAAATTGGATCGAATTTTTGAATTGTACTTTTCAAAGTGTTATTTTGTCTTCAAGTTCTAAATTTCTCGTAAGAGCTAGAAACATCCGTAAAAGATTACATGAAATCTCGTATCAAAGTTTTCTCTACAGGTGACGTATTCACGTGCTTTCCTTGAAATTCGATTAGAGACTGTAGTTCTCCCCTTAAAATGATGCAAATTAAGCACGCAATGATGATCCCGCAATATATTTGTTTCTCGACGTGAAGGTCCAAGGTCTCAAACTCAGTTTGAATTCTCTCTTTTTTGTCAAATATTTTACTTTTTTCAACTTTCTCATTATTATTCAATGTTTTGAATCAAATTGAAAATGTTTTATTTACTTTCCAGTTTCTGATTTTGCTACAAAATCATATCGATGTCAGCCAACCCTCAAGACTCACTTGAGTTGGACCCGAGATTTAAAATTTCATGCACATCGCGTTACATATTTGCGAAAATTTCCAGTTTATCTGCAGTCGGTGTTTGAAAATTGTAAATATTTTCTGGAACAGACTTTATGCCTGATTATTATTACCTGATATTTTTAAAGGACAAAATAAAGGTAAAGAAAACAAATAATTCCTTTCGCACACAATGCAGGCAAATCTGCTTAGTTTCCGTAAAAAAAAAATTAGAATGCAAAGTTTTAGAATAGTAGCATAAATTTGATAAATACCGGTGGTTAAAAATGAATTGTTGACGCCTTAACAATACAATTTGTAAAAAAAAAACGGTACCATACAAACGAAAAATAATAGAAACTGTAATCGATTCGTGGCAAAAATTGGATTCTTTTATATTCATTACTGATAGTTTTGCAGGCAGAAATAGCAAGCATAACAAAAGGTAAATTTTAAATAGAACTCGATATCATGCCTTTTACGGAAAAGGCTAAATCTAGGTTCATTATTTCTGTGACTATGTAAAATTCAGTCCTAAATTTCCTTTATTAAAAATATCAAAGTTAAAATGAAGGGCAAATATCTAACAATGACTTATTTATAAGCTCTGCATTGGCATACGATCAAATTTTCTTTCAAGGCGATAATCTTCTTATAGCGAAAAGCCTTTAAGTTTAAAAAACAAATCTGTGTTTTGAACTGAGAAAGTTGCTTCGATTTAATTCAGAAGAATTATGTATTTCTGAAGTAATAATATTGGTTGTTTAAATTAAATTTCATCATCTTTCTCAGTGTCTGTTGTTATACTACTTAATATCTCTTCCTAATGACACCTCACCTGTTATCTAGTAATTTATTGGAAACTGGCCGAAATTAGTATTTTTCTCAATAACAACTGTAGTTTTGTCAAAGTTCTAAGACCCTTTTGTGGATCCGTATCGTTAATACAAACAGATACTTAAAACCCTAAGTGCGCACCATAAATCTTGCTTTAATTATAATACTCTTCGGGTATTTCAGCTACAAAGCTATTCTCCTTTGATACCGAATATTGTCCCAGATCTCTAAAACGGAACTTGGCTCCCACCTGGCTCACAGACTTAATAATTACAGTCCGTATTTTAATATAAATCGTCCCTTAACCCATAAAAGAACACCCTGTTTGCTTTGCCAAGAGGGAGAGATAACAGGGTTATTCAAATTCCCTGCTCACCATCGAGATCTCGAAAGCCGTAAAAGATGTGAAGTCGGTTAAATTGGAGGAAATTTACGTACTTTTATGTTGAACAAAACCACGTTTAAAAATTTAGAAAATTTTGACTAGTTCTGGGAACAATCGAGAAAAATCTATAATTGCTCAAATTGTTTTGAATTTATTCTGATGTTACTTGAAGAAATGCTTAAAAATAAATATTATTTCTTCACTGGCTCTTCTTTTTTGTCCTCTACTAGACAGGACTATCAAGTTTTTAATACGACTTTTCAGATGAAGAGTACCATCAATAATTTTTGTTAAGATAGACTGATCGTTTTGCAACTGCTACGATTTTCGAGATCCCAATGGTGAGCATCACTTTTTGAATAACCCTGTATTGTTTTTCGTTTATTTTTATTTCACATGCATAATTCGAGGTGGAATAATAACTTTTCTTCCGAACAGCTCTTAAAACACATACAATGAGACACTAACGAACCTAATTATCTTGCTCTAATTTGGGCCATACTTCATCCTCCCTGAAGATATAGGCGTAAAACGTTTATTTAATGACCCTGTTATAGGATGAAGTTAACGCAATTAGCTTTAAATAATTTTAGCCTATTAATAATTAAATTACTTGATTTCTTAAGAAAATTACACTCTTTCACGGTAAGAGTTATAATTAACGCCACCAAATCTCATAACAAATTCAAATTATACCAAGCCCTTAAATTATACTTAATGTATTTGTTCATTAACTATCCCAGTTTAATATAGGGAACACAAATTTAACATATAAAACCCATAACGTCAACGCAGATACATTAAGCGCACACGTTATAAGTCCTGGCAGATCGTCGTAAATGAAAGAGGTTTACTGCCTTGCAAACTTCAGGTATATGAGAGAAAAGACAGGCCTCAGGCCTATAATAAATCCCTGTAGATTCGGTCTTATTAGACGTGCCTTGAGAATATTATTTCATGCGTATGCTGGAAATTGCTCAGATTTGTTAGGGCAGCCGGTAAAAGTAATCAGATTGTAATTCATGGAAATTTAACCGATAGCACGATTTTTTTAAACATCAAATAAGTCCTTAAAGCTCTTGCTACACAAATGTCTTTAGTAAAAGGGCTTTTTCTAAGAATGTTTGAATTTCGAATTAGATTCATTAATTTTTCAAATAGTGTTTTCCTGGATTAAAAGTAATTCTCTTTATCTTTCTAAAGTGGCAAAATAATCCTGCTTCTGCTTCAACGTTTAAAACTACACAAAACAATAATAATTAAAATTATTTAGTATTTAAGCGCGAACTGAAAATAAATTGTTTTCCTAACTCCATAAAGATAATGAAGTTCGAGTTGCACAATATTATTTAAAATGTACTTTTTGATCTCCCCAACATATCTGTTAGTTTTCAATGACGTAACAAACTTAAAATAAAGCTAATTTGAAAACTCCTGTTCTACATCTATCTAAATGTTCCTCTTTTATTCGTTGTCCTTGTTTCGCGTTTAATAATATTACATTTTTTTAAATCTAACCTGTTTCCAAAAAACCAGGTTTGAGCCAACCATTCGAAAAGACAATTTTTATTACCTACCTACGTCTCTCAAATTTAATCTTCCAAAAGAATAAATGGTGTATTTAAAACAGGGATCATCACATCAAACAGTATAATGCAACAGTTGAAAAGTTGAAAACGAATTCATTTGCAAACTTAACACCGAGTGCTGGCAGTCCAATTTAATGTACCTCCCCTAATTAAAAAAGTTTATTTATGAGCTTTGTCTTGAAGCATAACATCCGCTGTAGGTTTATTATTTTAGAAAATTTCCCTCTGAGACCTTTTAAAAACTGTTAATTTCAACCTTTAATATTGGAAGGTATTATATAAATGTTGTTTATCTAAATTTTGAAATTCTAACAAACATAAAGATATGTAAAAGATGCAACCAAGTATCGTTTCATTGCCTATAAGTTACGTGGGAAATGACATGAAAATGGTGTTTATTTGTTAAACTTTTACGTTCTTGGGTAGAACATTTTCACGTTATTTTTGGAAGAGTGCAAATCGACGGTCCTGGGAAAAAGTAAAGCAAAGTTGTCACTTTTTGGATTTTACACGATTTATTTTATCATTAAAGATTTCAGCAAATTGCGCTCTCTGGCACATTCATTTTACATTAAATCGAATTATTTTATTGAAATGCGAAAAATTTACAAATTTACCAATTTAATTTCTGTTCATTAAATTATCTAAAGAATTGAATCATTAAACCTCACTAAACTTTACGACTAAAATTTGGCATTAGCATTTAAGTACCAAAAAGAAAATCGACGCTTTTGTTTTTTTTTTTTTTGGTTAGTTATTACTGAATTGAGGTTAACAAGAGAAATAATATAATTTCAGGTACTATAGAAAGATATAGACGTATTTCTGGAAATGACCTTTATGTAGAATCTAATTTTATTAAACGATTTATTACTGCTTTTGTTCTGTAAATGGAAAGTTTCCTTAAGCTACAACGACCTCCCAAGACTAATATGGAAACTTTTCAACTTTTCGGTTTAATGGACTCACACGTAAGTACCCAATAAAATTTATGTCCTCGTAAAATAAGACATTTAAAGCTTAAAAGTCTATCTAGCCAGAATGTCAAGTAAGAGTTTCTGTTATGCTTAATCTAAAAATTCTGCTTAAACTGACCCAAAGACGAGTTGAAATAGATGCTTCAAACTTCACTTTATCATCAATAAAATTCAGTTTTAGCCCAAGATAAATGGCTTAATGCGGCTCAATATCATATTTATATGACCGTACATCGAATAGCCAACTTAAGGAAACTTTTCAGGCCCTGCATCCATATTTTATCGAAGGGATATTTTAAAATACGAACTTTATCGGCCCTATAAATTCAAGTAAAGCGTTTATCAGAGTAAACCTTTTCCTTGATCGATTACTCGTGTCCTTCTTATACCCCACATGAGAAGATTTGAGGTTTATTTTTAACGGATCCAAATAAATAATTCCATTTCGTTATTGAATAAAAGGTGTCGAAACTAAGAGCTTTTCTCCCGAGTTGTTGGTGGCTGAGACACTCAGATAGCACCTGTTTTATTATACGAAAAAGCCGATTAAAAAAAGCAAAGGAAGAAAATCGCTTCAACCTTATCTTTTTCTTTAATCTGTATAGAAAAAAAGCACTTTGTTCTTTTAAATACTTAAGAAATTTGTATTAAAAGGAATCTACTAATAAGTCAGCAAGAATTGCTAGAAATATTACGAGAAATTCACATGAAAATAAGTCCAAAAATGTGTGGGTATTAAGATAACTACAAGGTGTAAAAAAAATTGTGAGCAAAAATTAACTAGATTTCCACTTACCTGAACTGAGCAAGTATAGAAGTAAATTATAGCGCTGTTTCAAAAAACTGGAAGTTACTTCAAATGTTACAAAAAAATTGTATTTAGGAACAAAAAAAAAACTAGGAATTTGATGAATGACGATTTGACAAGTCTGCCTAGGATACACGTAAACGTAATAAAACAAAATCCTAAGCTGTAGTTTAGAGTGGTAAAGAGGATCTTGACATAGAAAAATGTGACCGTATAAGTTTTCATAATCAATTGGGAAATTTAATAAAATGTTAAACTATTGTACTATGTGTACTTTCACAACAAAGCATTTTCGGATGCATTTTGTCCCATTTTTTGACATAGAATACTCAGTTACAAGACCTTGCATATAAGAAATGCTCATTTGTTACATCTGATTAATGGAAAAACTGTCAGAGAAGCGGCAAGCAGGCTCTTTCCATCTACTCGTATTCAAGAATGATATGGGAGGCTCTGATTTGCTTGTATATGGAAATATGATCGGAATTAAATAATCGGCAATTAAATAATCTTAAGTCACTCTCTATTTTCTTCCCTTTAGACCCTCTTCAACAATATTCTCAAATTCTCATTTTTGTGAGTAGATGACATATTGCTCATAGTCAATTAAAATAAACACATTAGATTTCCCCAACAAACTCCATAAAAATATCCTGTAATTGAGGAAACACGAATACCCGGTTCCATTTCCTTAATGTCTGTCACCCGTTGTTGTTTTGGTCCCAAGTTAATATAATGGATGGATTTCCTTGTGCAACTACAACACAATAGTAAATGTTTCGTAATGCATTCCTTCAGAAATATCTACATACAATTTCCCTACAGGTGAATATTCCCAGATTTTTAAGCTCAAAGATGAACATTTCATAGAGATGTAACACATTATTTGATTATATTTGATACACGCAATCCTCAATAAATTCAATTACCATTATTCAAAGTACCAGATTGCCTAATAATGCCAAGTAAATCCACAATCACCTCAAACAAGCTTTAATAGCTAATTAAAAGTACAGTAATACTCACTTATACAAAACATATAAGACATCGATACAAAAAACCAAAACGGACGACGCTTAAAAACTAACTGGCTCGAAAAAGCGTGGAAAACTTTTGAAATAAATTTGGCGCGCGCGCGTGTTCGATCTTGCGTTCGTTGTCACGTGTGACGTTTCCGACGTCAGCTGCGATGCGAGACTGACTTTGCCGGGCGTCGAAAATGCCGGCCGTCGCGACGTCCGATCAACCCTCGCGAGAGACGTCGCACGAAAGGGTCGGAGCACCGAAATCAGGCATCGAAACACAAACAATGGATTACGTTTCCCTACAGTATCACCCCTAAAATCGGGTGTTGTCGGCCTTAAAATAGTGGAAGTAAATGCTCACTTTCATGCATCCGTCATCCGACGTTACGATGATCTGCAATTGAGTGAATTAAATCGCAACTCGACTTGAAAATGATCAAAAAGACAACATAATACGAGCAATTTCGAAGAATATTATGATAATATTAAACAAAAATTACGAAGAGAGGGAGTCAAGACTTTCCGCATTGTGGCTCCTTATACATCCGACATTAAAAGAGCTGAATTTTACTTTTTATTACTAACGCATATCAAACAAAATTTCATATGGTTTTAACTTTATATCACAATCGGGTTGTTGCCAAGGGTAACCTGTCAAAATTCATATTATTGTGTCAAATAATCTTTATATTAACCGAATAATAATACAAACCAAAACTAAAAATTATTTCAATTTTATCCGACATTATACCGCTCTGTAACTGGCCAGGATCGGATGACGGATGTATGTATATAATGGATCTTCAGACTGCTTGTGTTCATTTCTCACCGGATGACGGAAGTATGAGGACAAGTTTGAGTGCACTTAACGTTATTTTAATAACATTCCTCTCATTAACACCGCACAACTGCTTCGTTCAAATAAATATTAATTTCTTGTCTTCGATTATTATTGAATTTCCGAACTTTCTTTCGGGAATATATTCGAAGAGAGATCTTCTCGAAACTAGGCAATTGCGCCACGTGCCCTGATAACTTCATCTTGGCAAGAGAACACTTGAAATTGGGCGCTCTAACAAAATAGGCCCGTGTGTCTACCAACCTAATTACGTTCCAAGACCGAAAAAGTTTCCAATGAAGTTTCGCTCTTGTAACATAAATTGAACACCAGCCTCCGGTCTATAAAATTCTAATTTGGTAATATTGCCAGGCAATAGGAGAGGGACACAATGGCGCCGCAACAAAATCGAACCTTTGAGGGATGGAAATTCCGTTCGCTTGTCTATTAAAATAGCCCCAGGAACAACTGGGGAGGTAAATCGTTGCTACTTCCGAAGTCGCCTGACTTGGAAGTATTAAAACCAAGCTGAGTCATTGAAGTGGACACACACACACAGATATTACTAAAATGAAGTTTTGTTGATAATTTTTAAGGGACCAAGGGAACTTGAGGAACAAAGATTTAAAAAAAATGGTTAGACACTATATCTGTCTAGAATGCCTTTTTCGCACATCCACTTAAGTTTGAAATCGTAAAAAGAATTTCGATTTCGACGGAATGTTTTATTGTTTATCATGGGTTCTTCCTTGAATGGATATCACCAATTGCCGTTTTTTCCTTCATATTTATTTACAAATTTCTCTACATTAGTCCTAAGTCTCCGAAAATTTGGTGACAAATCCAGATTAACGCATTAGCTAAATGTACCACAGCATAACTCCATGTAAATATTTTAAAATCAACAACAACAATATGTTACCGTGCATTAATGTCGAAACCTTTAGGTAATGGAGAGGGAAAGAGATGAGAGATACATTGGAAAAAGATATTTTAAACACTAATTTAGAAAACGCAGTTTATTCTAAAACTTACAACCTTCATTGCTCTGTTAAGCGTGCTTACACTACGTATGAATACAAATAATGTCGAAATTTTTGAATTCAAATAATCCAAGTCTAAATAAACAAGAACCAACATCTCGTTTACTGAAACACTGTTCTTCAAAAGAAATAACATTAATTTACCCGAAGGGCTAGCGATAAAAACCACTTAAGGGGCCCCAATGTTGTAATGCAAGAATGCGAAAGTTTGCGTTTATTGAACATAGTCTGAAAAGTTTTAATTTTAAATTGAATGTAGGCAGAGTTTTAACGTCAATTTAATGTGACCCGAGTGGCCCTCATGCGTAAAATCAAAAGCTACAGGGCAGCGTTATTATTTGTTTACTTTGCCGACACCAAAGCAAGAATGTTCCATATTCAAATTGGTTTTAGCTTCTTTATATTCCCCTCTAAGCTGTTTTTGTTTACATTAGGTATTTACAAGAGGGATTGAGAATACGAAACGATTCGGTTATAATCTGCTTTTTTTGACGAGAGATATGAATCCTTTATTGGCCCAAAATAACGCCCAAAGCAAGAAAGTGATAAACTTTAATACATTTCTATGAAATGTACCTTTTTTACATCTGATTTTTTTCTTTTTTTTTCTCATTATTAAAAAAATTAGCGGAAGCAACTGGCTCAAAAATTAAAATCGGAAAGATAAATTAGGAATAATATATTATATGGTGCATTTTATTGGGATGTGTGACTCTGATATATTTTGTTTTAGCTATAAATCGCAAAAATTAAGAACAAAATAAATCAGGGACAAACTACAATATAGAAATTAGAAAATCACTAATTTGGTTTGCATAAAACGACGAGGTAGGTGTCAATGGATATAATTTTAATGACACTGTGGCATAGTGGAAGTAAATTACAATTTCAACAGTAAACACAAAAATTTCTCATCAGCAAAGTGCTACAAATTCGTGTCTAAGTTCTTGAAATCAACTAGAGAAACCAATTTGAATTTGAGTGCTTTTTCCATCTGCAATACTTATTTCAACCTCTATCCACCATTGATCCATTCAAAATCAGATTCGAATGGGTCAGGATAACACTTGTCATTTTCAACTTGTCCGGATAAATTCGGACTGGTCAGCGCAGCAATGCGGCACGCCTATAGCCGAGTTAAAGTTTGCGGTTAAATTCCAGACCGACTAATTATTCCACAATTACGGTCCCTTTATCCAATATAATAATTGGATTGAACAACTGCGATGCCTGAAATTTAGCCGTATGTGTTTTGTCGATGAATGAAGGAAATGGGCCGATTATGGGAAAATTGGCAATTGGGGTGTACAAATTCGGTTTGGGATTAGAGCAAAAAACGGTGCTTTTTGGTTGGGTGTAATCGTTATCGCTATTCAGGAAAACATGGCAAGTCCATTAGCAGAAATGCTTATTCAGGGTGCCCATGTAGAGCTAAAAATAGAGCTGGCCTTTAATATATAACTTTAAGCTCCAATAACGTCTGAGGGAAATACCAATAAGAATGACTATGGAAATTTATCACATTAACTTCCCTAAGCCCATATAGTAAAAATAACCGAACTTTTGTCGGGCTGAGGACGATGCAAAATAATCTCAAAATTATTAAATTTCCGGCAATTTGTAATGTATTAGTGTTGATTTCTCAAAGTTCTTCGGCGATGCTCCAAATTTTCAAATCGTTAAAAATAAACTTTTCCGGAGGCAATTCGCCCCCTGGAAAATATCTGGGCTAACGCTGTATTAGCTGAAGTGTAAAATATTTTCAGTAGTTATATAAGAATGTAATATAATCGCTGTAATTTTCATTAAATATGGAGGATTAAAAGTTAAACATATTTGCGCTCGTCTACCTTGTCGAAACGTTGGTAAATTGCAAAGCTCCAAGGCTATCCCGAAATCTCTTATCTGGATATCCGTAGGGGATTTGTTCATTTCAATTTAAAATTAACGGGATTGTGGTTTGAAATACGGTGAGTTTAAAATGCATTTGTATTGCACTCCGAAAACTACTTTTGAGTGATTTTGTACGTTAGGATAGTCTTTGTGTCAGCAAATTTCTAAACAAACAGGACCGCAAAAGAAAACTCTGCAGAAGCGCAATCTATCGGAAACGGAAAATCTAAGCAGTATTTGAAAATATCGTATTATTTTGTTTATTGTTTAATGATAATAATTAAAAAGGAATTAAGAAAATTTCAGGAAAATCACGACATATTTTAGATGTTATTTTTCAGTATACTTAACTAACATTCAATATTTAGGGTTGAAAAATCATGACAGTAATGGCCTAATGTCCAGATTATTCTTCCCCGTGAACTTATCTAATTGTTAAACGTCAACTAAATGATTAATCTCGAAAACAGATATTTAAACTTCCAAACCATCAGACAAAAATAAAAATAGTGCCACGTGGCTTCATTATACCTGCAATTAAGTTAAATTAGAATTGTTTTACTTTGCATTTAGGAACAATAGAACAAAGCGTTGGAAAAGAAGATGGAAATTCACGAAGTTATGGAAAACAAGTGGAAGGGGGCAGCTTGCTGCTCTGAGATAGTATCTATATAAAAAGTTCTCTTTGGGGATTTTTTATATATCATGGATTTTGAATAATGTGGCAAGGGTCATAAATTTTTAACACAGAACTGAAAAGAGGGTTGAATCGAAATATACGCATTGCAAATGTCTGTGGATATAACTTTGTAACGTATTTTCTTAAAGTTAAAGATAATAAATTGTGGTTCCAAATATGAAATAAAAATTTCAAGCCCAAAAAAAAACATTTTTAAGAAAAACATTTTTAACCGACCATAGTATTAATATATTTTGTTATTCACATGTATCCCGATGAATTCCAAATAGGTCATAAGGCAGGATTTAGCAGATAAATTTAATCTTAAAGATGTCCACATATCAGGCAGTACTGAATGCCAGAAGGGCACACACGAGATATTAATTTTAATTTATATATATACATATATAAATTATATATATATATAAACTTTTCTTTACAACACTTCAAAAGAATATTGCTAAATTTTTTTTTATATGAAAGGAACTCACCTTTTGATTCACCCTGTATTTCTTTGGGGTATTAATGAATCCACAAGTATTCTTGTTGTCACGAATAAAATGATAAGCATTTTTTATTAATTTATTAAAAATAATCAGCTTTGTTATTGTTTTTTTTTAATATAAAACATACCCCTAGATATTTGCGATGTGTATAACTTAAAGTATTTTGCTATTTTTTGGTTGAGATTCGTTTATTAAGTATTTAACAGATAAACCGTGGGGGACATGTTGGCATAGATAAGCCTGAAATTTAACCAGATATTTCTGCTTACAAGTTCATTTCGAGCTAAGAAACAAAATGCAACGAGCTGCACTTAATCCCTCAAAGATGTTATCGATAGACATTTAACCACTGTCGACTTTCTCACAAAATCGAACACGCCAAATTAAAATTGCGCCAATCCCAGGAGGATCTCCAAGAACTTTTCATCCGTATTAAGTCTGCACACGTTCCGAAAACCTCCTCCTCACAGTGAAATGGGCTTTAACAATCTTGGAATTTCTAGTGTTATTAAGGACCTTTGTCAAGCCCACAGGACATAAAAAAAAAATTATAAAAGGACGTTAGACTTTTATTGTTAAGG
Source organism: Euwallacea fornicatus (assembly GCF_040115645.1). Lineage (NCBI taxonomy): Eukaryota > Metazoa > Arthropoda > Insecta > Coleoptera > Curculionidae > Euwallacea > Euwallacea fornicatus. Next base: position 2,205,501 of record NC_089556.1, read on the forward strand.
TCGGGCAAATAACGCTTTAAGAGCTGTCATGTCAAGATGAAGAGAAATAAATCAAACTTTAAGTCGACAAATGTAGTATTTCAACTTCTGAACTTTAGAGTTGAAGGGAAATTGCATCTTCTGTTCAGTATCAGCAGTGAGACGGGCATATTACCAAAGAGTGGGTTAGCATTAATTTCGTTAAATACACTGAGACGAAATGGAACATTTGCAATTTAAAGTTTTGATGAATTGCATATTTTAGTTTGCTACTTCAGCAATTTTTGCCCTCAGTTTTTTTTAGTGAGCTGATAAAAATGTTTTGTCCAACTATACTCCCAAACTTCCTTCTCATAAATCGCGGGGTAACCACGCAAAATTTCAAAGAAATTAGCTCGCCTGACGAATGGCTTCCTTAAAATAGAAAAAAGGAGGTATGGATTAATCTCCAACGACATACGTAGCAAAGTTAGGGCAACTACACCAAAATGGGCGCCCCAAATTACCGGATTACGTGATATCACGCAGGGAAGTTTTTATGTTTCTATAGATAACAAGTCGGCTTTCAGGCGAGATTAGTAAAGACTTTTAGATATGACAATAGAAGAACTATTGAGATGGGACCTCAAAAAAAAACACTCAAAATAAAAAAAAACAATTAGGAAGACTGGAAAATGTTAAACTAATTCTCAGAACTCTTCAATTTTTCTATACATAATTTTAAATAAAAATACAATAACAGAATAATAGTTTTTTCCATTTTCACGGGGTAACAGTACCATTCTTCATGCAAAATATATTTTAACCACTTTGAAGTAATCTTTCGCTAAAGTACCTCTCTTTGTTTATCAAATTTTACATACCGTCTGATCTCCGCGTGGTCTTGTACCGATGAAAGTGGCAGGGTGTCTGATTTTCTGCCTAGTGGCGTTGTGACGTCTCAGCTTTACATAGCTACCGGTACTACTGCCACCACTGCTGTTTGACCGAAAACTGTCGTTATCCAGTCGTCCGTCTTCGGAAGCGACGCTGGATTCGCGAAAACGTCGATATCTGAAATAAAAAAATATATTGTGAACTATCAATCTGGAAGATCAGTCACCTTGTATATATCTTCAACGAAAGTTCGATCATCCTTTAAATCGGTGTACGAGTGGCCAAGTCTTGACACTCGTGCAGCATTTAGTTGAATGTTTAAAGTTTCCGTATGTGCCGGTGGCGCATTCGACCCTCCGCCATTGTCTTTGTTCTCACAAAATCAAAATTTGTCGAATTCAAAAGCACAGTAAATTTGACCTTAGCAGTTATATTTTCGGCATGTCTTCATGGTTATTTAAGATTAACAAATTTTATTATATCTAGTTAGGATTTATTGCCTTCATGCAGGAACACATTCTATAGTCACGCAAAACGATTTGTTTATTACCGAATGTTTACTACGGTATTTCCCATGTTATGCAACTATTTTACATCCTAACTTTTTATAGTGTTATAACAGTTCAAAGGTTATAAGAAAAATGCTTTCAATGTGCTCGGTATTAAGTTATTAAATCTAATGTTCATGGCAAAAGAAAATAGAAAACTAAAGTGGTCGGAAGGTTTCATTAAACTTATTGATTTGTCCAGCATCGTACTTACCCAGTACCCGAAATATCATTGTTCGAAGGGAGGTCGGCAACGAGATCTGAGGAGTGAGGTTCGCTGTTTTCCCTGGTAGCATTGTGAAGGGATGGCAACGATATGGCTGGCGAGTTTACTAAATCTGAAGAAAAAATTGTATTATTATACTAATTTTGATTTTTAGCTATAATCCATCATTCAACTGAAATAAATTAAAACTTTTCTCTTTCCTTACCTTGTATAGATCCGATGCTCGACCTATAATCAGGAGTAATGGAGGTATGTCTGGTATAAAGGACGGGCTTTCTTAAATGTGGAGATCCCTGAAAAAGGAAAACTGTATCAACCATAAAATCTTTCAGTTTAACTCTTAAGAAATGAAATCACCTATCAATTTAATATTAATTTATTACATTTTGCAGGCTTTCTAAAGGTTTCTTCGTATCGGCCAGATTACCACGGTAAACAAAAACATTCCTGGCATTTTGTAACTTTTTTTTTTAATTCTTGATGACACGATTTCCTTTAACAAAAAAACACATAATTTCACTTATTATTAGCCGACGCATTAATATAATAAAATCCCAGAGGACAAATGTGAAACGAGGCCCCATTACTGTAAGTGCTTTTTCGCGGGGAAGGAATCATCATTTTATCGCGATTTTGGAAGATCACTTAAAACTTAAAGAATTAGTAGATATAAAGCGACGATGAAAAAGTCGTGTTTTCATCCCTGAAAAAGAAGTTACGGCTTCGTTATGTTACCTTGATAGTACTAAACAGATTTGTGTAATCTCACAATCAGTAATGGAGTTTGATACACGTAAAATCCCAAGTGAAGGGGTCGAAATATAATTATAATTGTTTGTAAATTCTTGGATGATTAAGTAGATAAAGGAAAATTGAAATTTATATTCTGTTAGGCGTTTAAACCTTTTAAAACATTAATACAGATAAACGGTAATATACGCTAATCCCTGTTAGGATAAATTTATGTAAACGTGAAAAACAACGAAAAATTACGTAAAAGATAGTAAACATTTAAATCACCCTGTAAAATAAAGTACATATTTTGTAACAAATATAATTATCAATTCCTTAAATTGGCAAATTAGATGTACCAATAATTATGGGACACTCTGTAGAAACCATAAGTGCAAAATTGAATGTAGCAACAAATTTCTGCTAGGAGACAACACATTTTTAATTAAATAAGACGAATCATAATTTTAATTTAAGTCTAGCATAGGTTTCATTTGAGATTAAACCGAGAAACCTTCAAATATGAAAGGATGATTCCTATGATTTGTTTGATTTGGGCTGATCAAGGGAGTTTGAAGGTTACAGAAAGAATGAGTGATCACAAATGCCTAATAGGTCGAAGCAAAAGGGCAAAGTAAATTCGTTATCGCGAACCCAAGAATAAATTTATGCCTTTAACGCGCCATTAAGTACGATGATCTGTATGACAAGTAGGTCAATACTGTAAATATCAGGCGAGCATCGATCTTACATAATTAATATATAAATTGTATATTAAATTAGTTGGAAAACCGCATTCAAAAGACCTTAAGAACTCTCATAAAGCTTTAACTACATATAACTTTCTGGAAGAGTTAGTAGCGTACTCTATTACTATACATACTATAAATATACTACTATACATACAATTCACGTCTGCCGCTATCCAATTTTTTTTATTACTTTCATGGCGGAATTACTTATATTTGCCAAACATCAAGAGACTTGTATATGTTTCAATAATATTCATTTATATTCAGTTTAAAAAACAACTTTTTTCCTAAATTTTTTGTATTTTATCACAGCACAGTTAGGTTAAATATTTTCACGTTTTAGTCATTGTTTAATCGCGAGTTTATTGTTTATTTCAGGGGGCTCAAGACAATTTTATGTGTATTGTAGTTCCTCCTGGATTGTTTCAGTTTCGCCAAAGTTATTTTTTTCCAAGTGACCTTCGGAAGATGTATACTTTTCAAAAAGTCTGCTTAATCTAAAACGAAGCACTTAATAGGACATTTTAAAAAAATACATTTAAAGGAAAGGCAATTTTCTCGACAATTTTATTGCCTTGGAGATGTTGGAAAAATTGCAATAAGATCCCTTTAAGAGTCGGTATTAATATTGCCTCCTAGCAGAGATGAGGACTTTACGGCGGGTCTAAATAACTAGGGGAGTAAAGTAATTGAGAGACTCGGAAGTAATGAAACTTAAATGAAGTTTTTTTTTATAATGTAACGTGTATTATGGAACTGATGCTTCTTCCAAAAACAAATTTAAAAACCCAGAATTAATGTGTATTAGGGATCTGTGTTTTTTATATTTATATATATAATATTTATTAACTTAAAAATACTCTTAAGCATCGGGAACTATATTTTTTGGACGTGGAAAATTTCTCGCTGGCCCGAAAAAGAAAAATTATATTCACAACTAACCAAATCCGCAATATTTATAATCGTATTAAATTCTAACTGGCCTGACGTTTCAATGAAAACTATAAATTCCCTCTCGAGCCGTGCCAAAAAATTAATAAAAAAAAACTATTAGCTGTTCGTTGTACATATCCCATTATATCAATATTTAATTTAATGAACCGCAGTGTTATAATTTGTAATTTTTTTTATAGTTGTGTTTGTTGTTTTGCCTCAAGGTTAAGCGCCGATATTGTTGTTATTGTGGTCAAGCCAATGTATCTTTAAAAAAATCTTACCTTTTCTCTTAAACTTTGCGTCCTCCCAATGAAACTATTTTCAGTCTTTCCCGGATTCAAATGTACTGGTTCCGTATAATTAAACTTGTTGAGGGCATCGTAGTTGATAAAACTTAAATCCTTGTAGCTTACACTAATATCACTTTCCACTAACGATTGCAAAGATTGACGCCACTCTTGCATCTTCTTTTCAGAGCGCACCTCTCGGGAAGGAGTCTTCTCCCTCTTTCTCACATCACGAAAGCTCAAAGACCTCTTCAGAAAACTGGACGATTCGTCGCCTATTGAAGCCAATTTCTTGAATAATGAAGGTTTTTCCACTTTAGTCATTGTCGAGTTTTGGGCTCCAAGCTCCAAGGCTGAGGCATATTTCCTGGATTTGGTAAGAGGAGTCGGAAAGTTTGGTAATGTGTGAGAGACTGTGTCGTAGCTCTCCGAATCTTCCTCGATTTTGTGTTCTTTATGTTTGTGCTTGTTGATATGGAAAATAGAGCTGAAAGATAAGCGCTTTTTCTTCTTTTGTTTGAGGTCTTTTTTGTCATTAACGTCCAAGGAGTGCCTGTTTAGGGTTGAAGTGTTCGAGTTTTCATCAGGAACTTGAGGTCGTATCACCCTTTCGCTAACGCTGCGCTGCAGCCCTTTTACAAAACCATTGCAGCATTCGGCCAAATTGTCATTGTCCCAGTCTTGAACTACAATGGAAGTGGTTCTATTCACGTTGCGAACGAAGTTTTCAGCTTCGCTCAACCTCCGATTTCTACTTATCACAGACACTCCCTCGGCCTTTGTCACAGCAGCGTTCAACAGCTCATTGATGATGTTCCCGATGAAGGCGTCACGTAAGTTCTTGTCTTCATCTAAAGCCTCTAGTGGCATTTTTTTGCTATCAGCAAAAACGAAGAAGTCGCCTCTTGCGCTAATTACTCTGCCGTCGCTCCCCACCTTTGAGCCCAAAGCCCTTTCGGAAACCATCGTACATTGTACACATCGAGTTATGGTTTATTGAACTGCATTCGCTAACAGAATGAATAAATATTTATTAAGTATATGAGAGTGATGGGAATGTGTCAAGGGTAGCAGCAATTTTGACTAAAAAACGTGTCGAGAGAATTTCGAAGGTAAAAAGTCAAAAAAATCTTTCGCGTGGGTGTTTCAATTTGGTTTTCTCCTGCACTTTCAGTAAAGAAATGTAATTTCTTTCGGGGGCCACGTAAACAAACGTTGTTTATGCTAATTTTGGAGCGAGTTATTACCCTGCATTAGCATCAATATTTTCGATTGGACATTTGCGTGTGAATTCCGCAATATTAAAAACGTCCGCATTTCGATGCCGAATTCATGACTTCATAAGGCTATGATGTCGAAACATGGAGTTAAATTAGCAATTTAATTGTCAGAGTACCATATAAGTTCCGACGTAGTGAAGTTTCAGTGGTTTAAAAAATTCGAAAGCATTCAATTTAAAAAAAAAAAAATCCGAGCGTAATAGAAATATTCGAATGCAAACAATAATCAGTCCAAATCTTTTAAAGTAACAGCTGAGATTTAAATAACTCCCACCTTCGCTTGGTAGTTGATTTTTTCGTGTTTTAGTTCGTTTTCCGATCCCAATGCAGAGAAACAAAGATGTTGCACTCTAAATAAGAAAAAACACTGTTTTGTTAATTTTTGAAAGTTGGTTTGCTTCAGATTCAGGTAACTCATTTAGAATTGTCGAAAAAGTTTGAAGATTTGGTCATCTTGTCGATTTTAAACATAATCAATTTTTGATAATTAAAAAAATTCAATTAATTCAGCCATAGAAGATAGGATTGAGGGCAGCGCAAGATTAGATTCGGCTCAGGTTCGGAATAATCCCTTTTAAAATGTTTTTGTCGTTTTTTGAAAAATGTATAAAATTTTAAGAATTTAAACAATTTTCGAAAATGTTGTTAATATTTAAAAATTATATTGGTTCAGGTTAATTCAGATTGTTCAGATTACTTGTGAAGACGACTTGATAAGGAAAATTATTGCTTTGACGGTTAAAATTTTCATTTGACCCAAGTGTGCTAATGGCATCAATAGTATTTTAGTATCACATATCCCGCATCATAATATAGACAAAAACTATTACGTCGGTGCTGCCAAGTTGACATCTATGTACTTCTATATGTGTATGTACTTGCCGGTCATTTAAGTGAGTGTATCAGAAAGAGACGGATTACACGCAACGCAGTTGTTGACGTTAGATTAGAGTCATAGGTCGATACGAATTGTGTGACAAATAGACAGATTTAGATAGACAAAATTAGGAATTGGTGGTATAATAAGAATTCATGGATACGTAGGAAGAAATAAATGAAATCAATTTTTTATGTTGAATTTTAGGTTTAATGAGTTTTTTAGAGGTCACCCCTTAAAAATAAAATCACAAGGTTTTAAATAGTCTTTATTTGAAGATACTTTCTTAGATTTGTGTGGTGACCAGGTACTTATGCAATAGTAACAGAAAATTCAACTCGATGTACCGTGCAGTAATTGTATTATTATTTTCAATACCTGTATAGCGAGATAATTGAATTTGCACCTGCAGCAAATTATCAGCAGTTACCCAATTGTAATGTGTTACTAACTTTCGCTTCTTCCCTTAATTTTCAATCTGTTAACATTCACGTCAGTCGTTTCATTATAATAATTTATCGCTTACAGTTTTACAGGTTTCTTGTTGAAATAACAAATAGGCTATCGTTGATCATTTTTAGATTTTTCTCGTCAATTACTATTTAGCATTATGAAGTGACAGTTATTAATTTCTTAGTAACTGCCTATAAATATGATCTTGACACCTACGCTTTCTAGGAACAATTTGAATATAGGACTATTATGCAAAAAGATTGTAATGATACACGGACCATTTAATGAAGTTTTAAAACACGATTTAGTGGGAGACTGAGTCAGGTGTTCGATTAAAGAAATATGTTTTTCACGTGAATTCCTGATACGTGACTACCTAGTAAGTATAGGTGGTTCATTATAGTAAATTGCAGAGGACGATTGAACAATGTGAACTTGCTTTTTCCAAATAAATTCCTTCTTGAAGACTAAAAACCCAGTTTTGAAACATCTACATTGTCGAGATAAGTTGTGCCGGCTCAAAGTTCCTTTATGAAAATTTTAAAATGTTCCACTATTTTTGCTTAGAAACTTTAGGTTAGGTCGTGTTTGTCCTGCTAGATCACCAATTTGGATTTGTTTAGCTTAATTAAATTTTAGAAGTTAGTTTAGATTGGATTAGCATCTATCTCAGCAGAATTCAAAATTATATTATATTTAACTAGTGTTAACTTTATTAAAATTCACGCGTGTTGCAGAAACGTGATTCAGAGAATTCACACTTCACTAATAAGGAATAACCCACACGAAACGGAATGAATCAAGACTTATTCATTAATGCCTACACACTGTGGCAAAAATGAATTTTTTCTAGTTTGAAGGTTAAAGTTCAAAAATGACCAAGCAATTGAGAACTATACATACATTATTACCATCATTACATTATTGCCTACGGACCATTTAATGATGTTACAATTTCACCAACAAAATAACGAAACTCATGACGATGTAGTCGTGTGATAAATGTTACTTATCCGTTACGAAAACAAGATAGCGAGTAGGTACTCGAACATTAACGAAATGAATGATTCGGTAAGTCGCCAAATTACGAAATTCATACAACATGTACTGTTGCCAATGTAGTACGTTCCACCGTCTTATAAACACATTAAGATTCAATCTAAATTACCAAGTCGGTTATGGAGGTTGCCTGCCAAAATATTCGAAAAAACTGATCTAGTAACCGTAAAATCCTCTTATTTCATCAGTTCAATTATTTTTCCATACAGAAAGGCAGAATAATCTTGTTTTATTTAAATTTTGTTGTGTTCAGTTCAATGCGTTGCATTCTACATCCTGCAATTCTACATATTATAATCAGCCATGAGACTAAAATTTCAACTTTTTAACAACGCTTTTTAAACCCCATTAATTCAACGATCAGGGAGGTCTGTAATCGAGGCTGTCCATTGAGAACCGACAATGCACAGAGTTGGATTGAAAGGATTGAATCACTTCCGTTCTAATACTACTCATTCCGAAGTCGTTCAAAGTAGCAAATTGGCCTTGAAAATGTGCCAAAAATAGGAAAGTAACAACCGTCATTAATCCATTAAGTCCTGGACCAACCCGAAGCGAATCTGTGTAGGTGAACAGTGGCTTAATCTTTCGGACAATTAACTATATTGCGTAGGAGGGATTGGATATTTAGCCGCAATTCCATCGTTGTTTTGGGTAAATGAACGCGTTTTTATCGTTTTCTTGGACGTGCCAAACAACACACTTCGACTTTAATTGAGAAATTAAATAGGAATGGAGGAAAAGGTAGGTTTTCCTCTGAGCTTTTTTCCAGAGTGGCAGAAATTTCGTTAAAAATGTTTCGGACACAATCGGCAACTATATCGATTGCGAACATTTATAAATCAAACGCGTATTGGACGCTTGAAAAGCTGTGTTTATGTCAATGTCGTAAAACATGGTTGTATTGAGGGCATTAATTTTTGATACGACTCGACGATCAAGTTCATCGGTATATCGGTCAATATGCCGAGGTTTTATTGAGCCGTTTGTTAATGAATTTGATGAACTGCTATGATGCGAAATACGTCATTATGAGACTCATTTGTAACAGCTTTTATTAGATCTCCACGATTGAATTTTAGGAAATAACCAAGACCGAAGTATTCGAAAGATTGATGTAAGTATGAACAGTGATGAACATCCAATTAATTTTAAGACCGTGTTTTGTGTTTTGAGTATTACCGTACGGTTTTGAAAATATTGAGAAATGATGCAAACACGCCGCAATTTTCCATAAATATTGAAATACCATCATGTGCAGTTTTACAAATTAATTAGAAAAAAGTTGTTTTGTGGAAATTCGATCATCAAATGCGCCACGAATTTTCATAAAAAATCAAACGCCAATGACACACATATTTGTTGTATATTTAGTATTGCAAAAGTTTTGTGTCATTTTAAAAACATGGATTTGAAGCCAGTAGAAACAGTGGTGCGCCGGTCAAATTTTTCTCAAAAATAAAAACGTGTCACCAAATTGAATTGAAGAAAAAAAATGCAAAAATCTTAAAATGGATTCTGATATACCGATTATTATTTTTAGCTTTAGTTGTGTTTCGACATTTTGAAATATCCAGTAGCTGGTTGCCTCAAAGGGATCTCTACATGTCTCGTCTCCAACTATCCTTCTATCTGCATGTAGAAGCAATCAACTGTTGATCATCTTCAATCTCACATGCAATTACTCTCTTGATAAGTCTGTACCTTGTATCCACTTAATAAGATTTGGTTTACCTTTCAATTCCTCTTCTGGTGATGCCGATCCAATTTAGTGTTTATTTTATGATCTATGATAATTTTAAACGTTCAGCAATCAGACAATCTGATTTAGATATTCCACTGCGTTTAATTCGCTTAATTGAGACCAATTGCTAATCGATTACACTTAATTGGCACGGAAATGGGAAACCTAGCAAATTATTAGACACAGGGCTTCCCAATCGATAAATTTGAACTTGGGTCATTGCACGCAAACGACTTGCAGATAACGCCAATATTATGCTTTCGCTTTTTCCCCTCATGCTCAATTTTCATAAAATTGAAAGTCGAAAGCCGTTTATACGTGCGTGACTTTTCTTCACACATCAACAGCATGTTTCAGTTCTTTTTACCTTAAGAAAATCGATTACAGGTCCAGCTCTAAAAGATTTCTACTCCAAAAATTTACACGATGAGTAACTCGCAGAAATCGTTCAATGTCTAAGAAATCCCTAGATATTTTCGGGTCCAAAAATATGACTGTCATTCACATCCAGTGTTGGCAACGCTATTTAGCGTTACGATGACGGAAATCTTTATTTGCAAGTTGAATAGAGAGCTTAATTTCCACAGAGGTAGAAAACAGAAATACGATTTTTTCCTAAGTTTGCATTTCAAAAGGTCCATGAGAAAAAAAGGCGATAAATGAAATTTAGAGTGGAACGTTTTGAAATAACTTTCACGCGTATAACTAAGAATAGTGGTAGAAATTTTCACCCGTATTGGCCAAAATTTTGACGCGGCTTTGACTACTTCACTCGAGGTGGTAATTTTCAACAGTTATTGTTGATTGAGAAGTTTTATATGTAATATTTAGTAACTAGTTGTTGCTAATGTCGAAAATTGTTCTCGCCCTGTATTTTCGGAACAGAGACTTTTCAAAAATCCTCAAAGAGCAAAATATTTTTATAATCGTCCACGGAATAATCCCCTGAATTTTTGCCGTATGTTTAATGGACACCCTGTATATCTACATCAATTTGCGGTTGGGAGTGCACCTTACTCCGTACGTATTATAGCATATTTAATTTTAACTAATACCAACAAACCAGCAAAAACTTGTGAGAAAAAACTTATGTATCCGCATTTATTTACATCAGACTCTTATTACAATTTATAATCTAATCTGAGTCATGTCTCATTGTTTATTAAATTCTTATTGAAATCGAGACCTTGAACTAAAAGTTTGCTTCAATTATTCACTGAGAAATGTATCGCAAATATTTTATGTACACATATCAACAGAGATAATGCATCAGATTAAATCATCACTACTTCAATCAATAGCTCAACAACTTCAAAGATAAGACATAATAGATGGGATAAGGCAGGTTAATTCAGGTTAATTATACATTAATCAACGTCATGTCCAGAGTTGACAAGTTTTGATTATATTGAATTTGTCTCATAACAAGGGTTGTTAAATTTAAAACTACTGACAGATTATTTGCTCAGAAGGTAAAGTTCCGCTGTTCGGTTATCGATTATATAGAGTACCCCAGATTTTATCATCAGGACATCACGAACGATAACCATAACGTTTTCAAACGAAATAATGTTTTTATTTCCGAGCACTCGAAGAATTTTAAACCAAATTCCTATGATGTAAGTAAATATTCAGTAGAGCTAGAATTTGTATTAAAAAATTATACTATATTAAACTCTTTCATAATATTTAAAACCTATTTTTAAATCGTATTTTAAACATGTTTATAATAAAGTAAGCTGCGGTAACAAATTAAAAACAAATGTTTTGTTTAAAAGGAGAAATAACATGTTTTTTTCCAACCCTGCTCATAACAGTATTTAGTTCACGTATTAAGTACCGCGACGACAAATCCCTATATTTCAGAAGCAGACTGTTTGCGTCTCCGTAATTAGATGAAAGGCCTAAAAATGAAACAAAGGATCGTACCCACCTACCGAAATAGATATGTATGTTTAGCAGACTAATTACACTATATTAGCATATCGTACTCACATTGAAAAGGTTCTAAAAGCGATCGAAGAATTTGTGTTTTGTGGTTCTTAGCACTACTTAACGCTTGGAAGCAAACAAATGAAAGGAAGTTTGTCCACAAGTGAATTTTTAGCGTGGCGCTTCAATGATTGAAACAAAAAAGAGGACAAATATCAGGTTTATAGCAAAATTTTATAGTCTAAAAATTAAGGATAATTACTAATTTTGTTCACTTATATTCAAAGTTGTCATGGCCGCTTTTATGGACGTGTGACTCGAAACTAACATCAATTGTTGCGTAGCATGTAACCATTCTTTTGAAGCACACGCTTTTGATTGAACACAAAAAAATGTAGCCCATGTGAGTATTCACATACTTTAACACTAAATAAATCTAATCTCACTTTTAATTTTAATCTTTACTAGGGATCGAGAAAAAATGAGACACAAATAAATCGAATTAATAGCCATTTACTTACCCCATTTACAACCAATGCTAAAAAGACAGGGTTAAATTTCAAAGGCCCATTCTCCGTTTGTGAACTGTCCATTTCGAAAATAAGACTCAACCATAGAGGTTTTTTGTCTAAACGTAAACATTTTTAGCACTTTTAGAGAAAAAGCATAGTGAAGCATCGCCCCTCACCGGGTACCTCCATGTTCATCTCGCCATTCTCCTCGCCAAAAATTGAACATCGCTGTTTATCGTAGTTCATTTGTCTTGTTTCTTAGGAACAAAGAGGTAATAAAAATGTTGCGCGATTTCGGATGATGATAATGACTCGCCAAATATCTTAATTTGGTAGCTATTATAATTAATTAGGTTTTGTTTATGTTAAATTGGGTCAGGTTCCGTGAGCAGCACCACATATTCCGTTCATCTACCCTCAGTTTACAGTAAGTCCTTCCATCGAATCGAACATATACGATACTGCTGATTAAACGGAACGTGCACTGCTGCCGTGTAGAGGGAGCGGGCGGTTGAGAGAACCAATCACACAGCAAGTTTTAAGCACCTCGCCGCTGGAAAACAAATTATTGTGTTCCGCATTTTACGGCGATGTGAAGGGCGAGGTGCGATATTTCACTATGTTTTTACCCTAGAAAACTTTAACTAACCAACAGACAAGTCTGTGGAGCCTTAAAAAATACAAGCTTTAATAAAATCCAACAAATAATGAAAATAAACGGAGTCGTATTTAAGTGAGGTTAAGTTTATTCTAGACATACGGGGTCGGTGTCAAGTAATTCCAAAGCCTACTCGACTGGAACTTTTAAAATGCATGGTATAATAACCACAAGCAGTTGTGGTATACTGCTAGGGGTAGATGGCGCCAGATATGATTTGATGTCGGTGGCATTATGGACAATTTTCTTTATCCAGTATATTCCAAATTCATGTTGCGAGTACATCAATCTTGAAAACGGTAAGAAATACGAGAAAATTGTCACTTTAAATTAACGGGGTGAAATTAAATTTTTGTTTTGGGCATTTGGATGTCCCGGTAGTATTTGCGGGAAAATCCCCCCAGTGGTATATAGGGAATTGTATTTTTTGGCACATATTATTGCTTACATACTACAAATAATGCTGTGACAAATTATTAATAGTTTTATAATCTCGTTTATCAGATAATCCAGGCAGTGTGGAAATAGATTTTCCGAAAACCTGTCGAAAACGTTATTTGCTCGGTCGCCTCGAGGCGCAAATTTCAATGCTCGATGTTATCAAACCGATTACTACGATAAAAACAATTAATTTAACTTCATTATATAAGTAGCTGCTATTTTGGAAGAAATTAGCTAATTGAAAAGAATGTATGTTTGCACTTTTCCTTGGTACTTCTCTCCGTAAATTCCACTAAAGGTTATGGGACAATTATGGGAAGCCTCCATTATTGTGGGGTATGATAAGGCCCTGGATGAAAATAAATACATTGCTGCTGACCCTTATAATATGCATACAAAAAACAAACATGCACATTTATTAAAAAATATTATTAAAAAATTTCTACTTTCACATATTATTATTACAATAGCGAATTGCAAATGAGGTTCTTTCATTGTTTCATCATTAATACATTTCTTAATGGATGTAATGATATTTTACCTGAAAACGGTTTCCAGATACTTAGTGTCTAAACACACCTTAACATCACAACAAACACTGCTGCTTGATACCATTTTACATTTCCCTTGCTAACTTTTTGAAGGTTATATTCCTTCGGTGGGTTATTTTAAGAGCTGTAGATGAACTTGGAAGTGTCGCATTTGCTGTTTTCTTATTTCCTCTTCTTTTTATAGTTTGAGACTTTGTTAATGGTTCTATTTTCGTTACAATGTACTACTAAGGAAATAATAAATGTGTATGCTTGCTGGGATTTAAAGGATGAGTGCAAAAGTTCAATGTGAATTAAAATGTGACTGGCCAGCGTTGCTTGTACATTACTTGAACTTGGACGGATGCAATTTTGTCCCTCTACCTGGCTTAAAAGTGGTGGGGATAATCCAATTATTTAAAGACAGAGATCATTTATCACCACTTAGATCACATAAAATATCACAGACACACTGCTTGCACATCACAACACGCAACTTAAAACGGACACTAAATGATACTCTTCTTTGGAACTGAAACTGAAACCGAAAGCGAATTAAATTTAATTGTTATCAACACAATCGACGAGATATTCGCGATATTCCCACGACACGCGCGAGACGTTTTTACTTTCTGCTGGTTCTAAACAACTAGCTACAACTACACGTCGTACCGTATTCTTGACTCTTGACTGACTATATCTATAGATATCAGACAGTGTAAACACTCAAATGTGTGACGGAGAACGGCGAAAAAACGATACTTGCAAAGGTGGGATGGTTCGAATGGTCGCATTTATTTTTTTCATATACAGGGCTGCTCATCAGTGCGTCCAAGTGCGATGTCTACGTGCATGTGAGTTTTAAAAGGAGACATGTCATATCAAAGTTTTTGGTCATTCAGAAATATGTATTTTTGAAATAAGCAAATTATTGGAGTTTGAACTCGTTCAATATCGGAGGTCTATTTCGAGAGTTTTAGAAAAGTTTTTTTTGTCTTCAAACGCATCAAAATGTAGCTTATTAGGTCCTCTCGGGCGCCCATAAGAGCGATTCCGACAATGCCGGCGGTTAGGGTACAGCATCGATTTCTGTGTGACCTTGCAGCAGTCAAAATTTCCGAATTTAACGAATAACTCGGAAACGGTAAATTTTTGTCTTAAGTCCCTTTATATGAACTGACTAAAATTTGACAATAAATCCTAAAATCGCCAAAAATTTGGGGGGTTCTATCAAGAAAATAAATTGGCACTACCACGCTTTTATGACGGATGCTCTACATTTGGCTATAATTTGAAAATACGTGCCTCTTAAAGACCAAAAACTTTATTTACCGAGATATCGCATTTTGAAACACTAATGAGCAACCCTGTATACCAAACATTTTTCGGATATGTCCCTTTCGATTTTAATATGCTACAGAATGACAGTCTTTTATAACTGCTATAGGATCGCGTTTGCTCCATTTATTGCGAAGTCGTATAGGAATTCCAGAGCTAGAACGGTCGTGAGGATTCTAATCGTCAGCCGTACCTGAAACCTGCACTAGAGAAAATTTATGTAATATAGGGCTGCTTCCGTCGTTTAACCTAATTCTGTTCTAAGGGTTGGGAGTGAAATTACTTACTGAGAACAAGGTGCAAATTTAATTATGGTTGATCTATACCCATGTATATGGATTATCTGCCCAATCAAATTCATATCTATTTAAAATCTGCAATGCACTTTGTTTTCTGTTTATTCTAGTAAGCTCTACTTTGACGATCCCTGCTATTTTCCTTCTTATCAGCAAATTTGCACTGGTAAAGTACACTTAATTGGAAAATCTATCGCCTGAAAAGCATGCAATAGCTATTATTCGGAGGGCAAAAGTGAAACAGCCACTTGGGAGTTTCTGATGCATTGCTTGTCGTCATGAATTGAAAAATTGATCCCACACCTTACGCCATTGTATCAATTTTTATAACGTGAAAGTTTTAAACACAGAATTTTGTTCATTTCCGGGTTTAAGCTTGAAAATTAAATAATTTCTGCCTTTAAATTCGAAAAATGCCTAAGTTCTGATTTGAAAGTTCATTAAATGCTGAGTTTCGACTCAGAATTTAACAGAAGGAGCAGAGCATTATCAGTAGCCCTTCTATGCCTTCGTAGAACTTAGTTACGAGTATAGAAGTATCCGACCTAACACTTTAAAAAAATGGAAAATATTACGTTATTTTTTCTTTGAGATTGATACACTATTTCCAGCGATGTTCTAGGGCTTCTATACCCTGTTTATGATAAGAAGCTTTGAACGTTTGAAAATAGGCATCAAACTCGGACACCACCTCTTCATTGTTGGCAAATCTATTTTCACCGTTCCATTTTTTTAAGTTTGGAAATAGGAAATAATCTGATGAAGCTAAATCTGGTGAATAGGATGGATGAGGAAAAAGTTCGACGCCAAGTTAATTGATTTTGCCACCGCAATGACGGAAGTGTGGACTAGTGCGTTGTCGTAATGAAACAAGACTTTCTTTTTCGTCAAATGTGGTCTCTTTTTGCGCATTTCTTGGCTCAAACACCGCAAGAAATATGTATAATATTCGTCGTTTATTGTTTTTCCTTTAGTGAGACAGTCAATAAAAAATTAATGCCATCACCTTTCCAGTAGATGGAAAAATTCAGCTTCAATGCAACGAAACTTTGCCAAACACTCCCTTAAAACATCCTTACAGCACTTTTTTCATTCATTTGTTAGTAATCGCGGCACTCATCCTGCGCACAGTTTTCTCATATCCACTCGTTCAGTCAAAATGCAATATACAGTGTTTTTTGATATGCCCAGTATAGTTTTGTGGATATTTACTATAATATCTGGAGATGTCAGATCTGGAGTGTTCTTGGGTCGACCACTGCGAAGTTCTTCTGGGTAGCTCATACCACTGCGTTTAAAATATTTTCGAGTTGTTAACGAAAGATCGGATTACCCCCAAATTAGAATTTAACTCTACTTTGATGTCGGATGAACTCAGATCTTTTAAATGAAAATATTGAATCATGTGTCGATAACCACTTTTTTCCATTTTTTCAAAATCTCTAAAATCGTTCACTAAAAACGGTTTCAAAACAAATACAAATCAAAGTAGCACCCTCAAACTTAAGACATGAACTTTTTAAAATTAGCTCTTTCTAACATAGATAAATTTTTAACAAAAAAATCGCCATCTGTATGTCAAGTTGAGTACTTCGGGGACTATCCTCGTGATTAACTGCGAATTTCGAGTCAGAAGTTAGTTAATTTTCGAGTTTAAAGTCGGAACTTAATTAAAATTTTAGTTTAA
This sequence comes from Euwallacea fornicatus, assembly GCF_040115645.1. Taxonomy (NCBI): domain Eukaryota; kingdom Metazoa; phylum Arthropoda; class Insecta; order Coleoptera; family Curculionidae; genus Euwallacea; species Euwallacea fornicatus. The sequence continues at coordinate 2,222,644 of NC_089556.1, forward strand.
ACTTTGAAATTAGTTTAATTGAAACTTGAAATTTAACAAAATTCGTACTTTAATCTCAAAATTCGGAAACACTTAATGATGACCCTTCTTCACCTCCCTAGCCAAGCGTTCAGAATTAAAAATTTCATTTCCTGTGTAAGTGTCTGAATTTTATCGAAATTATTAATCCCTCGTTAAGTACTTCTTTGTCCTCATGCAACCTCGAAGTCCTTGTTATCTCCTAAGAGAATAACTATTGAGTTCGAGGATTGAATGTGGAAAAAATGACCAGATAGCCAGGCGGAGTTGTTATCTTCGTTTTTCATTTCGGCTTTTAATTGGGGATCATTTTCGGCAAACTGCATGTGTAAACTTTGGGATACAGGTGCTGGAATAATTTTGATCAAATTTCCCTATAAAGAAGTCATTTGATCTTACACATGTATATATAGTATAAACTTTTTACTCTAAACCTTTATCATTTTTTGAGAAAAATAATCGGTTTTATCCTATTATTGAAAACTATATTATTATTGGTGTGGATATTCAATCAATTTTCCCTGGAATAACAGAAATAATAAATATCACGGTTTGAATATTGTCACATAATTTGTCTGCAAATATGAATTGTTTACAGTTACGGCGTAATGAAATGCTCATGTTTATCTCTTTAATTGCTTGATAATGACTTGTGAATAGGAAAATTATAATATAACATAACAAAACAATCTTTTAACAGACATTTTCAAATGCTGAAGTCATGCAAATATGTACATATTTCGTAATGTGTTATTTTTATAAAGTTTAACCAGCAAGATGAGATGGATATCAACGGATGATGTTGATTTTCAATGTGCCCTCAATTAAACTATCTAACGTTTGAACATATTTTCGTATTTGAGACTTACCGAAATTTCCTTTATCCCTAAGTAATGGTGAGGATCTGAAATCAAAGAATAATTTTTAATTTTTCAGGATATCACAAAGGACAAAAAAAATAATGCTGAACACACCTGAAAACTAAGCCGTACTTCTATCGTTACTTTCACAAGAAATTATTATTCATCGATTAAAAATAACTAACTTCACATTAGCACATGTTTGACATGTTCAAAATGAATCAGAAATATGGATCTATAACCCCTGGAATCACGCAATGTAAAAAAGTTAAAACTCGCTCATAAGGCGTATAGAGAAAAACTGTAATTGAAACGCACTGACAAAATCAAATTAATTCCCTGCAACACGCATTCATTTTCCTTTCCTTTCTTAACCTTCTGGATAATTGCCATCTGGAAGCTAAGTCTATGGAGTCCTCACTTTTGTTGGGAGCGTGACTTGGGGCTCGTTAATACAAAAGTCTAATCTCTTTGAGAAATCTCGTCACGAATCCAGAATTTTTTGCTTAATTTTTACCTATAGATAGGTATCTTTCGGACTCTGTTGGTTGTCTTTCCTCTTTGATCGATGATGTTGGAAAACTTTTAAAAACCGAACAAACTTTCTGTTTTAATATGTCAAGATTTGTTCAGAATTCAAATTCCAAGTCAGTGATGGGACAGATCCTTCGATAAAGCTTAAAAATTAAATAGAATCTACTTGTTTCTTTCGCTGTATTTTCAAAGGGATGCTTCAGGGATGCACACTCTGCGGAAAAGCCATTTCCGGGATACCTTTTGATGCTGTCACTCTGGTTCTTATTATTGAATTAAATGATAAAATTTAAGTTTGAAAATAAAAAAAAGTCGATTAATATTTATTTAACGAAGGGTATTTAAGTTCACAATATTCCGCGTTTATTTCGAAGTAGAGATAATGAACATAAACTAATGACGAGACCCGGTTTTAAAATGAATATAAAAAAACTTGCCCCATTTTAAGACAGAGTGACTCTAGACCACTTTCAGCAGGTGTGAAAATGCGCTTCGTTCTTCCCTTCACACGCGCAGAATGTGAGTTTAGAGTTGTTCTATCCAAAAATAGATAAGTTTATTTTTTCGTTTATTCTATTTGTTCACTTCGATTCACCTTTAAAAACGAAATCTACTTTTTTAATTTAATTTCTTTAATTATTGGTTTTATTTTGTGACTGTCTCTCCTCAATTTCGTCCTTTATGTGAGTGTAATAATCCTTTGCGACTAATTCAGTGGCCCCCAGACAAATCTACTTGCAAAGTTATGTTTTCTAATTTTATTGCTTACTTCATATCAGTTACACGTTTTCAAATAATCAGAAAATCATAAAATTATAAACTGATGAAGTTTCGGAATTAAAGAGTTATACAAACTATTCTTCATTAGCGGGTCTATCAGAGATTTAACACTCCTAATGTCAAAAATTAAAACGTGACAGATACTGACCCAGGGACAAACATAATTGGTTAGACGTAAACAAACGTGGTCTACTTACCAAATTAATGAGGTTCTTTAATGAATAATTTTGTGTGCGTTAAAGAAACGTGTTAAAGTTCAGTCCATGGAAAATCTCGAGTAAAGACACCCGCGACTGTCAAACCAAAATGGTACAAATCAAAGACCAACACCAATTGACTTTGATATTGATAACGGTTTCGCCTCTCACTTGTAAAATGCGTGATCTACCAATTTGAAAGCAGAAATTTTCGGATGTAAAACCACACGATCCAGAGTTCAAATAGTCGAAGGGAATTTCCAAACCCCATAACCGTCATTAATCGTTTAATCCATCACGTACCTACATATGTGAAGTCAAACTAAATGATTCGGATAATAAGAACAATTAATAAAAAGTCTCAATGTGAATTAGATAAATGTGCAATTACAATGGAGCGGTTGGCTAATTCCCATTCGACCCCCGCTAAAGAGCGCAATATCCACTCATATCGCAATAATTCCCATTTAATGTCACTGTAAACTAGCATGAAATTTGAATTTGAGCAATAAAGTAGAGTCTGCAAAATTAAGACCTCATTATTAATTGTCATTAGGAAGCTGGCATGTGCTTTTTCGGGTCGTAAATTATGCACTCTCGCCATAGCAACGTCAGATCGAATAATTTATAATGAATGTTGTGTGAATGTGCATTTACCCTGTAAAATATTGCTACAGTAAACCATTAATTTGGTATATTCGATAATGGGGAAAATCTAGTGACCTCATAAACGAAAAACTCCTTCTTAATCCTTTTAAACCTAAAACTAAAATTAGGTTAAACCCCTATGCACGCATCACCATAATAAAATCGTTTAAACATCATTAACTCCTTGCGTGGAATCCTCGTTTTTGTCCGGAATTTTGATCCAAACCCTATTAGCACGAAGGCTATCTGAGATTATTAAAAAGCCGGAAGAGGAACGAATACAAGTGATAATGGGAATTTTGGACTGCCATTGTATGTCGAAGACAATGTATCAATCAGATCAACAGATCAATTTATATCGTTCTTGTGGTGAACTAGAGGACGTGGATATATAATTGTAGCGTTTCACACCTATAGGTCAATTTGTGGCAATTACTAAGCAAAAATGCTCGCACGAGCTTTAAGATGTCTTTAGAGGGCAACGTTTAATTTCTCACCTCTCGGTGTGGTCCATTGTTCTGGGGGAAAGTAATGAGAAAAGTTTGCGAGCATTCACGTTAACGACCACATAAATTACGGCACGAGACCACCTTATTTGCCCGGTGTGTATCGAAAAGTTTTAAGAGTCAAAGACTTTTTAGAGAACGTAGAGATCAGACCAAATTGCATTGCGAAACATCCATACAGAAGACCAATTTTAATTTTAAGTTACATAGTTCGATAAAACCTTTCATTGAAACATGCAACGGTGAAGCTGAAAAGCAAATTTATCATTTTAGTTTCGAATTAATCTTAATCACATACGATATTACAAATGATTTTACATGACATTAAACTTTCAATATTTAACAATTTTTTGAATAGCATGTCTTAGATCCAACTTTAAATATATTCCTAATTTAATGTTGCATATTTATAACGCATCGACGCTGAAAATTCTATACATAATGAAATCTCTTCTGCCTTATAATTGCTTGTTATTAAGCAAATAATACATCCCAGCCAGTCATTATGATAATACTAATGTTAATTTATCGAATCACAATAATTAAAATAAGTGCATTAATTTAATGTCTCCAATAATTAATTGGCCTAATGAATTTCCTTTTTAAAATATTTGTCTTTGTCGCAATATAACTGAAGCTACGGCGTGCATTAGCCTCCACAGACTGCAAACTTTTGGTCCGAAGACAGTTCAGTCGGTAGCTTAATTGGCATAAAGACATGAATGTACGTGTGTGTGCACATTCATCGTTATTCTAAATCGGCCAATATGCACAGACGATGATGATGCACTCCTATCCGACTAAACTATCGGCCGACCATTTAATCTGTAGTTTGCGGGTCCCTCCTTGCAACTACAGACTAGACAGTCCGTCGATTTAGTCGGATCGGGTGTTTGAATCGGTACAATTCAATAATGGATGAGACTGTTGATCGACCACAAGTCTGTTTACTGTGATATCCCTAATAACACTTGAAGATTAAGGTTTTTGAATTTTACCTTTTCATGGCTTACTTGAGTGGATTACATTTTAATATTTTGAAAGTCCAATGGCAATTTTTAATCTTGAGAGATCTTGATTTTTAAAAACAAAAATTGGCCTTTGTGCCTGCGAGCTAGGATTGAATCCTATCTACTGACCCTATAGGTCAGTATGCTTGATTCTCGTACTTTACAGCTCTTGACTTCGCAGAATAAAAATTCACCCAAATTTCACCTGCTTGACTCCCCTCAATTTTGATCTTTAAAGGCCAATATCGCAGTAGAATAATCCATGCAAATTTGACCTTCCAGGGGTTTGCTAGCCTCGATTAAATTTCCAGCTTTTAAGGTCCAGTATAGCTGGGTTTACATTTATTATTTTTTATTCGAAAATCGAGAAGAACAATTTACATAATTTTTTTTTAAGTCGATAGAATTTTGATCCTTTGAAGGCCACTTTGGCAGTGAAATGATGCATGCGACACTAACCGTCTAAGACTAGGCTGAAAATAAGTTAATTGTTTTATATTCTCGATCGAATGGTGAACGAAATCTTTTGTTTCACTTCATTTTCACAATACATATCTAATCCGTTGCTTACTCCTTACTTACCCTCAATACCTTCATCAAGAGGTACAAATGTTTCATACCCTGCTGACTGAACTGTCAATGAGTAACAGTCCTTTTCGCAACACTCATCGCGAACGGAGAACTTCCCTATTCCCAGAGTCCATACATTCCCATCACTATCTTTCATCCCTGAAACGAAACAGAGGCTAATAATTGATTGAATGCCTTCAGTTCTCACGAATAAAAGAGGCGTACTTGTAAAAAGAAATTGCGTGCTGGTATCACTATTGAAATTTCGATGAGAGGCAGCAATTTTAAACTCATCAGTTGCAAACGAAAGTAGCACACTTATCTGACCCAACTATAGTGTCGGCAAAAAAAACGCTAAAAGCCTTATTAGCAAACAATTTGAAGACGATCGAGGAGATAAGTCATTGTCAAGGCCCCAGGGCTGCGGCTGACCTCGTCTTCTAGTGGGACCACGATTAGCAGCAATAGACGAAAAAGGAAGACCACCACTGATTTTTATTGAAATGTGAATATTCAACATTTTCGCGTATGAATGATTATCAATATAGACCTATCCGATATTATTTCGACTTACTACGTAACCCGTTACAATTTACAATGTGAGGTCTCCTTAATCGCACTAGTAAGAGAGAGTGTTACATCGACGGACGGACCGAACTGGAGGCGCGGTGTAACGGTACCATGACAGGCAAAAAGCTTCCTCAATATTGGGATATAAATCTTACGATTGCGAGTCTCTTTTGGAAAGCTCGTTGGAAGATGCAATAAAATAGCATTATTAGTAGTTTAAGTATAATGTCTATTTACAAAGAGCAACTCTTCCATGATTTTGGAAAAACATTTTTTTTAATTAAAAAAAAAAGACCTTTGTATGTTATATTTCATTAGAGCTAGCTAATTTCTTCCGTTCTTCCGATCTGCAATAATTCCTAAATCTTTTTGAACGTTTAACTTACTTTATCGCTGCATGAAGAATAATTCCATAAAATTCCATAAAAAGTAGCACTCGCGGGTTAACTGACTCTAATTCAATGCCCAGAGTCGGTACTTAAGTGGTAAATTTTTTCAAAACCAAAACAACTGCGAAATTACGTAATTCGGACATTTACGAGTAGTTCCGCGGACATTCTGCGTGTCCATCTCCGAAATAATGTCGGTTAGGTTGCCGGCCCGTCGATCGGAGAAAGCACCTTGACCCACCGAGATATACCCACTGATAAAGAAGAAACACGCATCTCCGATGAAGAAAGGACCCACCAGATGAGTGGTCGCTGATACGAGGTCAGCCAATTCAAGAAATCGAGTTTTATTTAATGTTAATAGAGCTTCTCTTCTACATAGGCAGAAGTGCGCTTCTGATGGACTTGCATGATTTGTGGAAATTATTGAATTTTAAGGCAATTAATTTTTTAAGGTCTTAATTGGATATCTAATGTCGAACCCGGTACGAAATCAGTATCATTTATGGAAGTATTTTATGGAAGTTCATGTTATTCTTCGGTGTGCATGGAATTTCACTTAAATCTTAAAGAAAACTATAATAAACCTTTATTATTTTTGCTAACTTTGCTGATTGACGTTTACGGATATATTATTAATTAACTCGTCACTTCTATTTCAAACAATGGAGAGAATCGAAAAATATTTTATTTTATTTTGATTCCAACCGGCAAGTGATGTAAGAATGGGTGTTTATCGGCTAACTTCTGAACAATATTCGATCAGGAAGTACGATGACTGAAGTTCTGCTTCATTGGCATGGGAAAATGAATAGAATCAGTCTTCCGTTCATATCAACAGCCAGGCACCTCATGGTAATTCTAAAAGGAAGTAATGATTAACGAGTATAGAAAAAATATAAATTTTGTATTGAATTCAGTTTATTTCGACATGAAATTTTTATTGGGGCTTCACAATACCAGAGAACTGGTTCTTAAAAGTAGTTGGTCCCAGTCGCGAGTGTTTTTGAAGCTTTTTTAATTACAGTGAAAGTCGAATATAACGACGGCGAAGGGACCGAGCAAAAAGGGTCGTCATATCCGGTCCTTGTTACATCAACATTTTTTTTTTGGTTAAAGAAGCATAAAAAACACGAAAATTTATTTTAAAAATTCAAAATTATAACAGAAAAATAACAGCTTTTAACTTATTTATATTTACATATGTATTTGTGTCAAATGTGCATTTTGAAAATAATTTTTTTGGGATTCGCCTATAAAGCTGCTAAAGCTACGGCTTTTTAAAAGATATCGGCCACTCCTTGAATGACTTTTCAAAGAAAGCCGACACCGGCAGCTAACTACCAAGAATGTCTTTTTTGCGGACGGTAAAAGCGACTTTTTTATAATGGGGTAAATGCAAATCCAACCAAACCTTTGAATTTCCATCGCTATATGCGACTTGTCGCAACGGACGTCGTTTTTTTGCGACTCTCAATGTATTTAGCTGCATATTTCTATTTGTTGAGAAATAAATATATTTTTTGATTGTTTATTGAAAAAACGATATTATGCTTGATTGCCAATATGACGAACGAAAATATCCTTGGCGCTACACAAGCTTTTTAAGTATTCTAAAATGATTTTTTTTTTCGATTAAAACAAATGAGTTTGAAATTGCACCACTGGATAGATTCGCTAACTTTTATCTGAAAAAATAACTAAATATGTTGCTCTCAGCCTTATCTAATTTTTCATATAAATTTTATTTACTTTTCGATGCGTCTTGCTGGTCTACTGATACATTATCAGAATAATGCAAAATTAGAAATCCAACAACTTTTTTTGTTGAATATGCTTCGATTAAAACTCAATTTCCTATTGTCATATGATTCTTCAATAAATAAAATTTTAATTTCTCTCAAGGAAAACGTTAGGAAATAAGGGCTAGAAAGCAGGGGAACTTCGTGCTTGCCCTACCAGAGTCGGTGTGTTTATTTTACTTGTTGAAAGCCATCTCAAATTACGAGATATGTTTACATTCACTGGATTTCCAGTAGCGCGATATAATATACAGACCGGCATGTATATGGAAAAACTGACAGTTTATTTGTCTTTTAATATTCTGACACCAACTTGCCGCCTCCCCCTCTTCGTATCCAGACATTTGAACATACCGCAACGACTTCAACTGCTTTAAATCTTTGGAGATTAAAGCTAAGACTATACACTCGTAGTGGCTTTAATAGCAGAGAGTCTTTCATTGATGATATTAATCACTAAATTGTGTTAACCAACAACCTGATTTACTCCCCGACCATACATCTAAGCCAAGTTAGACGTTCGAAACTGACAACATAATAACTTTGTGAACTGATCAAACGCACTCATTTCGAGAAAATTTAAAGACGTCCAAGTTGGGGAAATAAGAAAAACGAGCAGTATATTTTGAGCCGATTGTCAAAGCAGAATCGTAAACGTCTTCCTTCACACGCAAATGGGCCAATTAAATCGTGTTTATGGCAGGCTAAATTCGTAGTACAGTGTAGGGCTTGAAGCTTATTCATTGTCTTTCAACAAGCATTAAGCACTTAGATTAGATAACGCATTTGGTACATAAAACAAACACATAAGATCCAGAAATTTTACCTTTGTCACTGAGAATAAGTGTGATCGGGAAAAGATATTGCGTGTAGATATGCGTGGACAGTTCCAGAAGTATCCGCCTGAAAGAGATGGCGATTTTTCATTAAAAAAAAATTACCTATATTACAAAGAAATAACATTAAAAGCGTTATGTTTAAAATTTAAATGTGCTTATGGTTGTTTCGGAGCCGTTTTTAGTGAACCTTTTTAGAGATTTTATCATTATGGAAAAAATTTGTCATTGATACGCGATTCAATGCTTTCATTTGAAAGGTCTTTCTCCATTCAGCATCAAAACGGAGTTAAATTCTACTTCTGGTCCTTCGTTAACAACTGTAAAATATTTTAGACGCGGTGATACCAGCTGTCCAGTGAATTTCGCAGTGGTCCCTCCGATGACACTCCAGATAAGACCACTCCAGATATTGTGGTGAAAATCCACAAAATTGTACTGAAAATCCGTCAACTAAAATTGCACGAATTACCAGATATGATGGGCATTTCAAAAAGTACTGGACATCGCATTTTGACCGAATAATTAGATGCGAGAAAGCCGTGCGCAAAATCCATCAGTCTGATTTTGAACTTTTTCCTTGACCACCCTATTCGTCCGATTTAGCAACCTCAGATTTTTTTCCTATTTCTAAACTTGGAAACATGACTCAGCGAAAATAGATTTGCCAGTAATGAAGAAGTGGTGTCCGAGGTTGATGACTATTTTGAAATATTCCAAATTTCTTATTATAACCAGGATGTAGAAGCAATAGACCATCGCTGAGAAACTTGTGTCAATATCAAAGAAAACTATGTTGAAAAATAATGTAGTATTTTCAAATTTTCTTTCTTAAGATGTTAAGTCTGGTACTTCAAAGACCATTCGCGTACAATAATGAAGTCAAGGAATTCAATTATTTAAATAAATATAAAAAGATTTTGTTGGAGTGATCCCAAATCCGAGCATTATTCAAACAATATTTGTCATTTTTTAAAAATTTTAACTTGCCCAACATTGTACTTCTTAAGGCTTAAATTACTCCGTTACTTTTTAATATGTTCTAAAGCTTAACTCAATTTCAGCTATAGAAGAAAGAGACCATAAATTATCAAAGGAACACTAATAGAAGTTTTAATCTAAAAATGTTAAAAATTAATTTAAAATAAACCTTCTAAAATTAAATATAGTTTAAATGGCATCACACAAAAGACGAAATTCTTTCCACAAAAATTAAAATATTCAAATCGTTCCAGTAGACAAAGGTAACGTTGCAGTCATAATGAACTGTGCTACCTACGAGCAAAATATGAGGATCTTTTTAATTATGGAAATTAAATTTAATTAAGTAAAAACTTTACAGAAGTATTAGGAAGAGAAATTATATGTAAAAAAATTTGTTCATTTTAGTTAACTGTTCATTTTCGTTTTTTTTTTTTTGAAGATGACCACAGATTTATTAGGAAACGTTAATGAGTGTTCTCGTTTAAGCCCTTAATAAAGAGTAAATGCTAATCCCACTTACTTTTACCTGCGAATTACCACTGCACACAATAAATACTGTACCTTTACACCCCTTCAACTACCCCAAATTGTATGTGTTGTATTATTTCCAAATAGCTTAACAGAACAAACTGGTTCAGCCATTTACGTTGATCTTTAAAAATGAATAATTGAATGAGTTTTATGCAATTTATTTTTGAAGTTTAAACAAAATAATAACAATTTTTACCGCGTCAATAGCAAAAATGAATGCTTGATTTAACCAAATTTATAGTACTAAGTTTGCCATATTATAGATGTCGGTATTCTTTTACTCTTTTTAGAAGTACTAGTAAACGCATACAATTCTTGCCAACCATATACACAAGAACAGTTATAATTCACTTATTGACAACGATGGGCATAGAAAATGTGATGTTATTTTTGTACCTCTCAGCTAAACGTATACAGGGTGTTTAAAAAGTACGCGGCAATATATAAGAACGTGATAGTTCCGGTCATTTTATGAAACAAAGTTCCTATAAACATAGATTCGAAAATGTATCGTTTTCAAGATACAGGGTGTTACTTTTTCTTTTAAATAACGGCCCTTGCAAAAAAATTAAAATATCTTTTGAACGATTTTCAAAATTTTTTAAAACCATTAAAGCATAAAATATTCTTAGGGATTAAGGGAATAAACCCTTGTATTTTTTGAAAATGTTTTTCTACGATAAATAGACATGCAATAAAATGGTTCTCATTTTTTATATCGTAAACGACGCAAGATATGACGAAATTGCAAGAAACAAAATTTGTATTTTCAGTTGCTTCTTCTTAAAAAAAATATCGAAATATAATTGAAGTCAGTGGCGGACATTCTTTTGTCAATAAATTTGATTATGGTATACTTCTCTGAGATCACTAGATTTAGTAATTTTAATCTAATTAGGGCCAAATCAGCCTCTTATTACTACAAACAGCGCACTAAATTTATAACAAAACGCTTAAAAGATATTTGAAATATTTTTCAAAAATTGTTATGTAAAAAAAACTACACTATATATTTTAGAAACAATACGTTTCCAGAGCTATTTTAATGAGAACTTTTTTTCATGAAATAATCTGAAAATGCACTCTCTTAAATATTACCACGTCTTTATTAAACATCCTGTATAATGCGAAATAAAAATAATAATCTTGTAACTCCCATTAAATCAATAAAGAGTTGCAAAAGGGTATTTAAGTAAAATCTTATCATTGTACACGGTATTCCAAATTTGAGCTGCATTATTGGAATTTTAAACAAATATAATGAAAGATGATTAAGCGAAGGCAAAATTGTAAATTTTTCTGTGGATTAATATGTCTTCAAAAAAACGAAAAAATATTGAATATTTCTAGAATTATTCGAGAAAAAAATGAAAAAATTTAAAACTAATTTGATTTTCTGTAACATATTTGTATGTAAATATATTTCAAAATGTATTTCATTTCATTGTAGACGCATTTATCTACTATGAAGGGTGATTTAAACAAATTCTATTGTTTTAGTGTATGATTTGTCAAATTTTTTTAATACATATCTTTTAATATAATTTTAATTCCTCCTCCTCTACTGATTACATGAAAAATAATTATCCTGTATTGCTGATATAATTTTATCACTTACTACAAATAACTATAAGTGTACAGTTGCTGGTTAATCCATGTGGCAAATATGAATTGCATTAACGTTTAATATAGTTGAATAAATATTGGACCTAACCTGTTTTGCTGGAAACAAATTTGTAAGGGTATAACGGGTATATGTAACTTAATACAGAAGGTAGGTGATAATCTAGATCATTCTCCTACTTTCTTTTTATTTTTAGATACAGTGACTCAAAGTGAAAATAATACACCTTATAAGTTGATAGATTTTTATTCATAAATTTATATCTGAATTTATTACTGATTTAGAACTGATTCCACAAATTTTCGGATGTAATTGAACGGTATCTTTTCCCATTCTTCCATTAGTCTTCCTTTTAGTTCGTCCTTGTTCGAAATCTTGTGTTTTTTCATTTCTGTGTCTAATTTGGCCCAGAGATTTTCTATCACTTTAATATCTGATGATTGGGGCGGAGTCTTAAGTACACAAAGACAGTTATATAGCAACCATTATTTATCTAC